>NC_137099.1:31465782-31798282 GCF_949357685.1 Gobio gobio | reverse complement strand
TACTGAACAAATTTTTATCCCAAAGGTCAAAAAGTCACTTATTGACTTTCCTTCTGGTTCCAATAAGTAGCTAAAAGGTCTAAAAATGGTTAGGATTTTTTTTTTTTTTTTTACATATTATGTCTGTACAAGAAGTCCATTTTTGACCTACTGAACAAATTTTTGTCCCAAAGGTCAAAAAGTCACTCATTGACTTCCCTTCTGATTCCAATAAGTAGCTAACAGGTCTAAAAATGGTTAGGATTTTTTTTTTTTTTTTTTTTTTTTTTTTTACATATTATGTCTGTACAAGAAGTCCATATTTGACCTACATAACACATTTTTTATCCAAAGGTCAAAAAGTCACTCGTTGACTTTCCTTCTGGTTCCAATAAGTAGCTAAAAGGTCTACAAAAGGTTAATTTTTTTTAATTTTTTAAATTTTTTTTTTTTTTTTTACATATTATAGCTGTAATAGTCCATATGTGACCTACTGAACAAATTTTTGTCCCAAAGGTCACTCATTGACTTCGCTTCTGGTTCCAATAAGTAGCTAAAAGGTCTACAAAAGGTTAATTTTTTTTAATTTTTTAAATTTTTTTTTTTTTTTACATATTATAGCTGTAATAGTCCCTATGTGACCTAATGAACAAATTTTTGCTCCAAAGGTCAAAAAGTCACTCATTGACTTCCCTTCTGATTCCAATAAGTAGCTTACAGATCTAAAAAAGGTTTGGATTTTTTTTTTTTTTTTTTTTTTTTTGCATATTATGGCTGTACAAAGTCCATATGTGACCTACGGAACAAATTTTTGTCCCAAAGGTCAAAAAGTCACTCATTGACTTCCCTTCTGATTCCAATAAGTAGCTAACAGGTCTAAAAATGGTTAGGATTTTTTTTTTTTTTTTTTTTTTTTTTTTTTTTACATATTATGTCTGTACAAGAAGTCCATATTTGACCTACATAACACATTTTTTATCCAAAGGTCAAAAAGTCACTCGTTGACTTTCCTTCTGGTTCCAATAAGTAGCTAAAAGGTCTACAAAAGGTTAATTTTTTTTAATTTTTTTAAAATTTTTTTTTTTTTTTACATATTATAGCTGTAATAGTCCATATGTGACCTACTGAACAAATTTTTGTCCCAAAGGTCACTCATTGACTTCGCTTCTGGTTCCAATAAGTAGCTAAAAGGTCTACAAAAGGTTAATTTTTTTTAATTTTTTTAATTTTTTTTTTTTTTTTTACATATTATAGCTGTAATAGTCCCTATGTGACCTAATGAACAAATTTTTGCTCCAAAGGTCAAAAAGTCACTCATTGACTTCCCTTCTGATTCCAATAAGTAGCTTACAGATCTAAAAAAGGTTTGGATTTTTTTTTTTTTTTTTTTTTTTTTGCATATTATGGCTGTACAAAGTCCATATGTGACCTACGGAACAAATTTTTGTCCCAAAGGTCAAAAAGTCACTCATTGACTTTCCTTCTGGTTCCAATAAGTAGCTAAAAGGTCTACAAAAGGTTAAAATTAATTTTTTTTTTTTTTTTTTTTTTTTTTTTTTTACATATTATGAATGTACAAAGCCCATATTTGACCTACTGAACAAATTTTTGTCCCAAAGGTCAAAAAGTCACTCATTGACTTCCCTTCTGATTCCAATAAGTAGCTTACAGGTCTAAAAATGGTTTGGAATTTTTTTTTATTTTATTTTTTTATTCATATTATGGCTGTAAAAGAAGTCCATTTTTTTTGTGCATATTATGGCTGTACAAGAAGTCCATATTTGACCTACTGAACAATTTTTTTTTCCAAAGGTCAAAAAGTCACTCATTGACTTCCCTTCTGGTTCCAATTAGTAGCTAAAATGTCTACAAAAGGTTTTAATTTTAATTATTATTTTTTTTACATATCATGGCTGTACAGAAGTCCATATTTGACCTACTGAACATATTTTTGTCCCAAAGGTCAAAAAGTCACTCATTGAGTTTCCTTCTGGTTCCAATAAGTAGCTAAAAGGTCTATAAAAGGTTTAAATTTTTATTTATTTTTTATTTTATTTTATTTTTACATATTATGGCTGTACAAAGTCCATATTTGACCTGCTGAACAAATTTTTTTATCCCAAAGGTAAAAAAGTCACTCATTGACTTCCCTTCTGATTCCAATAAGTAGCTTACAGGTCTAAAAATGGTTTGGAATTTTTTTTTTTATTATTATTTTATTCATATTATGGCTGTAAAAGAAGTCCATTTTTTTTTTTTTTTTGCATATTATGGCTGTACAAGAAGTCCATATTTGACCTACTGAACAATTTTTTTTTCCAAAGGTCAAAAAGTCACTCATTGACTTCCCTTCTGGTTCCAATTAGTAGCTAAAATGTCTACAAAAGGTTTTAATTTTAATTATTATTATTTTTACATATCATGGCTGTACAGAAGTCCATATTTGACCTACTGAACATATTTTTGTCCCAAAGGTCAAAAAGTCACTCATTGAGTTTCCTTCTGGTTCCAATAAGTAGCTAAAAGGTCTATAAAAGGTTTACATTTTTTATTTATTTTTTATTTTATTTTATTTTTACATATTATGGCTATACAGAAGTCCATATTTGACCTACTGAACAATTTTTTTTCCCAAAGGTCAAAAAGTCACTCATTGACTTTCCTTCTGGTACCAATAAGTAGTTAAAAGGTCTACAAAAGGTTTGAATTTTTTTTTACATATTATGGCTATACAGAAGTCCATATTTGACCTACTGAACAAATTTTTATCCCAAAGGTCAAAAAGTCACTTATTGACTTTCCTTCTGGTTCCAATAAGTAGCTAAAAGGTCTAAAAATGGTTAGGATTTTTTTTTTTTTTTTTACATATTATGTCTGTACAAGAAGTCCATTTTTGACCTACTGAACAAATTTTTGTCCCAAAGGTCAAAAAGCCTATCATTGACTTCCCTTCTGATTCCAATAAGTAGCTAACAGGTCTAAAAATGGTTAGGATTTTTTTTTTTTTTTTTTTTTTTTTTTTTACATATTATGTCTGTACAAGAAGTCCATATTTGACCTACATAACACATTTTTTATCCAAAGGTCAAAAAGTCACTCGTTGACTTTCCTTCTGGTTCCAATAAGTAGCTAAAAGGTCTACAAAAGGTTAATTTTTTTTAATTTTTTCAATTTTTTTTTTTTTTTTACATATTATAGCTGTAATAGTCCATATGTGACCTACTGAACAAATTTTTGTCCCAAAGGTCACTCATTGACTTCGCTTCTGGTTCCAATAAGTAGCTAAAAGGTCTACAAAAGGTTAATTTTTTTTGATTTTTTTAATTTTTTTTTTTTTTTACATATTATAGCTGTAATAGTCCCTATGTGACCTAATGAACAAATTTTTGCTCCAAAGGTCAAAAAGTCACTCATTGACTTCCCTTCTGATTCCAATAAGTAGCTTACAGATCTAAAAAAGGTTTGGATTTTTTTTTTTTTTTTTTTTTTTTTTGCATATTATGGCTGTACAAAGTCCATATGTGACCTACGGAACAAATTTTTGTCCCAAAGGTCAAAAAGTCACTCATTGACTTCCCTTCTGATTCCAATAAGTAGCTTACAGGTCTAAAATTTGTTTGGATTTTTTTTTTTTTTTTTGCATATTATGGCTGTACAAGAAGTCCATATTTAACCTACTGAACACATTTTTTTTCCAAAGGTCAAAAAGTCACTCATTGACCTTCCTTCTGGTTCCAATAAGTAGCTAAAAGGTCTACAAAAGGTTACTTTTTTTTTTTAATACATATTATGGCTGTACAAGAAGTCCATATTTGACCTACTGAACACGTTTTTTTCCCAAAGGTCAAAAAGTCACTTATTGACTTTCCTTCTGGTTCCAATAAGTAGCTAAAAGGTCTACAAAAGGTTTAGATTTTTTTTTATTTTTTATAAATATTATGGCTGTACAAGAAGTCCATATTTGACCTACTGAACACATTTTTGTCCCAAAGGTCAAAAAGTCACTCGTTGACTTCCCTTCTGATTCCAATAAGTAGCCTACAGGTCTAAAAAAGGTTTGTTTGTTTTTTTTCTTTTTTTTTTCTTTACATATTATGGCTGTACAAGAAGTCCATATTTGACCTACTGAACAATTTTTTTTTCCAAAGGTCAAAAAGTCACTCATTAACTTTCCTTCTGGTTCCAATAAGTAGCTAAAAGGTCTACAAAAGGTTACTTTTTTTTATTTTATTTTTATTTTTTTTTATACATATTATGGCTGTACAAAGTCCATATTTGACCTACTGAACATATTTTTGTCCCAAAGGTCAAAAAGTCACTCATTGAGATTCCTTCTGGTTCCAATAAGTAGCTAAAAGGTCTATAAAAGGTTTACATTTTTTATTTATTTTTTATTTTATTTTATTTTTACATATTATGGCTATACAGAAGTCCATATTTGACCTACTGAACAATTTTTTTTCCCAAAGGTCAAAAAGTCACTCATTGACTTTCCTTCTGGTACCAATAAGTAGTTAAAAGGTCTACAAAAGGTTTGAATTTTTTTTTTTTTTTTTACATATTATGGCTATACAGAAGTCCATATTTGACCTACTGAACAAATTTTTATCCCAAAGGTCAAAAAGTCACTTATTGACTTTCCTTCTGGTTCCAATAAGTAGCTAAAAGGTCTAAAAATGGTTAGGATTTTTTTTTTTTTTTTTACATATTATGTCTGTACAAGAAGTCCATATTTGACCTCCTGAACAAATTTTTGTCCCAAAGGTCAAAAAGTCACTCATTGACTTCCCTTCTGATTCCAATAAGTAGCTAACAGGTCTAAAAATGGTTAATTTTTTTTAATTTTTTTAATTTTTTTTTTTTTTTTTTTTTTTACATATTATGTCTGTACAAGAAGTCCATATTTGACCTACATAACACATTTTTTATCCAAAGGTCAAAAAGTCACTCGTTGACTTTCCTTCTGGTTCCAATAAGTAGCTAAAAGGTCTACAAAAGGTTAATTTTTTTTAATTTTTTTTTTTTTTTTTTTTTTTTTACATATTATAGCTGTAATAGTCCATATGTGACCTACTGAACAAATTTTTGTCCCAAAGGTCACTCATTGACTTCGCTTCTGGTTCCAATAAGTAGCTAAAAGGTCTACAAAAGGTTAATTTTTTTTAATTTTTTTAATTTTTTTTTTTTTTTACATATTATAGCTGTAATAGTCCCTATGTGACCTAATGAACAAATTTTTGCTCCAAAGGTCAAAAAAGTCACTCATTGACTTCCCTTCTGATTCCAATTTGTAGCTAAAAGGTCTACAAAAGGTTTACATTTTTTTTCTTTTTTTTTCTTTTTTTACATATTATGGATGTACAGAAGTCCATATTTTGACCTACTGAACAAATTTTTCTCCGAAATGTCAAAAAGTCACTTATTGACTTTCCTTCTGGTTCCAATAAGTAGCTAAATGGTCTACAAAAGGTTTAGATTTTTTTTTTTTTTATATATAAATATTATGGCTGTACAAGAAGTCCATATTTGACCTACTGAACAAATTTTTGTCCCAAAGGTCAAAAAGTCACTCATTGACTTCCCTTCTGATTCCAATAAGTAGCTTACAGGTCTAAAAATGGTTTGGATTTTTTTTTTTTTTTTTTTACATATTATGGCTGTACAAGAAGTCCATATTTGACCTACTGAACACATTTTTTTCCAAAGGTCAAAAAGTCACTCATTGACTTCCCTTCTGATTCCAATAAGTAGCCTACAGGTCTAAAAAAGGTTTGTTTGTTTTTTTTCTTTTTTTTTTCTTTACATATTATGGCTGTACAAGAAGTCCATATTTGACCTACTGAACAATTTTTTTTTCCAAAGGTCAAAAAGTCACTCATTAACTTTCCTTCTGGTTCCAATAAGTAGCTAAAAGGTCTACAAAAGGTTTGAATTTTTTTTTATTTTTATTTTTTTTTTTTTATACATATTATGGCTGTACAAAGTCCATATTTGACTTACTGAACAAATTTTTTTCCCAAAGGTCAAAAAGTCACTCATTGACATCCCATTCTGATTCCAATAAGTAGCTTATAGGTCTAAAAATGGTTTGGAATTTTTTTTTTTTTTTTTACATATTATAGCTGTAATAGTCCCTATGTGACCTAATGAACAAATTTTTGCTCCAAAGGTCAAAAAGTCACTCATTGACTTCCCTTCTGATTCCAATAAGTAGCTTACAGATCTAAAAAAGGTTTGGATTTTTTTTTTTTTTTTTTTTTTTTTTGCATATTATGGCTGTACAAAGTCCATATGTGACCTACGGAACAAATTTTTGTCCCAAAGGTCAAAAAGTCACTCATTGACTTCCCTTCTGATTCCAATAAGTAGCTTACAGGTCTAAAATTTGTTTGGATTTTTTTTTTTTTTTGCATATTATGGCTGTACAAGAAGTCCATATTTAACCTACTGAACACATTTTTTTTCCAAAGGTCAAAAAGTCACTCATTGACCTTCCTTCTGGTTCCAATAAGTAGCTAAAAGGTCTACAAAAGGTTACATTTTTTTTTAATACATATTATGGCTGTACAAGAAGTCCATATTTGACCTACTGAACACGTTTTTTTCCCAAAGGTCAAAAAGTCACTTATTGACTTTCCTTCTGGTTCCAATAAGTAGCTAAAAGGTCTAAAATTTGTTTGGAATTTTTTTTTTTTTTTTTTTTTCATATTATGGCTGTACAAATTCCATATTTGACCTACTGAACAAATATGTTTGGCCAAAAGGTCAAAAAAGTCACTCATTGACTTCCCTTCTGATTCCAATTTGTAGCTAAAAGGTCTACAAAAGGTTTACATTTTTTTTCTTTTTTTTTCTTTTTTTACATATTATGGATGTACAGAAGTCCATATTTTGACCTACTGAACAAATTTTTCTCCGAAATGTCAAAAAGTCACTTATTGACTTTCCTTCTGGTTCCAATAAGTAGCTAAAAGGTCTACAAAAGGTTTAGATTTTTTTTTTTTTTTTATAAATATTATGGCTGTACAAGAAGTCCATATTTGACCTACTGAACAAATTTTTGTCCCAAAGGTCAAAAAGTCACTCATTGACTTCCCTTCTGATTCCAATAAGTAGCTTACAGGTCTAAAAATGGTTTGGATTTTTTTTTTTTTTTTTTTTTACATATTATGGCTGTACAAGAAGTCCATATTTGACCTACTGAACACATTTTTTTCCAAAGGTCAAAAAGTCACTCATTGACTTTCCTTCTGGTTCCAATAAGTTGCTAAAAGGTCTACAAAAGGTTAAATTATTTTTTTTTTTATTTATTTTTTTTTACATATTATGGCTGTACAAAGTCCATATTTGACCTACTGAACAAATTTTTGTCCCAAAGGTCAAAAAGTCACTCATTGACTTCCCTTCTGATTCCAATAAGTAGCTTACAGGTCTAAAAAAGGTTTGGACTTCGTTTTACATATTATGGCTGTACAAGAAGTCCATATTTGACCTGCTGAACATGTTTTTGCACAAAGAGTCCATACACACTAATTCACTATACATACTCATTGACTTCCATTCTGATTCCAATTAGTAGTTAAAAGGTCCACATTTTTTTAATACATGTTTTGGCTGTACAGAAGTCCATATTTGACCTAAAGAACATGTTTTAGGCCTAAGAGTCCTTAAACACTAATTTACTATACATACTCATTGACTTCCCTTCTTATTCCCTTTACTAGCCAAAATTCCCACAAAAATGTTTGACATATTAAGGCTGTACAAGAAGACCATATTTGACCTACTGAACATATTTTTTTCCCAAAGGTCAAAAAGTCACTCATTGACTCTCCTTCTGGTACCAATAAGTAGCTAAAAGTTCTACAAAAGGTTTGCTTTTTTTTTTAACATATTATGACTGTACAGAAGTCCATATTTGACCAACTGATCAAATTGTTGTCCCAAAGGTCAAAAAGTCACTAATTGACTTTCCTTCTGGTACCAATAAGTAGCTAAAAGGTCTACAAAAGGTTTGAATTTTTTTTTTTAACATATTATGGCTGTACAGAAGTCCATATTTGACCTACTGAACAAATTTTTATCCCAAAGGTCAAAAAGTCACTCATTGATTTCAGGGCCGGCTCTGTAAATCTGGGGGCCCTGAGCAGGATAATTTTGGGGCCCTGCCTTGCAGTGAATAATGGAGTATTGCACCGCAAACCAGCAATTGTATACAATCTAACACTTACACATTTCATCTGTATATCTTTTAACATGATTGCCTACAATTATTTTACTGCTTATTAAAGTGCACTCACTGAAACAGTAAAAGTAAAGATTACAGATTTGCAAATTTATTTCATACATAAGGTCAATTTGTTGCAAACAAATAAATATGAATAATTTAGCATTAACAATATATAGCTAACTTACAACTTTAGCCATAGTGGTATGCGGCTCGCTATGCTGTACTGAAGCAGCAGTAGAGTCACCTCCTCCAGCTGTTGAGATTATAATATAATTAATAATAAATACAGAATGCAGAGTTGATAAAACACATTAATTTTAAATTAGTATTAAAGTACAATTAGACAACATAGTGAATTATGATTATAAAACTAAATTTTTTATTGGCAAGAGGAAAATTAGCTATGTTGAAGTTGAGCACAAAACTATTCAAAAGAAAGGCAGTGGGAAATATTTACTTGTGTCATCTCTGGTGTCAGCCTCCTGAAATGTTTCTCCACGACCACCAAAATATTTAAGAAGGGCTCCTCCTGAGAAAGTTGGCCAAATTTAATTTCTTGAATTTTAATTGAATTAAATTGCATCAATTCACATTAATTCAATTTGGCCAACTGAAAAATTTAGATGTGATCGCTCACTAGACAATTTTCAATTGGGGACCTGCTTTTTTTTAGTGTTCTTTACTAAAATTTACCACAAATCCATTTTGCTTTTAGGTGTCTTGTATCGATCATCATTCAATGATGTTTCATAGAGGACACTGTTTTCTTTAGGTTTAAATGCGATTTAGCTTAACAATATATAAAATATTTCATAATAGTATATAGATTAATATTTATTAATAATCTTTAATTGCCTATTCAGTTAAGACCATAAGAAAAAGCTTGTATTTAACCGCTTTATTTTAAACTTCATTTTGATTTTGACTGCCAAATGATTGCTCTTTCTCTTCCTTTTTACTTTCTTTCTCTCGAATGTTCAATAATTAAACTATTTTTTATTGTAATAAGCGTGCGTCTATTGAGACAAAGATCTTTCGTTTTTTTCTTTCCCAGAACTAGTGTAGGTCATGTAACGTTAACTGTTAAAAAGAAAATACATTCATAGGAGGTGGGTCTGTCTCTACGCGGTCTGTAGCCCAGAGCTGGGGCCGACGGTTGGACCATAGCGCAAGCAATGTTGATTCAGCATAATCGACGGACAGCTAACGTTATGCTGCGTTCACACCAAACGCAAATAGAGTGTCTGGCGCGAGTGATTTGATTTCAATGTAAAGTCAATGGAAAGGCGCGTTGACGAGCGTCTGAAGGTCCCGCGGCGCGGAAGGCTGCGGCGACGCTGGCGAGTGCAATCTGTAGTTAGGGGGCCCCCTAGTGGCGGCGAGGCTCTAAGCAGCCGCTTAGTTCGCTTATAGGGAGAGCCGGCTCTGATTGATTTCCCTTCTGATTCCAATAAGTAGCTTACAGGTCTAAAAAAGGTTTGGATTTTTTTTTTTTTTTTTTTTACATATTATGGCTGTACAAGAAGTCCATATTCAACATACTGAACAAATTTTTTTTCCAAAGGTAAAAATGTCAGTCATTGACTTTCCTTCTGATTCCAATAAGTAGCTTACAGGTCTAAAAAAGGTTTGGATTTTTTTTTTTTTTTTTTTTACATATTATGAGATGAGATGAGATTCAAGTTTATTGTCATTACACATGTACAAGTACAATGCAACGAAATGAAGTTTGGAGCAAGCCTCCGAGCCGCAGCTATTTAAAGCGCCGCCACACGCTCTCCGGAAATAAAGAAATGCAGATTGCTAAGCATACATGCAAACATTACATACATAGTACACACAGTACACGTGGTCACGTGATGGGATTTGGCTGATTTGGGATTATGGCTGTACAAGAAGTCCATATTTGACCTACTGAACACATTTTTTTCCAAAGGTCAAAAAGTCACTCATTGACTTTCCTTCTGGTTCCAATAAGTTGCTAAAAGGTCTACAAAAGGTTAAATTTTTGTATTTTTTTTTTTTTTTTTTTTACATATTATGGCTGTACAAAGTCCATATTTGACATACTGAACACATTTTTGTCCCAACAGTCCTTAAACACTAACTTACTATACACACTCATTGACTTTCCTTCTGATTCCAATTGCAAGCCAAAAGTCTCCCCCCCCCTTTTTTTTTAAAGGTTTTATTTCATTTTTTTTTCACATTATGGCTGTACAAAAATTCAAATTTGACCTACTGAACATATTTTTGGCCTAAGAGACTTAATATATATACTCATTGACTTCCCTTCTATTCATTACTAGCCAAAAGCTCCACAAAAATATTTTAAAGTTTTTATTTATATATTTTTTTAACATGTTAGTGTTGGACAAGAAGTCCATATTGGACCTACTGAACAAATTTTTGGGCCAAGATTCCATAAATACTAAATTAAATACTCATTCAATTCTCTTCTAATCCAATTACTATGCTAAAGTTCTACAAAAGGGTTTTTAAAGTGTTGTTTTTATTTTAACATTTTTATGGCTGCACAGAAGACCATATATGACCTTCTGAATATGTTTTTGGCCAGGGCCACACAATATTTTCAACTATATATTTTCAAAGACTCCTTATGTTAAATCAGCCATACCGTAGTCCACCTACTGACCTACTGAACATATTTCTGTCTGAATATTCATGTCCATAAGTAGTCCATATGTCCATTTTTGACCCTTTGTCCACAAAAGGGAATCAGAAGGGAAGTCAGTATGTATAGTAAGTTCATGATCGAGGCCAGAAATTTGTTCAGTTGGTCATATATATATACTGTATGTCTGATTTAAAATCAAAAGGGGTCTATGAAAATATATAGCAAATGGAAACCTTTGTGAACCCTTTGGCAAAAAATATGTTCAGTTGGTCAAATATGGACTATTGTCTGATTTAACATGAGAAGGAATCATTGAGAGTATATAGTTGAAAACCTTTGGCCAGAAACATGTTCAGTAGGTCAAATATGGAAATTGCATTGCATTCAAGAAGTCGGTGTGCATTGAACAGATTAGTGCTTTTGCATTGCATTGCATTAAAAAAATCTTGTGCATTGACGAGATTAGTGCTTTTGCATTGCATATAAGAACTTTTTGTGCATTGAAGAGACAAGTGATTTTGCATTGCATTATGCAATGCAAAATCACTTCTCTTCAATGCACAAAAAGTTCTTATATCTAATGCAATGCAACAGCACTTATCTCTTCAATGCACAACGAGTCTTGTATGCATTGCAATGCAAAAGCACTAATCTCTTCAATGCACACCGAGTTCTTGAATGCAAAGAAATGCAAAATCACTTGTCTCTTCAATGCAAAAAAGTATTGTATGCATTGCAATGCAAAAGCACTAATCTGGTCAAAGCACAAGTTTTTTTTTATTGCGATGCAATGCAAAATCACTTGTCTCTTCAATGCACACCGAGTGGTTGAATGCAATGCAATACAAAATCACTTGTCTCTTCAATGCACAACGAGTTCGTGAATGCAATGCAAAATCACTTGTCTCTTCAATGCACACAAAGTCCTTATATGCAATGCAAAATCACTTGTCTCTTAAATGCACAAAAAGTTCTTATATGCAATGCAAAAGCACTAATCTCATCAATGCACAGGTTTTTTTTAATGCAATGCAATGCAAAAGCACTAATATGTTCAATGCACACCAAGTCTTGTATGCATTGCAATGCAAAATCACTTGTCTCTTCAATGCACAATGAGTTTAGTATGCATTGCAATGCAAAAGCAAAATTCTCTTAAATGCACACCGAGTTCTTGAATGCAATGCAAAATCACTTGTCTCTTCAATGCACAAAAAGTTCTTATATGCAATGCATTGCAAAAGCACTAATCTGTTCAATGCACACCGAGTCTTGAATGCATTGCAATGCAAAAGTACTAATCTCGTCAATGCACAAGTGTTTTTTAATGCGATGCAATGCAAAATCACTTGTCTTTTCAATGCACAAAAAGTTATTATATGCAATGCAATGCAAAAGTACTAATCTCGTCAATGCACAAGTGTTTTTTAATGCGATGCAATGCAAAATCACTTGTCTCTTCAATGCACAAAAAGTTCTTATATGCATGCAAAAGCACTTGTCTCTTCAATGCACAAAAAGTTCTTATATGCAATGCAAAAGCACTTATCTCGTCAATGCACAAGTCTTTTTTAATGCTATGCAATGCAAACGCACTAATTCAATCCTCAACTATTCAACAAACAATGTGTTTTGTGTGCATTGCAATGCAAAACCACTATTCTCTTCAATGCACACCGAGTGTTACAATGCAAAGCAATACAAAATCAATTGTCTCTTCAATGCACAACGAGTTCTTGAATGCAATGCAATGCAAAATCACTTGTCTCTTCCATGCACAATGTGTTTTGTATGCATTGCAATGCAAAACCAATATTGTCTTCAGTGCACACCGAGTGTTTGAATGCAATGCAATACAAAATCACTTGTCTCTTCAATGCACGAGTTCTTGAATGCAATGCAAAATCACTTGTCTCTTCAATGCACACAAAGTTCTTATATGCATTGCAATGCAAATTCACTTGTCTCTTCAATGCACAATGAGTTTCGTATGCATTGCAATGCAAAAGCACTATTCTCGTCAATTCACAAGTTTCTTTTAATGCTATGCAATGCAAACGCACAATGTGTTTTGTGTGCATTGCAATGCAAAATCACTTCAATGCACAAAAGTCTCTTCAATGCACAAAAAGTTCTAAAAGGCAATGCAAAAGCGCTAATCTCGTCAATGCACAAGTTTTGTTTTAATGCAATGCAATGCAAAAGCACTAATCTGTTCAATGCACACCGAGTCTTGTATGCATTGCAATGCAAAAGCACTAATCTGGTCAAAGCACAAGTTTTTTTTATTGCGATGCAATGCAAAATCACTTGTCTCTTCCATGCACAATGTGTTTTGTATGCATTGCAATGAAAAACCAATATATTCTTCAATGCACACCGAGTGTTTGAATGCAATGCAATACAAAATCACTTGTCTCTTCAATGCACGAGTTCTTGAATGCAATGCAAAATCACTTGTCTCTTCAATGCACAAAAAGTTCTTATATGCAATGCAATGCAAAAGCACTAATCTCATCAATGCACAAGTTTTTTTTAATGCAATGCAATGCAAAAGCACTAATCTGTTCACTGCACACCGAGTCTTGTATGCATTGCAATGCAAAAGTACTAATCTCGTCAATGCACAAGTGTTTTTAATGCGATACAATGCAAAATCACTTGTCTCTTCAATGCACAATGAGTTTAGTATGCATTGCAATGCAAAAGCACTATTCTCTTAAATGCACACCGAGTTCTTGAATGCAATGCAAAATCACTTGTCTCTTCAATGCACAAAAAGTTATTATATGCAATGCAATGCAAAAGCACTAATCTGTTCAATGCACACCGAGTCTTTTATGCATTGCAATGCAAAAGTACTAATCTCGTCAATGCACAAGTGTTTTTTAATGCGATGCAATGCAAAATAACTTGTCTCTTCAATGCACAATGAGTTTAGTATGCATTGCAATGCAAAAGCACTATTCTCGTCAATGCACAAGTCTTTTTTAATGCGATGCAATGCACACGAGTTCTTGAATGCAATGCAAAATCACTTGTCTCTTCAATGCACACAAAGTTCTTATATCCAATGCAATGCAAAATCACTAGTCTCTTCAATGCACAAAAAGTTCTTATATCCAATGCAATGCAAAATCACTAGTCTCTTCAATGCACAAAAAGTTCTTATATGCAATGCAATGCAAAAGCCCTAATCTCGTCAATGCACAAGTCTTTTTTAATGCGATGCAATGCAAAATCACTTGTCTCTTCAATGCACAAAACGTTCTTATATGCAATGCAAAAGCACTAATCTCGTCAATGCACAAGTTTTTTTTAATGCAATGCAATGCAAAAGCACTAATCTATTCAATGCACACCGAGTCTTGTATGCATTGCAATGCAAAAGTACTAATATCGTCAATGCACACGTGTTTTTTAATGCGATGCAATGCAAAAACACTTGTCTCTTCAATGCACAATGAGTTTAGTATGCATTGCAATGCAAAATCACTATTCTCTTAAATGCACACCGAGTTCTTGAATGCAATGCAAAATCACTTGTCTCTTCAAAGCACAAAATGTTCTTATATGCAATGCAATGCAAAAGCCCTAATCTCGTCAATGCACAAGTCTTTTTTAATACGATGCAATGCAAAATCACTTGTCTCTTCAATGCACAAAACGTTCTTATATGCAATGCAAAAGCACTAATCTCGTCAATGCACAAGTTTTTTTAATGCAATGCAATGCAAAAGCACTAATCTGTTCAATGCACACCGAGTCTTGTATGCATTGCAATGCAAAAGTACTAATCTCGTCAATGCACAAGTGTTTTTTAATGCGATGCAATGCAAAATCACTTGTCTCTTCAATGCACAAAAAGTTGTTATATGCAATGCAATGCAAAATCACTTGTCTCTTCAATGCACAATGAGTTTAGTATGCATTGCAATGCAAAAGCACTATTCTCTTAAATGCACACCGAGTTTTTGAATGCAATGCAAAATCACTTGTCTCTTCATTGCACAAAAAGTTATTATATGCAATGCAATGCAAAAGCACTAATCTCGTCAATGCACAAGTCTTTTTAATGCGATGCAATGCAAAATCACTTGTCTCTTCAATGCACAAAAAGTTATTATATGCAATGCAAAAGCACTAATCTCCTCAATGCACAAGTTTTTTTTAATGCAATGCAATGCAATGCAAAAGCACTAATCTGTTCAATGCACACCGAATCTTTTATGCATTGCAATGCAAAAGTACTAATCTCGTCAATGCACAAGTGTTTTTTAATGCGATGCAATGCAAAATCACTTGTCTCTTCAATGCACAATGAGTTTAGTATGCATTGCAATGCAAAAGCACTATTCTCTTAAATGCACACCGAGTTCTTGAATGCAATGCAAAATCACTTGTCTCTTCAATGCACAGAAAGTTCTTATATGCAATGCAAAAGCACTAATCTCGTCAATGCACAAGTCTTTTTTAATGCGATGCAATGCAAAAGCACAAATCTGTTCAATGCACACCAAGTCTTGCAATGCAAAAGTACTAATCTCATCAATGCACAAGTCTTTTTTAATACAATGCAATGCAAAAGCACTAATCTGTACTCTTGCAATGCAAAAGTACTAATCTCGTCAATGCACAAGTGTTTTTTAATGCGATGCAATGCAAAATCACTTGTCTCTTCAATGCACAATGAGTTTAGTATGCATTGCAATGCAAAAGCACTATTCTCTTAAATGCACACCGAGTTCTTCAATGCAATGCAAAATCACTTGTCTCTTCAATGCACAAAAAGTTCTTATATGCAATGCAAAAGCACTAATCTCGTCAATTAACAAGTCTTTTTTAATGCGATGCAATGCAAAAGCACTAATCTGTTCAATGCACACCAAGTCTTGTATGCATTGCAATGCAAAAGTAATAATATCGTCAATGCACAAGTGTTTTTTAATGCTATGCAATGCAAACGCACAATCTATTTAATGCACAATGTGTTTTGTGTGCATTGCAATGCAAAATCACTTGTCTCTTCAATGCACAAAAAGTTATTATATGCAATGCAATGAAAAGCACTAATCTCGTCAATGCACAAGTTTTGTTTTAATGCAATGCAATGCAAAAGCACTAATCTGTTCAATGCACACCAAGTCTTGTATGCATTGCAACGGAAAAGTAGTAATCTCATCAATGCACAAGTGTTTTTTAATGCGATGCAATGCAAAATCACTTGTCTCTTCAATGCACAAAAAGTTCTTATATGCAATGCAAAAGCACTAATCTCGTCAATGCACAAGTGTTTTTTAATGCTATGCAATGCAAACGCACTAATCTATTTAATGCACAATGTGTTTTGTGTGCATTGCAATGCAAAATCACTTGTCTCTTCAATGCACAAAAAGTTCTTATATACAATGCAATGCAAAATCACTTGTCTCTTCAATGCACAATGTGTTTTGTATGCATTGCAATGAAAAATCAATATATTCTTCAATGCACACCGAGTGTTTGAATGCAATGCAATACAAAATCACTTGTCTCTTCAATGCACGAGTTCTTGAATGCAATGCAAAATCACTTGTCTCTTCAATGCACACAAAGTTCTTATATGCAATGCAATGCAATGCAAAATCACTTGTCTCTTCAATGCACAAAAAGTTCTTATATGCAATGCACTAATCTCGTCAATGCACAAGTTTTTTTTAATGCAATGCAATGCAAAAGCACTAATCTGTTCAATAAACACCGAGTCTTGTATGCATTGCAATGCAAAAGTACTAATCTCGTCAATGCACAAGTGTTTTTAATGCGATACAATGCAAAATCACTTGTCTCTTCAATGCACAATGAGTGTAGTATGCATTGCAATGCAAAAGCACTATTCTCTTAAATGCACACCGAGTTCTTCAATGCAATGCAAAATCACTTGTCTCTTCAATGCACAAAAAGTTATTATATGTAATGCAATGCAAAAGCACTAATCTCGTCAATGCACAAGTGTTTTTTGATGCAATGCAATGCAAAATCACTTTTCTCTTCAATGCACAAAAAGTTCTTATATGCAATGCAATGCAAAATCACTTGTCTCTTCAATGCACAATGAGTTTAGTATGCATTGCAATGCAAAAGCACTATTCTCTTAAATGCACACCGAGTTCTTCAATGCAATGCAACATCACTTGTCTCTTCAATGCACAAAAAGCGCTTATATGCAATGCAATGCAATGCAAAAGCACTAATCTCGTCAATGCACAAGTCTTTTTTAATGCGATGCAATGCAAAATCACTTGTCTCTTCAATGCACAATGTGTTTTGTATGCAGTGCAACGGAAAAGTACTAATCTCATCAGTGCACAAGTTTTTTTATTGCGATGCAATGCAAACGCAATAATTCAATGCACAACTATTCAATGCACAGTGTTTTGTGTGCATTGCAATGCAAAACCACTATTCTCTTTAATGCACAATGAGTTTTGCATGCATTGCAATGCAAAACCACTATTCTCTTCAATGCACACCGAGTGTTAGAATACAATGCAATACAAAATCACTTGTCTCTTCAATGCACAAAAAGTTCTTATATGCAATGCAATGCAAAAGCACTAATCTCGTCAATGCACGTTTTTTTTTTAATGCAATGCAAAAGCACTAATCTGTTCAATGCACACCGAGTTCTTGAATGCAATGCAATGCAAAATCCCTTGTCTCTTCAATGCAAACCGAGTTCTTGTATGCAGTGCAACGGAAAAGCACTAATCTCTTCAATGCACAATGCGTTTTGTATGCATTGCGATGCAAAACCACTTTTCTCTTAAATGCACAAGCAAAAGCACTAATCTCTTCGAAGCATTAGTTCGTGCAATGCAATGCAAAAGCAAATATGTTTTTTATCTCTTTAATACATAAGTTAGTTATTGCATGCAATGCACGGCAAAAACACGTTTGGTGAATTCTCTATTCAATACACAAACAGAACAAGCTTATTCTTGTATGTACTGCAATAGTTAACATGAGGTGTTATCTCCTTAATACGCAAAGCATTGTTAGATGGTGCAAAATTTGTCATCCCTGTATAAAACACAACTATTTATTGAAACGCACTCAAACAAAACATATGTTATTCATTAATGCACAACTGAATTATTTTGAACATATTTTTGACCAAAGAGTCCTAAAATATTAAGTTGCTATACATACTCATTGAGTCCTTATTTTACATTAAGCCATACAGAAGCCATAACTCCTAATTCCAATCAGTAGCTAAAAGGTCAACACATATTTTTTTTTTTTTTTTTTTTTTGTACACATTATGGTAGTCCATATTTGACCTACTGAACAATTTTTTTTTCCAAAGGTCAAAAAGTCACTCATTGACTTTCCTTCTGGTACCAATAAGTAGCTAAAAGGTCTACAAAAGGTTTAAATGTATTATTATTATTTTTTTTTTACATATTATGGCTGTACAGAAGTCCATATTTGAACTACCGAGTACATTTTTGTCCCAAAGGTCAAAAAGTCACTCATTGACTTTCCTTCTGGTATCAATAAGTAGCTAAAAGGTCTACAAAAGGTAATTTTTATTTAAATTTTTTTTTTTTTTAACATATTATGGCTGTACAAGAAGTCCATATTTGACTGGCTGAACATGTTTTTGCACTAAGAGTCCATACACACTAATTCACTATACATACTCATTGACTTCCCTTCTTATTCCCTTTACTAGCCAAAATTCCCACAAAAATGTTTGACATATTAAGGCTGTAAAAGAAGTCCATATTTGACCTACTGAACATATTTTTTTCACAAAGGTCAAAAAGTCACTCATCTATTTTCCTTCTGGTTCCAAGTAGTAGCTAAAAGGTCTACAAAAGGTTAAATTTTTTTTATTTATTTTTTTTTACACATAATGGCTATACAGAAGTCCATATTTGACCTACTGAACAAATTTTTTCCCCAAAGGTCAAAAAGTCACTCATTGACTCTCCTTCAGGTTCCAATAAGTAGCTAAAAGGTCTACAAAAGGTTAATTTTTTTTTAATTAATTAATTTTTTTACATATTATGGCTGTACAAAGTCCATATTTGACCTACTGAACACATTTTTGTCCCAAAGGTCAAAAAAATCACTCATTGACTTTCCTTCTTGTTCCAATAAGTAGCTAAAAAGTCTACAAAAAGTTTAAATATTTTTATTTATTTATTTATTTTACACATTATGGCTGTAAAAAGTCCATATTTGACCTACTGAACAAATTTTTGTCCCAAAGGTCAAAAAGTCACTCATTGACTTCCCTTCTGATTCCAATAAGTAGCTTACAGGTCTAAAAATGGTTTGGATTTTTTTTTTTTTTTTTTTTTTTTTACATATTGTGGCTGTACAAGAAGTCCATATTTGACCTAATGAACAATTTTTTTTCCAAAGGTCAAAAAGTCACTCATTGACTTCCCTTCTGATTCCAGTAAGTAGCTTACAGATCTAAAAAAGGTTTGGATTTTTTTTTTTTTTTTTGCATATTATGGCTGTACAAGAAGTCCATATTTGACCTACTGAACACATTTTTGTCCCAAAGGTCAAAAAAATCACTCATTGACTTTCCTTCTTGTTCCAATAAGTAGCTAAAAAGTCTACAAAATGTTTAAATATTTTTATTTTTTTATTTATTTTACATATTATGGCTGTACAAGAAGTCCATATTTGACCTACTGAACAATTTTTTTTCCAAAGGTCAAAAAGTCACTCATTGACTTTACTTCTGGTTCCAACAAGTAGCTAAAAGGTTTACAAAAGGTTTTTTTTTTTTTTTTTTTTTTTTACATATTATGGCTGTACAAAGTCCATATTTGACCTACTGAACAAATTTTTGTCCCAAAGGTCAAAAAGTCACTCATTGACTTTCCTTCTTGTTCCAATAAGTAGCTAAAAGGTGTACAAAAGGTTTTAAATTTTTTTTTTTTTTTTTTTTTTTTAAATATTATGGCTGTACAAAGTCCATATTTGACCTACTGAACAAATTTTTGTCCCAAAGGTCAAAAAGTCACTCATTGACTTCCCTTCTGATTCCAATAAGTAGCTTACAGGTCTAAAAATGGTTTGGATTTTTTTTTTTTTTTTTTACATATTATGGCTGTTCAAGAAGTCCATATTTGACCTACTGAACAAATTTTTTTTCCAAAGGTCAAAAAGTCACTCATTGACTTTCCTTCTGGTTCCAATAAGTAGCTAAAAGGTCTACAAAAGGTTAAATTTTTTTTTTTTTTTTTTTTTTTTTACATATTATGGCTGTACAAAGTCCATATTTGACCTACTGAACACATTTTTTTTCCAAAGGTCAAAAAGTCACTCATTAACTTTCCTTCTGGTTCCAATAAGTAGCTAAAAGGTCTACAAAAGGTTACTTTTTTTAAATTTATTTTTTATACATATAATTAGATTAGATTAGATTCAACTTTATTGTCATTACACAAGTACAAGTACAAGGCAACGAAATGCAGTTTAGGTCTAACCAGAAGTGCAATAGCAGCAAGTGCAGGATATATACAATGGTTGCGTAAGTGCAGGACATAAAAATGTTCTGAATATATATAAATATGTATAAGTAGAGAGATGGTTATTACTATAAGTAGAACTGAATTTACAGATGAATATATACAGTGAATAAATATACAGATGGCTATTACTATAAACAGAATTTACAGGTGAATATGTACTATGAATAAATATACAGATGGCTATTACTATAAACAGAATTTACAGGTGACTATGTACTATGAATAAATATACAGACGGTTATTACTTGAACAGAATTTTACAGTTAGAGGTATACAGTAATATGTTAGGCTAATATGAGGAATATAGCAGTGGATTAAGTTAGTACAATAAATTATGGACAGAGCTATCCGAAAGAAAGTGTAAAAGTGCAGTGGAAAGTGATTGCATATTCCAGTTAGAAGTACGGTGCAAAATGCAAATGTAAACATTGTTACTGTAAATACAGTCGGCAGTGCAGATGAGCATTATCCAGTTACGGTATGGTGGTGCAGAATGCATAAGTAAACAGTTGTTACTGTAATAAACAGTCAGTAGTGCAAATAACAAAGTGAAGGCAGATGTGAGGTAGGAGAGTTATCAGTTTATGAGGGAAGTGGATCAACGGGGGTTTGAGTTCAATAAAGAGACAGCTCTGGGGAAAAAACTGTTCTTTAGTCTGCTGGTCCTGGTCCGGAGGATCCTGAAACGCCTGCCGGAGGGCAGGAGAGAAAACAGTCTGTGGGCTGGGTGAGAGGAGTCCTTGAGGATGCTGCGAGCTCGATGCAGGCAGCGTTTCCTCTGGATGTGTTCGATGGCAGGCAGTGGAGTCCCTGTGATGCGCTGGGCAGTTTTCACCACCCGCTGCAGTGCCTTGCGCTCCGCAACAGAGCAGCTCCCATACCACACTGCCACACAGTTGGTCAGGATGCTTTCTATTGCGCAGCGGTAGAAGTTCACCAGGATGGCCGAGGAGAGCTGATTCTTCCTCAGTGTCCTCAGGAAGAAGAGGCGCTGGTGAGCCTTCTTGACCAGGCTGGAGGTGTTGGTCGTCCACGACATGTCCGCCGAGATGTGGATCCCCAGGAACTTGAAACTGGAGACACGCTCAACAGCCATTCCATTGATGTGGATGGTGTCGTGTGTGCCTCTTGACTCCTTCCTGAAGTCCACGATGAGCTCCTTCGTTTTGGTGGTGTTGAGGAGCAGGTTATTATCAGCGCACCATGTGGCCAGGTGCTGGATCTCTTCCCTGTAGGCAGTCTCATCGTTGTTGCTGATGAGACCAATCACCGTAGTGTCGTCCGCAAACTTGACGATGGAATTAGTTCCATACACAGGCTTGCAGTCGGAGGTGAAGAGGGAGTAGAGAAATGGACTTAGCACACAGCCCTGTGGTACACCAGTGTTGAGTGTGATGGATGTGGAGCAGGTGAATCCTGATCGAACATTCTGGGGTCTGTCAGTTAGGAAGTCCAAAATCCAGTTACACATTGAAGTGTTGATGCCCAGGTCTCCAAGTTTGGCAATTAACTTGGATGGGATGACAGTGTTGAATGCTGAGCTGAAGTCAACAAACAGCATGCGTGCATAAGTGTTTTTACTGTCCAGATGGGTGAGCACAGAGTGCAGTGCCATGGAAACGGCATCCTCTGTGCTCCTATTGCTGCGGTAGGCAAACTGGTGTGAGTCCAATGTGGATGGTATAGAGTCTTTTAGGTGTTCCAGGACCAGCCGCTCAAAGCACTTCATAATGATGGGTGTGAGTGCTACAGGGCGGTAGTCATTAGGGCACCTCGGGCTGGAGTGTTTCGGCACTGGCACAATGGAAGTGCGTTTAAAGCCTGATGGTACAGCTGCTTGGGCGAGAGACAGGTTGAAAATGTCTGTAAAAACCCCAGCGAGCTGCTCCGCACATGCCCTGAGCACACGTCCAGGGATGTTGTCTGGTCCAGCAGCCTTGTGCGCGCTGATCCGGCTCAGTGCCTTGCAGACATCTGTGGTGGAGAGTGTGATTGGTGGGTGGTCAGCTGAGGGTTTGAGCTTGGTGGCAGTTTCTCTGTTGTCTCTTTCAAAACGAGCATAAAAGTAATTTAGCTCATTCAGGAAGTTGACATCAGTGGCTGCGGGGGTGGAGTGGGGGGGTTTGTAGTCACTGATGGCCTGGATGCCCTGCCACATGCGTCGAGGGTCAGAGTTGGAAAAGTGACCCTCAATCTTAAGCTTGTAGCAGTGCTTGGCCTTTTTGATGCCCCTCTTCAGGTTTGCCCTGGATGCGCTGTAGGCTTGTGCATCTCCTGATCTGAAGGCAGTATTGCGTGACTTCAGCAGGAGTCGTACTTCCCTGTTCATCCAAGGCTTCTGATTTGGGTATGTGGTGATCTGTTTCTGGGTTGTAACACTGTCGATGGTGGTATTGATATGATCCAATACTGAGGAGGTGTAGGAGTCAATGTCCGTGTGAGCGCCACTGGTGGCTTGAGAAGCAAACATACTCCAGTCTGTGTTTAGAAACCTTTCCTGGAGTGTGGAGTCTGCCCCCGCAGGCCACACCGCAGGCCACACCACACATATAATGGCTGTACAAGAAGTCCATATTTGACCTACTGAACACATTTTTTTCCCAAAGGTCAAAAAGTCACTCATTGACTTTCCTTCTGGTTTTTAATTAGTAGCTAAAAGGTCTACAAAAAGTTTAATTTTTTTTTTTTTTTTTTTTTACATATTATGGCTGTACTGAAGTCCATGTTTGACCTACCGAATAAATGTTTGTCCCAAAGGTCAAAAAGTCACTCATTGACTTCCCTTCTGATTCCAAATAAGTAGCTTACAGGTCTAAAAAAGTTTTTTTTTTTTTTTTTTTTACATATTATGGCTGTACAAGAAGTCCATATTTGACCTACTGAACAATATTTTTTTCCAAAGGTCAAAAAGTCACTCATTGACTTCCCTTCTAATTCCAATAAGTAGCTTACAGGTCAAAAAATGGTTTGGATTTTTTTTTTTTTTTTTTTTTTTTTTTACAGATTATGGCTGTACAAGAAGTCCATATTTGACCTAATGAACAATTTTTTTTCCCAAAGGTCAAAAAGTCACTCATTGACTTTCCTTCTGGTTCCAATAAGTAGCTAAAAGGTCTACAAAAGGTTAAAATGTATTTATTTTTTATTTTTATTTATTTATTTTTTTTACATATTATGGCTGTACAAAGTCCGTCTTTGATCTACTGTACAAATTTTTGTCCCAAAGGTCAAAAAGTCACTCATTGACTTCCCTTCTGATTCCAATAAGTAGCTTACAGGTCTAAAAATGGTTTGGAATTTTTTTTTTTTATACATATTATGGCTGTACAAGAAGTCCATTTTTTTTTTTTGGCATATTATGGCTGTACACGAAGTCCATATTTGACCTACTGAACATTTTTTTTTTCCAAAGGTCAAAAAGTCACTCATTGACTTTCCTTCTGGTACCAATAAGTAGCTAAAAGGTCTACAAAAGGTTTTTTTTTTTTTTTTTTTTTTTTTTTTTACATATTATGGCTGTCTCAAGAAGTCCATATTTGACCTGCTGAACATGTTTTAGGCCTAAGAGTCCTTAAACACTAATTTACTATACATACTCATTGACTTCCTTTCTTATTCCCTTTACTAGCCAAAATTCCCACAAAAATGTTTGACATATTATGGCTGTACAAGAGGTCCATGTTTGACCTACTGAACACATTTTTTTCCCAAAGGTCAAAAAGTCACTCATTGACTTTCCTTCTGGTATCAATAAGTAGCTAAAAGGTCTACAAAAGGTAATTTTTATTTATTTATTTATTTATTTTACATATTATGGCTGTACAAGAAGTCCATATTTGACCTGCTGAACATGTTTTTGAACTAAGAGTCCATACACACTAATTCACTATACATACTCATTGACTTCCATTCTGATTCTAATTAGTAGTTAAAAGGTCCACATTTTTTAATACATGTTTTGGCTGTACAGAAGTCCATATTTGACCTAAAGAACATGTTTTAGGCCTAAGAGTCCACTAAGAGACACTAATTTACTATACATACTCATTGACTTCCCTTCTTATTCCCTTTACTAGCCAAAATTCCCACAAAAATGTTTGACATATTAAGGCTGTAAAAGAAGTCCATATTTGACCTACTGAACATATTATTTCCCAAAGGTCAAAGAGTCACTCATTTATTTTCCTTCTGGTTCCAAGTAGTAGCTAAAAGGTCTACAAAAGGTAAAACAATTAATTTTTTTTTATTTTTTTTTATTTTTTTACATATTATGGCTGTACAAAATCCATATTCGACCTACTGAACAAATTTCTGTCCCAAAGGTCAAAAAGTCATTGACTTCCCTTCTGATTCCAATAAGTAGCTTACAGGTCAAAAAATGGTTTGGAATTTTTTTTTTTTTTTTTTTTTTGCATATTTTGGCTGTAAAAGAAGTCCATATTTGACCTACTGAACAATATTTTTTTCCAAAGGTCAAAAAGTCACTCATTGAATTTCCTTCTGGTTCCAATAAGTAGCTAAAAGGTCTACAAAAGGTTAAATTTTTTTTTTTTTTTTTTTTTTTACATATTATGGCTGTACAAAATCCATATTTGACCTACTGAAAAAAAATTTGTCCCAAAGGTCAAAAAGTCACTCATTGACTTCCCTTCTGATTCCAATAAGTAGCTTACAGGTCTAAAAATGGTTTGGATTTTTTTTTTTTTTTTTTTACATATTATGGCTGTACAAGAAGTCCATATTTGACCTACTGAACAATTTTTTTGTCCCAAAGGTCAAAAAGTCACTCATTGACTCTCCTTCTGGTTCCAATAAGTAACTAAAAGGTCTACAAAAGGTTTAAATATTTTTTTTTTTTTTACATATTATGGCTGTACAAGAAGTCCATATTTGACCTACTGAACAAATTTTTTTTCCAAAGGTCATAAAGTCAATCATTGACTTTCCTTTTGGTATCAATAAGTAGCTAAAAGGTCTACAAAAGGTAATTTTTTTATTTTTTATTTTTTTTTACATATTATGGCTGTACAAGGTCCATATTTGACCTACTGAACAAATTTTTGTCCCAAAGGTAAAAAAGTCAATCAATGACTTCCCTTCTGATTCCAATAAGTAGCTTACAGATCTAAAAAAGGTTTGGAATTTTTTTGTGTGCATATTATGGCTGTACAAGAAGTCCATATTTGACCTACTGAACAATTTTTTTTTCCAAAGGTCAAAAAGTCACTCATTGACTTTCCTTCTTGTTCCAATAAGTAGCTAAAAGGTCTACAAAAGGTTTAAATATTTTTTTTAATTTATTTATTTTACATATTATGGCTGTACAGAAGTCCATATTTGACCTACTGAACAATTTTTTTTTCCAAAGGTCAAAAAGTCACTCATTAACTTTCTTTCTGGTTCAAATAAGTAGCTAAAAGGTCTACAAAAGGTTAAATTTTTTTTAATTTTTTTTAATTTTTTTTAATACATATTATGGCTGTACAAGAAGTCCATTTTTGACCTACTGAACAATTTTTTTCCCCAAAGGTCAAAAAGTCACTCATTGACTCTCCTTCTGGTTCCAATAAGTAGCTAAAAGGTCTACAAAAGGTAAATTTTTTTATTTTTATTTTTTTATTTTTTTTACATATTATGGCTGTACAAGAAGTCCATATTTGACCTACTGAACAAATTTCAAGTAGCTTACAGGTCTAAAAATGGTTTGGATTTTTTTTTTTTTTTTTTTTTTTTTTTTAAATATTATGGCTGTACAAGAAGTCCATATTTGACCTACTGAACAATATTTTTTTCCAAAGGTCAAAAAGTCACTCTATAACTTTCCTTCTGGTTCCAATAAGTAGCTAAAAGGTCTACAAAAGGTTTAAATATTTTTTTTTATTTATTTATTTTACATATTATGACTGTACAGAAGTCCATATTTGACCTACCGAATAAATGTTTGTCCCAAAGGTCAAAAAGTCACTCATTGACTTCCCTTCTGATTCCAATAAGTAGCTTACAGGTCTAAAAAAGGTTTTTTTGTTTTGTTTTTTTTTACATATTATGGCTGTACAAGAAGTCCATATTTGACCTACTGAACAAATTTTTGTCCCAAAGGTAAAAAAGTCACTCAATGACTTCCCTTCTGATTCCAATAAGTAGCTTACAGATCTAAAAAAGGTTTGGATTTTTTTTTTGTGCATATTATGGCTGTACAAGAAGTCCATATTTGACCTACTGAACAATTTTTTTTTCCAAAGGTCAAAAAGTCACTCATTGACTTTCCTTCTTGTTCCAATAAGTAGCTAAAAGGTCTACAAAAGGTTTAAATATTTTTTTAAATTTATTTATTTTACATATTATGGCTGTACAGAAGTCCATATTTGACCTACTGAACAATTTTTTTTTCCAAAGGTCAAAAAGTCACTCATTAACTTTCCTTCTGGTTCAAATAAGTAGCTAAAAGGTCTACAAAAGGTTAAATTTTTTTTACTTTTTTTTACTTTTTTTTAATACATATTATGGCTGTACAAGAAGTCCATTTTTGACCTACTGAACAATTTTTTTCCCCAAAGGTCAAAAATTCACTCATTGACTCTCCTTCTGGTTCCAATAAGTAGCTAAAAGGTCTACAAAAGGTAAAACATTTTTTTACATATTATGGCTGTACAAGAAGTCCATATTTGACCTACTGAACAAATTTCAAGTAGCTTACAGGTCTAAAAATGGTTTGGATTTTTTTTTTTTTTTTTTTTTTACATATTATGGCTGTACAAGAAGTCCATATTTGACCTACTGAACAATATTTTTTTCCAAAGGTCAAAAAGTCACTCATTAACTTTCCTTCTGGTTCCAATAAGTAGCTAAAAGGTCTACAAAAGGTTTAAATATTTTTATTTATTTATTTATTTTACATATTATGGCTGTACAGAAGTCCATATTTGACCTACCGAATAAATGTTTGTCCCAAAGGTCAAAAAGTCACTCATTGACTTCCCTTCTGATTCCAATAAGTAGCTTACAGGTCTAAAAAAGGTTTTTTTGTTTTGTTTTTTTTTTACATATTATGGCTGTACAAGAAGTCCATATTTGACCTACTGAACAATTTTTTTTTCCAAAGGTCAAAAAGTCACTCATTAACTTTCCTTCTTGTTCCAATAAGTAGCTAAAAGGTCTACAAAAGGTTAAAATAAAATAAAAATTTTCTTTACATATTATGGCTGTACAAAGTCCATATTTGACCTACTGAACAAATTTTTGTCCCAAAGGTCAAAAAGTCACTCATTGACTTCCCTTCTGATTCCAATAAGTAGCTTACAGGTCTAAAAATGGTTTGGAATTTTAATTTTTTTATTTTTTTATACATATTATGGCTGTACAAGAAGTCCATTTTTGACCTACTGAACAATTTTTTTCCCCAAAGGTCAAAAAGTCACTCATTGACTCTCCTTCTGGTTCCAATAAGTAGCTAAAAGGTCTACAAAAGTTAAAAAATTTTTTTTTTTTTTTTTTTTTTACATATTATGGCTGTACAAGAAGTCCATATTTGACCTACTGAACAAATTTCAATTAGCTTACAGGTCTAAAAATGGTTTGGATTTTTTTTTTTTTACATATTATGGCTGTACAAGAAGTCCATATTTGACCTACTGAACAATATTTTTTTCCAAAGGTCAAAAAGTCACTCATTAACTTTCCTTCTGCTTCCAATAAGTAGCTAAAAGGTCTACAAAAGGTTTAAATATTTTTATTTATTTATTTATTTTACATATTATGGCTGTACAGAAGTCCATATTTGACCTACCGAATAAATGTTTGTCCCAAAGGTCAAAAAGTCACTCATTGACTTCCCTTCTGATTCCAATAAGTAGCTTACAGGTCTAAAAAAGTTTTTTTTTTTTTTTTTTTTTTTTTACATATTATGGCTGTACAAGAAGTCCATATTTGACCTACTGAACAATTTTTTTTTCCAAAGGTCAAAAAGTCACTCATTAACTTTCCTTCTTGTTCCAATAAGTAGCTAAAAGGTCTACAAAAGGTTAAAAAAAAAAAAATT
The DNA here is from genome assembly GCF_949357685.1 of Gobio gobio. Taxonomy (NCBI): domain Eukaryota; kingdom Metazoa; phylum Chordata; class Actinopteri; order Cypriniformes; family Gobionidae; genus Gobio; species Gobio gobio. The sequence continues at coordinate 31,769,855 of NC_137099.1, read as the reverse complement.
TTCTTTACATATTATGGCTGTACAAAGTCCATATTTGACCTACTGAACAAATTTTTGTCCCAAAGGTCAAAAAGTCACTCATTGACTTCCCTTCTGATTCCAATAAGTAGCTTACAGGTCTAAAAATGGTTTGGAATTTTTTTTTATTTATTTTTTTTATACATATTATGGCTGTACAAGAAGTCCATATTTTTTTTTTTTTTTCATATTATGGCTGTACAAGAAGTCCATATTTGACCTACTGAACAATTTTTTTTTCCAAAGGTCAAAAAGTCACTCATTAACTTTCCTTCTTGTTCCAATAAGTAGCTAAAAGGTCTACAAAAGGTTAAAAAAAATTTTTTTTTAATACTCTCGCGCATGCGTCGTGGAGGCACACACGGAAGGCAGTAACAAGTTGGAAAAAGGTGTTATTTTGATTTTTTTTGCGCACAAAAACTATTGTCGTCGCATTGTAAGATTATTGTAGAGACACTGTGGTGAGATGGACTTTGTAACGATGTTCTGAGTGCCTTTTATCCGTCTTGGGAGTATAAGTGTACTGAATGCCAATAGAAGCCTATATGAAGCCTTTCTCAGCCATCAGCTTTCAACAAAAATATCTTCATTTGTGTTCCGAATATGAACGGAGGTCTTATGGGTCTCGAACGACGTGAGGGTGAGTAATAAATGACAGAATTTTCATTTTTGGGTGAACTAACCCTTTAAACACTAATTTACTACACATACTCATTGACTTCCCTTCTTATTCCCTTTACTAGCCAAAATTCCCACAAAAATGTTTGACATATTAAGGCTGTACAAGAAGTCCATATTTGACCTACTGAACATATTTTTTTCCCAAAGGTCAAAAAGTCACTCATTGATTTTCCTTCTGGTTCCAATTAGTAGCTAAAAGGTCTACAAAAGGTTAAATTTATTTTTTTATTTTTTTACATATTATGGCTATACAGAAGTCCATATTTGAGCTACTGAACAATTTTTTTTCCCAAAGGTCGAAAAGTCACTCATTGACTTTCCTTCTGGTATCAATAAGTAGCTAAAAGGTCTACAAAAGGTAAAGTTTTTTTTTTTTTTTTTTTTTTTTTTTTTACATATTATGGCTGTACAAGGTCTATATTTGACCTACTGAACAAATTTTTGTCCCAAAGGTAAAAAAGTCACTCAATGACTTCCCTTCTGATTCCAATAAGTAGCTTACAGATCTAAAAAAGGTTTTGATTTTTTTTTTTGTGCATATTATGGCTGTACAAGAAGTCCATATTTGACCTACTGAACAATTTTTTTTTTCCAAAGGTCAAAAAGTCACTCATTGACTTTCCTTCTTGTTCCAATAAGTATCTAAAAGGTCTACAAAAGGTTTAAATATTTTTATTTATTTATTTATTTTACATATTATGGCTGTACAGAAGTCCATATTTGACCTACCGAATAAATGTTTGTCCCAAAGGTCAAAAAGTCACTCATTGACTTCCCTTCTGATTCCAATAAGTAGCTTACAGGTCTAAAAGAGTTTTTTTTTTTTTTTTTTTTTTTTACATATTATGGCTGTACAAGAAGTCCATTTTTGACCTACTGAACAATTTTTTTTCCAAAGGTCAAAAAGTCACTCATTAACTTTCCTTCTTGTTCCAATAAGTAGCTAAAAGGTCTAAAAAAGGTTTAAATATTTTTATTTATTTATTTATTTTACATATTATGGCTGTACAGAAGTCCAGATTTGACCTACTGAACAAATTTTTGTCCCAAAGGTCAAAAACTCACTTATTGACTTTCCTTTTGGTTCCAATAAGTAGCTAAAAGGTCCACAAAAGGTTTAAATTTTTTTTTTTTTTTTTTACATATTATGGCTGTACAAAGTCCATATTTGACCTACTGAACAAATTTTTGTCCCAAAGGTCAAAAAGTCACTCATTGATTTTCCTTCTGGTTCCAATTAGTAGCTAAAAGGTCTACAAAAGGTTTAATTTTTTTTTTTTTTTTACATATTATGGCTATACAGAAGTCCATATTTGAGCTACTGAACAATTTTTTTTCCCAAAGGTCAAAAAGTCACTCATTGACTTTCCTTCTGGTATCAATAAGTAGCTAAAAGGTCTACAAAAGGTAAAGTTTTTTGTTTTACATATTATGGCTGTACAAGGTCTATATTTGACCTACTGAACAAATTTTTGTCCCAAAGGTAAAAAAGTCACTCAATGACTTCCCTTCTGATTCCAATAAGTAGCTTACAGATCTAAAAAAGGTTTGGATTTTTTTTTGTGCATATTATGGCTGTACAAGAAGTCCATATTTGACCTACTGAACAATTTTTTTTTTCCAAAGGTCAAAAAGTCACTCATTGACTTTTCTTCTTGTTCCAATAAGTATCTAAAAGGTCTACAAAAGGTTTAAATATTTTTTTTATTTATTTATTTTACATATTATGGCTGTACAGAAGTCCATATTTGACCTACCGAATAAATGTTTGTCCCAAAGGTCAAAAAGTCACTCATTGACTTCCCTTCTGATTCCAATAAGTAGCTTACAGGTCTAAAAATGGTTTGGATTTTTTTTTTTTTTTTTTTTTTTTTTTTACATATTATGGCTGTACAAGGTCTATATTTGACCTACTGAACAAATTTTTGTCCCAAAGGTAAAAAAGTCACTCAATGACTTCCCTTCTGATTCCAATAAGTAGCTTACAGATCTAAAAAAGGTTTGGATTTTTTTTTTGTGCATATTATGGCTGTACAAGAAGTCCATATTTGACCTACTGAACAATTTTTTTTTTCCAAAGGTCAAAAAGTCACTCATTGACTTTTCTTCTTGTTCCAATAAGTATCTAAAAGGTCTACAAAAGGTTTAAATATTTTTTTTATTTATTTATTTTACATATTATGGCTGTACAGAAGTCCATATTTGACCTACCGAATAAATGTTTGTCCCAAAGGTCAAAAAGTCACTCATTAACTTTCCTTCTTGTTCCAATAAGTAGCTAAAAGGTCTACAAAAGGTTAAAAAAAAAAAAATTTTCTTTACATATTATGGCTGTACAAAGTCCATATTTGACCTACTGAACAAATTTTTGTCCCAAAGGTCAAAAAGTCACTCATTGACTTCCCTTCTGATTCCAATAAGTAGCTTACAGGTCTAAAAATGGTTTGGAATTTTTTTTTATTTATTTTTTTTATACATATTATGGCTGTACAAGAAGTCCATATTTTTTTTTTTTTTTCATATTATGGCTGTACAAGAAGTCCATATTTGACCTACTGAACAATTTTTTTTTCCAAAGGTCAAAAAGTCACTCATTAACTTTCCTTCTTGTTCCAATAAGTAGCTAAAAGGTCTACAAAAGGTTAAAAAAAAATTTTTTTTAATACTCTCGCGCATGCGTCGTGGAGGCACACACGGAAGGCAGTAACAAGTTGGAAAAAGGTGTTATTTTGATTTTTTTTGCGCACAAAAACTATTGTCGTCGCATTGTAAGATTATTGTAGAGACACTGTGGTGAGATGGACTTTGTAACGATGTTCTGAGTGCCTTTTATCCGTCTTGGGAGTATAAGTGTACTGAATGCCAATAGAAGCCTATATGAAGCCTTTCTCAGCCATCAGCTTTCAACAAAAATATCTTCATTTGTGTTCCGAATATGAACGGAGGTCTTATGGGTCTCGAACGACGTGAGGGTGAGTAATAAATGACAGAATTTTCATTTTTGGGTGAACTAACCCTTTAAACACTAATTTACTACACATACTCATTGACTTCCCTTCTTATTCCCTTTACTAGCCAAAATTCCCACAAAAATGTTTGACATATTAAGGCTGTACAAGAAGTCCATATTTGACCTACTGAACATATTTTTTTCCCAAAGGTCAAAAAGTCACTCATTGATTTTCCTTCTGGTTCCAATTAGTAGCTAAAAGGTCTACAAAAGGTTAAATTTATTTTTTTATTTTTTTACATATTATGGCTATACAGAAGTCCATATTTGAGCTACTGAACAATTTTTTTTCCCAAAGGTCGAAAAGTCACTCATTGACTTTCCTTCTGGTATCAATAAGTAGCTAAAAGGTCTACAAAAGGTAAAGTTTTTTTTTTTTTTTTTTTTTTTTTTTTTACATATTATGGCTGTACAAGGTCTATATTTGACCTACTGAACAAATTTTTGTCCCAAAGGTAAAAAAGTCACTCAATGACTTCCCTTCTGATTCCAATAAGTAGCTTACAGATCTAAAAAAGGTTTTGATTTTTTTTTTTGTGCATATTATGGCTGTACAAGAAGTCCATATTTGACCTACTGAACAATTTTTTTTTTCCAAAGGTCAAAAAGTCACTCATTGACTTTCCTTCTTGTTCCAATAAGTATCTAAAAGGTCTACAAAAGGTTTAAATATTTTTATTTATTTATTTATTTTACATATTATGGCTGTACAGAAGTCCATATTTGACCTACCGAATAAATGTTTGTCCCAAAGGTCAAAAAGTCACTCATTGACTTCCCTTCTGATTCCAATAAGTAGCTTACAGGTCTAAAAGAGTTTTTTTTTTTTTTTTTTTTTTTTACATATTATGGCTGTACAAGAAGTCCATTTTTGACCTACTGAACAATTTTTTTTCCAAAGGTCAAAAAGTCACTCATTAACTTTCCTTCTTGTTCCAATAAGTAGCTAAAAGGTCTAAAAAAGGTTTAAATATTTTTATTTATTTATTTATTTTACATATTATGGCTGTACAGAAGTCCAGATTTGACCTACTGAACAAATTTTTGTCCCAAAGGTCAAAAACTCACTTATTGACTTTCCTTTTGGTTCCAATAAGTAGCTAAAAGGTCCACAAAAGGTTTAAATTTTTTTTTTTTTTTTTTTACATATTATGGCTGTACAAAGTCCATATTTGACCTACTGAACAAATTTTTGTCCCAAAGGTCAAAAAGTCACTCATTGATTTTCCTTCTGGTTCCAATTAGTAGCTAAAAGGTCTACAAAAGGTTTAATTTTTTTTTTTTTTTTACATATTATGGCTATACAGAAGTCCATATTTGAGCTACTGAACAATTTTTTTTCCCAAAGGTCAAAAAGTCACTCATTGACTTTCCTTCTGGTATCAATAAGTAGCTAAAAGGTCTACAAAAGGTAAAGTTTTTTGTTTTACATATTATGGCTGTACAAGGTCTATATTTGACCTACTGAACAAATTTTTGTCCCAAAGGTAAAAAAGTCACTCAATGACTTCCCTTCTGATTCCAATAAGTAGCTTACAGATCTAAAAAAGGTTTGGATTTTTTTTTGTGCATATTATGGCTGTACAAGAAGTCCATATTTGACCTACTGAACAATTTTTTTTTTCCAAAGGTCAAAAAGTCACTCATTGACTTTTCTTCTTGTTCCAATAAGTATCTAAAAGGTCTACAAAAGGTTTAAATATTTTTTTTATTTATTTATTTTACATATTATGGCTGTACAGAAGTCCATATTTGACCTACCGAATAAATGTTTGTCCCAAAGGTCAAAAAGTCACTCATTGACTTCCCTTCTGATTCCAATAAGTAGCTTACAGGTCTAAAAATGGTTTGGATTTTTTTTTTTTTTTTTTTTTTTTTTTTACATATTATGGCTGTACAAGGTCTATATTTGACCTACTGAACAAATTTTTGTCCCAAAGGTAAAAAAGTCACTCAATGACTTCCCTTCTGATTCCAATAAGTAGCTTACAGATCTAAAAAAGGTTTGGATTTTTTTTTTGTGCATATTATGGCTGTACAAGAAGTCCATATTTGACCTACTGAACAATTTTTTTTTTCCAAAGGTCAAAAAGTCACTCATTGACTTTTCTTCTTGTTCCAATAAGTATCTAAAAGGTCTACAAAAGGTTTAAATATTTTTTTTATTTATTTATTTTACATATTATGGCTGTACAGAAGTCCATATTTGACCTACCGAATAAATGTTTGTCCCAAAGGTCAAAAAGTCACTCATTGACTTCCCTTCTGATTCCAATAAGTAGCTTACAGGTCTAAAAATGGTTTGGAATTTTTTTTTATTTATTTTTTTATACATATTATGGCTGTACAAGAAGTCCATTTTTTTTGTGCATATTATCGCTGTACAAGAAGTCCATATTTGACCTACTGAACAATTTTTTTTTCCAAAGGTCAAAAAGTCACTCATTGACTTTCCTTCTGGTTCCAATAAATAGCTAAAAGGTCTACAAAAGGTTAATTTTTTTATTTTATTTTATTTTTTACATATTATGGCTGTACAAGAAGTCCATATTTGACCTGCTTAACATGTTTTTGCACTAAGAGTCCATACACACTAATTCACTATACATACTCATTGACTTCCATTCTGATTCCAATTAGTAGTTAAAAGGTCCACATTTTTTTAATACATGTTTTGGCTGTACAGAAGTCCATATTTGTCCTAAAGAACATGTTTTAGGCCTAAGAGTCCTTAAACACTAATTTACTATACATACTCATTGACTTCCCTTCTTATTCCCTTTACTAGCCAAAATTCCCACAAAAATGTTTGACATATTAAGGCTGTACAAGAAGTCCATATTTGACCTACTGAACATATTTTTTTCCCAAAGGTCAAAAAGTCACTCATTGATTTTCCTTCTGGTTCCAATTCGTAGCTAAAAGGTCTACAAAAGGTTTAAATTTTTTTTTTTTTTTTTTTTTTTTACATATTATGGCTATATAGAAGTCCATATTTGACCTACTGAACAATTTTTTTTCCCAAAGGTCAAAAGTCACTCATTGACTTTCCTTCTGGTATCAATAAGTAGCTAAAAGGTCTACAAAAGGTACTTTTTTTTTTTTTTTTTTTTTTTTTTTTTTACATATTATGGCTGTACAAGGTCCATATTTGACCTACTGAACAAATTTTTTGTCCCAAAGGTAAAAAAGTCACTCAATGACTTTCCTTCTTGTTCCAAGAAGTAGCTAAAAGGTCTACAAAAGGTTTAAATATTTTTATTTATTTATTTATTTATTTTACATATTATGGCTGTACAGAAGTCCATATTTGACCTACTGAACAATTTTTTTTTTTCCAAAGGTCAAAAAGTCACTCATTGACTTTCCTTCTTGTTCCAAGAAGTAGCTAAAAGGTCTACAAAAGGTTTAAATATTTTTATTTATTTATTTATTTATTTTACATATTATGGCTGTACAGAAGTCCATATTTGACCTACTGAACAATTTTTTTTTTCCAAAGGTCAAAAAGTCACTCATTGACTTTCCTTCTTGTTCCAAGAAGTAGCTAAAAGGTCTACAAAAGGTTTAAATATTTTTATTTATTTATTTATTTATTTTACATATTATGGCTGTACAGAAGTCCATATTTGACCTACTGAAAATTTTTTTTTCCAAAGGTCAAAAAGTCACTCATTAACTTTCCTTCTGGTTCCAATAAGTAGCTAAAAGGTCTACAAAAGGTTACATTTTTTTTATTTTTTTTATTTATTTTTTAATACATATTATGGCTGTACAAGAAGTCCATTTTTGACCTACTGAACAATTTTTTTCCCCAAAGGTCAAAAAGTCACTCATTGACACTCCTTCTGGTTCCAATAAGTAGCTAAAAGGTCTACAAAAGGTAAAAAAATTTTTTTTTTTTTTTTTTTTTTACATATTATCGCTGTACAAGAAGTCCATATTTGACCTACTGAACAAATTTCAGTAGGTCAAATATGGACATCTTGTACAGCCATAATACGTAAAAAAAAAAAAAAAAAAAAAAAATATTTTTTACCTTTTGTATGGCTATACAAAGTCACTCATTAACTTTCCTTCTGGTTCCAATAAGTAGCTAAAAGGTATACAAGAGGTTAAATTTTTTTTTTTTTTTTTACATATTATGGCTGTACAAGAAGTCCATATTTGACCTACTGAAATTTTTTTTGTCCCAATGGTAAAAAAGTCACTCAATGACTTCCCTTCTGATTCCAATAAGTAGCTTACAGATCTAAAAAAGGTTTGGATTTTTTTTTGTGTGCATATTATGGCTGTACAAGAAGTCAATATTTGACCTACTGAACAATTTTTTTTTTCCAAAGGTCAAAAAGTCACTCATTGACTTTCCTTCTTGTTCCAATAAGTAGCTAAAAGGTCTACAAAAGGTTTAAATATTTTTATTTATTTATTTATTTTACATATTATGGCTGTACAGAAGTCCATGTTTGACCTACTGAACAATTTTTTTTTCCAAAGGTCAAAAAGTCACTCATTAACCTTCCTTCTGGTTCCAATAAGTAGCTAAAAGGTCTACAAAAGGTTACATTTTTTTTAATTATTTTTTTTTATTTTTTATACATATTATGGCTGTACAAGAAGTCAATTTTTGACCTACTGAACAATTTTTTTCCCCAAAGGTCAAAAAGTCACTCATTGACACTCCTTCTGGTTCCAATAAGTAGCTAAAAGGTCTACAAAAGGTACATTTTTTTTTTTTTTTTTTTTACATATTAAGGCTGTACAAGAAGTCCATATTTGACCTACTGAACACATTTTTGTCCCAAAGGTCAAAAAGTCACTCATTGACTTCCCTTCTGATTCCAATAAGTAGCTTACAGGTCTAAAAATGGTTTGGATTTTTTTTTTTTTTTTTTTTTTTTACATATTATGGCTGTACAAGAAGTCCATATTTGACCTACTGAACAAAAACATTTTTCCAAAGGTCAAAAAGTCACTCATTGACTTTCCTTCTGGTTCCAATAAGTAGCTAAAAGGTCTACAAAAGGTTAATTTTTTTTTTTTTTTTTTTTTTTTTTACATATTATGGCTGTACAAAATCCATATTTGACCTACTGAAAAAAATTTTGTCCCAAAGGTCAAAAAGTCACTCATTGACTTCCCTTCTGATTCCAATAAGTAGCTTACAGGTCTAAAAATGGTTTGGATTTTTTTTTTTTTTTTTACGTATTATGGCTGTACAAGAAGTCCATATTTGACCTACTGAACAATTTTTTTCCCAAAGGTCAAAAATTCACTCATTGACTTTCCTTCTGGTTCCAATAAGTAGCTAAAAGGTCTACAAAAGGTTTAAATATATATATTTTTTTTACATATTATGGCTGTACAAGAAGTCCATATTTGACCTACTGAACAATTTTTTTCCCAAAGGTCAAAAATTCACTCATTGACTTTCCTTCTGGTTCCAATAAGTAGCTAAAAGGTCTACAAAAGGTTTAAATATATATATTTTTTTTACATATTATGGCTGTACAGAAGTCCATATTTGACCTACTGAACAATTTTTTTCCCCAAAGGTCAAAAAGTCACTCATTGACTCTCCTTCTGGTTCCAATAAGTAGCTAAAAGGTCTACAAAAGGTTTAAATATATATATATATTTTTTACATATTATGGCTGTACAAGAAGTCCATATTTGACCTACTGAACAAATTTTTTTTCCAAAGGTCAAAAAGTCACTCATTGACACTCCTTCTGGTTCCAATAAGTAGCTAAAAGGTCTACAAAAGGTACATTTTTTTTTTTTTTTTTTTTTTTTTACATATTAAGGCTGTACAAGAAGTCCATATTTGACCTACTGAACACATTTTTGTCCCAAAGGTCAAAAAGTCACTCATTAACTTTCCTTCTGGTTCCAATAAGTAGCTAAAAGGTCTACAAAAGGTTTAAATATATATATATATTTTTTACATATTATGGCTGTACAAGAAGTCCATATTTGACCTACTGAACAAAAACATTTTTCCAAAGGTCAAAAAGTCACTCATTGACTTTCCTTCTGGTTCCAATAAGTAGCTAAAAGGTATACAAAAGGTTAAATTTTTTTTTTTTTTTTTTTTTTTTACATATTATGGCTGTACAAAATCCATATTTGACCTACTGAAAAAAAATTTGTCCCAAAGGTCAAAAAGTCACTCATTGACTTCCCTTCTGATTCCAATAAGTAGCTTACAGGTCTAAAAATGGTTTGGATTTTTTTTTTTTTTTTTTACATATTATGGCTGTACAAGAAGTCCATATTTGACCTACTGAACAATTTTTTTGTCCCAAAGGTCAAAAAGTCACTCATTGACTTTCCTTCTGGTTCCAATAAGTAGCTAAAAGGTGTACAAAAGGTTTAAATATATATATATTTTTTTACATATTATGGCTGTACAGAAGTCCATATTTGACCTACTGAACAATTTTTTTCCCCAAAGGTCAAAAAGTCACTCATTGACTCTCCTTCTGGTTCCAATAAGTAACTAAAAGGTCTACAAAAGGTTTAAATATATATTTTTTTTTAAATATTATGGCTGTACAAGAAGTCCATATTTGACCTACTGAACAAATTTTTTTTCCAAAGGTCATAAAGTCAATCATTGACTTTCCTTTTGGTATCAATAAGTAGCTAAAAGGTCTACAAAAGGTAATTTTTTTATTTTTTATTTTTTTTTACATATTATGGCTGTACAAGGTCCATATTTGACCTACTGAACAAATTTTTGTCCCAAAGGTAAAAAAGTCACTCAATGACTTCCCTTCTGATTCCAATAAGTAGCTTACAGATCTAAAAAAGGTTTGGATTTTTTTTTGTGTGCATATTATGGCTGTACAAGAAGTCCATATTTGACCTACTGAACAATTTTTTTTTCCAAAGGTCAAAAAGTCACTCATTGACTTTCCTTCTTGTTCCAATAAGTAGCTAAAAGGTCTACAAAAGGTTTAAATATTTTTTTTTATTTATTTATTTTACATATTATGGCTGTACAGAAGTCCATATTTGACCTACTAAACATTTTTTTTTTCCAAAGGTCAAAAAGTCACTCATTAACTTTCTTTCTGGTTCAAATAAGTAGCTAAAAGGTCTACAAAAGGTTAAAATTTTTTTACTTTTTTAAAAAAAAATTTAATACATATTATGGCTGTACAAGAAGTCCATTTTTGACCTACTGAACAATTTTTTTCCCCAAAGGTCAAAAAGTCACTCATTGACTCTCCTTCTGGTTCCAATAAGTAGCTAAAAGGTCTACAAAAGGTAAATTTTTTTTTTTTTTTTTTTTTTTTTTTTTTTTTACATATTATGGCTGTACAAGAAGTCCATATTTGACCTACTGAACAAATTTCAAGTAGCTTACAGGTCTAAAAATGGTTTGGATTTTTTTTTTTTTTTTTTTTTAAATATTATGGCTGTACAAGAAGTCCATATTTGACCTACTGAACAATATTTTTTTCCAAAGGTCAAAAAGTCACTCATTAACTTTCCTTCTGGTTCCAATAAGTAGCTAAAAGGTCTACAAAAGGTTTAAATATTTTTTTTTATTTATTTATTTTACATATTATGACTGTACAGAAGTCCATATTTGACCTACCGAATAAATGTTTGTCCCAAAGGTCAAAAAGTCACTCATTGACTTCCCTTCTGATTCCAATAAGTAGCTTACAGGTCTAAAAAAGGTTTTTTTTTTTTTTTTTTTTTTTACATATTATGGCTGTACAAGAAGTCCATATTTGACCTACTGAACAAATTTTTGTCCCAAAGGTAAAAAAGTCACTCAATGACTTCCCTTCTGATTCCAATAAGTAGCTTACAGATCTAAAAAAGGTTTGGATTTTTTTTGTGTGCATATTATGGCTGTACAAGAAGTCCATATTTGACCTACTGAACAATTTTTTTTTCCAAAGGTTAAAAAGTCACTCATTGACTTTCCTTCTTGTTCCAATAAGTAGCTAAAAGGTCTACAAAAGGTTTAAATATTTTTTTAAATTTATTTATTTTACATATTATGGCTGTACAGAAGTCCATATTTGACCTACTGAACAATTTTTTTTTCCAAAGGTCAAAAAGTCACTCATTAACTTTCCTTCTGGTTCAAATAAGTAGCTAAAAGGTCTACAAAAGGTTAAATTTTTTTTACTTTTTTTTTATTATTTTTTAATACATATTATGGCTGTACAAGAAGTCCATTTTTGACCTACTGAACAATTTTTTTCCCCAAAGGTCAAAAAGTCACTCATTGACTCTCCTTCTGGTTCCAATAAGTAGCTAAAAGGTCTACAAAAGGTAAAATTTTTTTTTACATATTATGGCTGTACAAGAAGTCCATATTTGACCTACTGAACAAATTTCAAGTAGCTTACAGGTCTAAAAATGGTTTGGATTTTTTTTTTTTTTTTTTTACATATTATGGCTGTACAAGAAGTCCATATTTGACCTACTGAACAATATTTTTTTCCAAAGGTCAAAAAGTCACTCATTAACTTTCCTTCTGGTTCCAATAAGTAGCTAAAAGGTCTACAAAAGGTTTAAATATTTTTATTTATTTATTTATTTTACATATTATGGCTGTACAGAAGTCCATATTTGACCTACCGAATAAATGTTTGTCCCAAAGGTCAAAAAGTCACTCATTGACTTCCCTTCTGATTCCAATAAGTAGCTTACAGGTCTAAAAAAGGTTTTTTTTTTTTTTTTTTTTTTACATATTATGGCTGTACAAGAAGTCCATATTTGACCTACTGAACAATTTTTTTTTCCAAAGGTCAAAAAGTCACTCATTAACTTTCCTTCTTGTTCCAATAAGTAGCTAAAAGGTCTACAAAAGGTTAAAATAAAATAAAAATTTTCTTTACATATTATGGCTGTACAAAGTCCATATTTGACCTACTGAACAAATTTTTGTCCCAAAGGTCAAAAAGTCACTCATTGACTTCCCTTCTGATTCCAATAAGTAGCTTACAGGTCTAAAAATGGTTTGGAATTTTAATTTTTTTATTTTTTTATACATATTATGGCTGTACAAGAAGTCCATTTTTGACCTACTGAACAATTTTTTTCCCCAAAGGTCAAAAAGTCACTCATTGACTCTCCTTCTGGTTCCAATAAGTAGCTAAAAGGTCTACAAAAGTTAAAAAAAAATTTTTTTTTTTTTTTTTTTACATATTATGGCTGTACAAGAAGTCCATATTTGACCTACTGAACAAATTTCAATTAGCTTACAGGTCTAAAAATGGTTTGGATTTTTTTTTTTTTTACATATTATGGCTGTACAAGAAGTCCATATTTGACCTACTGAACAATATTTTTTTCCAAAGGTCAAAAAGTCACTCATTAACTTTCCTTCTGCTTCCAATAAGTAGCTAAAAGGTCTACAAAAGGTTTAAATATTTTTATTTATTTATTTATTTTACATATTATGGCTGTACAGAAGTCCATATTTGACCTACCGAATAAATGTTTGTCCCAAAGGTCAAAAAGTCACTCATTGACTTCCCTTCTGATTCCAATAAGTAGCTTACAGGTCTAAAAAAGTTTTTTTTTTTTTTTTTTTTTTTTACATATTATGGCTGTACAAGAAGTCCATATTTGACCTACTGAACAATTTTTTTTTCCAAAGGTCAAAAAGTCACTCATTAACTTTCCTTCTTGTTCCAATAAGTAGCTAAAAGGTCTACAAAATGTTAAAAAAAAAAAAATTTTCTTTATATATTATGGCTGTACAAAGTCCATATTTGACCTACTGAACAAATTTTTGTCCCAAAGGTCAAAAAGTCACTCATTGACTTCCCTTCTGATTCCAATAAGTAGCTTACAGGTCTAAAAATGGTTTGGAATTTTTTTTAATTTTATTTTTTTATACATATTATGGCTGTACAAGAAGTCCATATTTTTTTTTTTTTTTCATATTATGGCTGTACAAGAAGTCCATATTTGACCTACTGAACAATTTTTTTTTCCAAAGGTCAAAAAGTCACTCATTAACTTTCCTTCTTGTTCCAATAAGTAGCTAAAAGGTCTACAAAAGGTTAAAAAAAATTTTTTTTTAATACTCTCGCGCATGCGTCGTGGAGGCACACACGGAAGGCAGTAACAAGTTGGAAAAAGGTGTTATTTTGATTTTTTTTGCGCACAAAAACTATTGTCGTCGCATTGTAAGATTATTGTAGAGACACTGTGGTGAGATGGACTTTGTAACGATGTTCTGAGTGCCTTTTATCCGTCTTGGGAGTATAAGTTTACTGAATGCCAATAGAAGCCTATATGAAGCCTTTCTCAGCCATCAGCTTTCAACAAAAATATCTTCATTTGTGTTCCGAATATGAACGGAGGTCTTATGGGTCTCGAACGACGTGAGGGTGAGTAATAAATGACAGAATTTTCATTTTTGGGTGAACTAACCCTTTAAACACTAATTTACTACACATACTCATTGACTTCCCTTCTTATTCCCTTTACTAGCCAAAATTCCCACAAAAATGTTTGACATATTAAGGCTGTACAAGAAGTCCATATTTGACCTACTGAACATATTTTTTTCCCAAAGGTCAAAAAGTCACTCATTGATTTTCCTTCTGGTTCCAATTAGTAGCTAAAAGGTCTACAAAAGGTTAAATTTATTTTTTTATATTTTTACATATTATGGCTATACAGAAGTCCATATTTGAGCTACTGAACAATTTTTTTTCCCAAAGGTCGAAAAGTCACTCATTGACTTTCCTTCTGGTATCAATAAGTAGCTAAAAGGTCTACAAAAGGTAAAGGTTTTTTTTTTTTTTTTTTTTTTTTTTACATATTATGGCTGTACAAGGTCTATATTTGACCTACTGAACAAATTTTTGTCCCAAAGGTAAAAAAGTCACTCAATGACTTCCCTTCTGATTCCAATAAGTAGCTTACAGATCTAAAAAAGGTTTTGATTTTTTTTTTTGTGCATATTATGGCTGTACAAGAAGTCCATATTTGACCTACTGAACAATTTTTTTTTCCAAAGGTCAAAAAGTCACTCATTGACTTTCCTTCTTGTTCCAATAAGTATCTAAAAGGTCTACAAAAGGTTTAAATATTTTTATTTATTTATTTATTTTACATATTATGGCTGTACAGAAGTCCATATTTGACCTACCGAATAAATGTTTGTCCCAAAGGTCAAAAAGTCACTCATTGACTTCCCTACTGATTCCAATAAGTAGCTTACAGGTCTAAAAGAGTTTTTTTTTTTTTTTTTTTTTTTACATATTATGGCTGTACAAGAAGTCCATATTTGACCTACTGAACAATTTTTTTTCCAAAGGTCAAAAAGTCACTCATTAACTTTCCTTCTTGTTCCAATAAGTAGCTAAAAGGTCTAAAAAAGGTTTAAATATTTTTATTTATTTATTTATTTTACATATTATGGCTGTACAGAAGTCCAGATTTGACCTACTGAACAAATTTTTGTCCCAAAGGTCAAAAACTCACTTATTGACTTTCCTTTTGGTTCCAATAAGTAGCTAAAAGGTCCACAAAAGGTTTAAATTTTTTTTTTTTTTTTACATATTATGGCTGTACAAAGTCCATATTTGACCTACTGAACAAATTTTTGTCCCAAAGGTCAAAAAGTCACTCATTGATTTTCCTTCTGGTTCCAATTAGTAGCTAAAAGGTCTACAAAAGGTTTAATTTTTTTTTTTTTTTTTTACATATTATGGCTATACAGAAGTCCATATTTGAGCTACTGAACAATTTTTTTTCCCAAAGGTCAAAAAGTCACTCATTGACTTTCCTTCTGGTATCAATAAGTAGCTAAAAGGTCTACAAAAGGTAAAGTTTTTTGTTTTACATATTATGGCTGTACAAGGTCTATATTTGACCTACTGAACAAATTTTTGTCCCAAAGGTAAAAAAGTCACTCAATGACTTCCCTTCTGATTCCAATAAGTAGCTTACAGATCTAAAAAAGGTTTGGATTTTTTTTTGTGCATATTATGGCTGTACAAGAAGTCCATATTTGACCTACTGAACAATTTTTTTTTTCCAAAGGTCAAAAAGTCACTCATTGACTTTTCTTCTTGTTCCAATAAGTATCTAAAAGGTCTACAAAAGGTTTAAATATTTTTTTTATTTATTTATTTTACATATTATGGCTGTACAGAAGTCCATATTTGACCTACCGAATAAATGTTTGTCCCAAAGGTCAAAAAGTCCCTCATTGACTTCCCTTCTGATTCCAATAAGTAGCTTACAGGTCTAAAAATGGTTTGGATTTTTTTTTTTTTTTTTTTTTTTTTTTTTTTTACATATTATGGCTGTACAAGGTCTATATTTGACCTACTGAACAAATTTTTGTCCCAAAGGTAAAAAAGTCACTCAATGACTTCCCTTCTGATTCCAATAAGTAGCTTACAGATCTAAAAAAGGTTTGGATTTTTTTTTGTGCATATTATGGCTGTACAAGAAGTCCATATTTGACCTACTGAACAATTTTTTTTTTCCAAAGGTCAAAAAGTCACTCATTGACTTTTCTTCTTGTTCCAATAAGTATCTAAAAGGTCTACAAAAGGTTTAAATATTTTTTTTATTTATTTATTTTACATATTATGGCTGTACAGAAGTCCATATTTGACCTACCGAATAAATGTTTGTCCCAAAGGTCAAAAAGTCACTCATTGACTTCCCTTCTGATTCCAATAAGTAGCTTACAGGTCTAAAAATGGTTTGGAATTTTTTTTATTTTATTTTTTTATACATATTATGGCTGTACAAGAAGTCCATTTTTTTTTGTGCATATTATCGCTGTACAAGAAGTCCATATTTGACCTACTGAACAATTTTTTTTTCCAAAGGTCAAAAAGTCACTCATTGACTTTCCTTCTGGTTCCAATAAATAGCTAAAAGGTCTACAAAAGGTTAATTTTTTTATTTTATTTTATTTTTTACATATTATGGCTGTACAAGAAGTCCATATTTGACCTGCTTAACATGTTTTTGCACTAAGAGTCCATACACACTAATTCACTATACATACTCATTGACTTCCATTCTGATTCCAATTAGTAGTTAAAAGGTCCACATTTTTTTAATACATGTTTTGGCTGTACAGAAGTCCACATTTGTCCTAAAGAACATGTTTTAGGCCTAAGAGTCCTTAAACACTAATTTACTATACATACTCATTGACTTCCCTTCTTATTCCCTTTACTAGCCAAAATTCCCACAAAAATGTTTGACATATTAAGGCTGTACAAGAAGTCCATATTTGACCTACTGAACATATTTTTTTCCCAAAGGTCAAAAAGTCACTCATTGATTTTCCTTCTGGTTCCAATTCGTAGCTAAAAGGTCTACAAAAGGTTTAATTTTTTTTTTTTTTTTTTTTTTACATATTATGGCTATATAGAAGTCCATATTTGACCTACTGAACAATTTTTTTTCCCAAAGGTCAAAAGTCACTCATTGACTTTCCTTCTGGTATCAATAAGTAGCTAAAAGGTCTACAAAAGGTACTTTTTTTTTTTTTTTTTTTTTTTTTTTTTTTACATATTATGGCTGTACAAGGTCCATATTTGACCTACTGAACAAATTTTTTGTCCCAAAGGTAAAAAAGTCACTCAATGACTTCCCTTCTGATTCCAACAAGTAGCTTACAGGTCTAAAGAAGGTTTGGATTTTTTTTTTTTTGTGCATATTATGGCTCTACAAGAAGTCCATATTTGACCTACTGAACATTTTTTTTTTTCCAAAGGTCAAAAAGTCACTCATTGACTTTCCTTCTTGTTCCAAGAAGTAGCTAAAAGGTCTACAAAAGGTTTAAATATTTTTATTTATTTATTTATTTATTTTACATATTATGGCTGTACAGAAGTCCATATTTGACCTACTGAACAATTTTTTTTTCCAAAGGTCAAAAAGTCACTCATTAACTTTCCTTCTGGTTCCAATAAGTAGCTAAAAGGTCTACAAAAGGTTACATTTTTTTTATTTTTTTTATTTATTTTTTAATACATATTATGGCTGTACAAGAAGTCCATTTTTGACCTACTGAACAATTTTTTTCCCCAAAGGTCAAAAAGTCACTCATTGACACTCCTTCTGGTTCCAATAAGTAGCTAAAAGGTCTACAAAAGGTAAAAAATTTTAATTTTTTTTTTTTTTTTACATATTATCGCTGTACAAGAAGTCCATATTTGACCTACTGAACAAATTTCAGTAGGTCAAATATGGACATCTTGTACAGCCATAATACGTAAAAAAAAAAAAAAAAAAAAAATTTTTTTACCTTTTGTATGGCTATACAAAGTCACTCATTAACTTTCCTTCTGGTTCCAATAAGTAGCTAAAAGGTATACAAGAGGTTAAATTTTTTTTTTTTTTTTAACATATTATGGCTGTACAAGAAGTCCATATTTGACCTACTGAAAATTTTTTTGTCCCAATGGTAAAAAAGTCACTCATTAACTTTCCTTCTGGTTCCAATAAGTAGCTAAAAGGTCTACAAAAGGTTACATTTTTTTTATTTTTTTTATTTATTTTTTAATACATATTATGGCTGTACAAGAAGTCCATTTTTGACCTACTGAACAATTTTTTTCCCCAAAGGTCAAAAAGTCACTCATTGACACTCCTTCTGGTTCCAATAAGTAGCTAAAAGGTCTACAAAAGGTAAAATTTTTTTATTTTATTTTTTTTTTTTACATATTATCGCTGTACAAGAAGTCCATATTTGACCTACTGAACAAATTTCAGTAGGTCAAATATGGACATCTTGTACAGCCATAATACGTAAAAAAAAAAAAAAAAAAAAAAATTTTTTACCTTTTGTATGGCTATACAAAGTCACTCATTAACTTTCCTTCTGGTTCCAATAAGTAGCTAAAAGGTATACAAGAGGTTAAATTTTTTTTTTTTTTTTTTACATATTATGGCTGTACAAGAAGTCCATATTTGACCTACTGAAAATTTTTTTGTCCCAATGGTAAAAAAGTCACTCATTGACACTCCTTCTGGTTCCAATAAGTAGCTAAAAGGTCTACAAAAGGTTTAAATATTTTTATTTATTTATTTATTTTACATATTATGGCTGTACAGAAGTCCATGTTTGACCTACTGAACAATTTTTTTTCCAAAGGTCAAAAAGTCACTCATTAACCTTCCTTCTGGTTCCAATAAGTAGCTAAAAGGTCTACAAAAGGTTACATTTTTTTTAATTTTTAATTTTTATTTTTTATACATATTATGGCTGTACAAGAAGTCAATTTTTGACCTACTGAACAATTTTTTTCCCCAAAGGTCAAAAAGTCACTCATTGACACTCCTTCTGGTTCCAATAAGTAGCTAAAAGGTCTACAAAAGGTACATTTTTTTTTTTTTTTTTTTTTTACATATTAAGGCTGTACAAGAAGTCCATATTTGACCTACTGAACACATTTTTGTCCCAAAGGTCAAAAAGTCACTCATTGACTTCCCTTCTGATTCCAATAAGTAGCTTACAGGTCTAAAAATGGCTTGGATTTTGTTTTTTTTTTTGTTTTTTTTACATATTATGGCTGTACAAGAAGTCCATATTTGACCTACTGAACAAAAACATTTTTCCAAAGGTCAAAAAGTCACTCATTGACTTTCCTTCTGGTTCCAATAAGTAGCTAAAAGGTCTACAAAAGGTTAATTTTTTTTTTTTTTTTTTTTTTTTTTACATATTATGGCTGTACAAAATCCATATTTGACCTACTGAAAAAAAATTTGTCCCAAAGGTCAAAAAGTCACTCATTGACTTCCCTTCTGATTCCAATAAGTAGCTTACAGGTCTAAAAATGGTTTGGATTTTTTTTTTTTTTTTTTTACGTATTATGGCTGTACAAGAAGTCCATATTTGACCTACTGAACAATTTTTTTCCCAAAGGTCAAAAATTCACTCATTGACTTTCCTTCTGGTTCCAATAAGTAGCTAAAAGGTCTACAAAAGGTTTAAATATATATATATTTTTACATATTATGGCTGTACAAGAAGTCCATATTTGACCTACTGAACAATTTTTTTCCCAAAGGTCAAAAATTCACTCATTGACTTTCCTTCTGGTTCCAATAAGTAGCTAAAAGGTCTACAAAAGGTTTAAATATATATATTTTTTTTACATATTATGGCTGTACAGAAGTCCATATTTGACCTACTGAACAATTTTTTTCCCCAAAGGTCAAAAAGTCACTCATTGACACTCCTTCTGGTTCCAATAAGTAGCTAAAAGGTCTACAAAAGGTAAAAATTTTTTATTTTATTTATTTTTTTTACATATTATCGCTGTACAAGAAGTCCATATTTGACCTACTGAACAAATTTCAGTAGGTCAAATATGGACATCTTGTACAGCCATAATACGTAAAAAAAAAAAAAAAAAAAAAAATTTTTTACCTTTTGTATGGCTATACAAAGTCACTCATTAACTTTCCTTCTGGTTCCAATAAGTAGCTAAAAGGTATACAAGAGGTTAAATTTTTTTTTTTTTTTTACATATTATGGCTGTACAAGAAGTCCATATTTGACCTACTGAAAATTTTTTTGTCCCAATGGTAAAAAAGTCACTCATTGACACTCCTTCTGGTTCCAATAAGTAGCTAAAAGGTCTACAAAAGGTTTAAATATTTTTATTTATTTATTTATTTTACATATTATGGCTGTACAGAAGTCCATGTTTGACCTACTGAACAATTTTTTTTCCAAAGGTCAAAAAGTCACTCATTAACCTTCCTTCTGGTTCCAATAAGTAGCTAAAAGGTCTACAAAAGGTTACATTTTTTTTAATTTTTTATTTTTATTTTTTATACATATTATGGCTGTACAAGAAGTCAATTTTTGACCTACTGAACAATTTTTTCCCCCAAAGGTCAAAAAGTCACTCATTGACACTCCTTCTGGTTCCAATAAGTAGCTAAAAGGTCTACAAAAGGTACATTTTTTTTTTTTTTTTTTTTTTACATATTAAGGCTGTACAAGAAGTCCATATTTGACCTACTGAACACATTTTTGTCCCAAAGGTCAAAAAGTCACTCATTGACTTCCCTTCTGATTCCAATAAGTAGCTTACAGGTCTAAAAATGGCTTGGATTTTGTTTTGTTTTTTGTTTTTTTTACATATTATGGCTGTACAAGAAGTCCATATTTGACCTACTGAACAAAAACATTTTTCCAAAGGTCAAAAAGTCACTCATTGACTTTCCTTCTGGTTCCAATAAGTAGCTAAAAGGTCTACAAAAGGTTAATTTTTTTTTTTTTTTTTTTTTTTTTACATATTATGGCTGTACAAAATCCATATTTGACCTACTGAAAAAAATTTTGTCCCAAAGGTCAAAAAGTCACTCATTGACTTCCCTTCTGATTCCAATAAGTAGCTTACAGGTCTAAAAATGGTTTGGATTTTTTTTTTTTTTTTTTACGTATTATGGCTGTACAAGAAGTCCATATTTGACCTACTGAACAATTTTTTTCCCAAAGGTCAAAAATTCACTCATTGACTTTCCTTCTGGTTCCAATAAGTAGCTAAAAGGTCTACAAAAGGTTTAAATATATATATATTTTTACATATTATGGCTGTACAAGAAGTCCATATTTGACCTACTGAACAATTTTTTTCCCAAAGGTCAAAAATTCACTCATTGACTTTCCTTCTGGTTCCAATAAGTAGCTAAAAGGTCTACAAAAGGTTTAAATATATATATTTTTTTTACATATTATGGCTGTACAGAAGTCCATATTTGACCTACTGAACAATTTTTTTCCCCAAAGGTCAAAAAGTCACTCATTGACTCTCCTTCTGGTTCCAATAAGTAGCTAAAAGGTCTACAAAAGGTTTAAATATATATATATATTTTTTACATATTATGGCTGTACAAGAAGTCCATATTTGACCTACTGAACAAATTTTTTTTCCAAAGGTCAAAAAGTCACTCATTGACACTCCTTCTGGTTCCAATAAGTAGCTAAAAGGTCTACAAAAGGTACATTTTTTTTTTTTTTTTTTTTTTTTACATATTAAGGCTGTACAAGAAGTCCATATTTGACCTACTGAACACATTTTTGTCCCAAAGGTCAAAAAGTCACTCATTAACTTTCCTTCTGGTTCCAATAAGTAGCTAAAAGGTCTACAAAAGGTTTAAATATATATATATATTTTTTACATATTATGGCTGTACAAGAAGTCCATATTTGACCTACTGAACAATTTTTTTTTTCCAAAGGTCAAAAAGTCACTCATTGACTTTCCTTCTTGTTCCAATAAGTAGCTAAAAGGTCTACAAAAGGTTTAAATATTTTTATTTATTTATTTATTTTACATATTATGGCTGTACAGAAGTCCATGTTTGACCTACTGAACAATTTTTTTTTCCAAAGGTCAAAAAGTCACTCATTAACCTTCCTTCTGGTTCCAATAAGTAGCTAAAAGGTCTACAAAAGGTTACATTTTTTTTAATTATTTTTTTTTATTTTTTATACATATTATGGCTGTACAAGAAGTCAATTTTTGACCTACTGAACAATTTTTTTCCCCAAAGGTCAAAAAGCCACTCATTGACTTTCCTTCTGGTATCAATAAGTAGCAAAAAGGTCTACAAAAGGTAAAGTTTTTTTTTTTTTTTTTTTTTTTTTTTTTTTACATATTATGGCTGTACAAGGTCTATATTTGACCTACTGAACAAATTTTTGTCCCAAAGGTAAAAAAGTCACTCAATGACTTCCCTTCTGATTCCAATAAGTAGCTTACAGATCTAAAAAAGGTTTGGATTTTTTTGTGTGCATATAATGGCTGTACAAGAAGTCCATATTTGACCTACTGAACAATTTTTTTTTTCCAAAGGTCAAAAAGTCACTCATTGACTTTCCTTCTTGTTCCAATAAGTATCTAAAAGGTCTACAAAAGGTTTAAATATTTTTATTTATTTATTTATTTTACATATTATGGCTGTACAGAAGTCCATATTTGACCTACCGAATAAATGTTTGTCCCAAAGGTCAAAAAGTCACTCATTGACTTCCCTTCTGATTCCAATAAGTAGCTTACAGGTCTAAAAAAGGTTTTTTTTTTTTTTTTTTTTACATATTATGGCTGTACAAGAAGTCCATATTTGACCTACTGAACAATTTTTTTTCCAAAGGTCAAAAAGTCACTCATTAACTTTCCTTCTTGTTCCAATAAGTAGCTAAAAGGTCTAAAAAAGGTTTAAATATTTTTTTTTATTTATTTATTTTACATATTATGGCTGTACAGAAGTCCAGATTTGA
This sequence comes from Gobio gobio, assembly GCF_949357685.1. Taxonomy (NCBI): domain Eukaryota; kingdom Metazoa; phylum Chordata; class Actinopteri; order Cypriniformes; family Gobionidae; genus Gobio; species Gobio gobio. The sequence continues at coordinate 31,746,882 of NC_137099.1, read as the reverse complement.
CCTACTGAACAAATTTTTGTCCCAAAGGTCAAAAAGTCACTCATTGACTTCACTTCTGATTCCAATAAGTAGCTAAAAGGTCTACAAAAGGTTACATTTTTTATTTATTTTTTTTTTTTTTAATACATATTATGGCTGTACAAGAAGTCCATTTTTGACCTAGTGAACAATTTTTTTCCCCAAAGGTCAAAAAGTCACTCATTGACACTCCTTCTGGTTCCAATAAGTAGCTAAAAGGTCTACAAAAGGTACATTTTTTTTATTTTATTTTTTTTTTACATATTATCGCTGTACAAGAAGTCCATATTTGACCTACTGAACAAATTTCAGTAGGTCAAATATGGACTTCTTGTACAGCCATAATACGTAAAAAAAATTAAATACAATTTTTTTTTACCTTTTGTATGGCTATACAAAGTCACTCATTAACTTTCCTTCTGGTTCCAATAAGTAGCTAAAAGGTATACAAGAGGTAAATTTTTTTTTTTTTTTTACATATTATGGCTGTACAAGAAGTCCATATTTGACCTACTGAAATTTTTTTTGTCCCAATGGTAAAAAAGTCACTCAATGACTTCCCTTCTGATTCCAATAAGTAGCTTACAGATCTAAAAAAGGTTTGGATTTTTTTTTTGTGCATATTATAGCTGTACAAGAAGTCAATATTTGACCTACTGAACAATTTTTTTTTCCAAAGGTCAAAAAGTCACTCATTGACTTTCCTTCTTGTTCCAATAAGTAGCTAAAAGGTCTACAAAAGGTTTAAATATTTTTATTTATTTATTTATTTTACATATTATGGCTGTACAGAAGTCCATGTTTGACCTACTGAAAATTTTTTTTTCCAAAGGTCAAAAAGTCACTCATTAACTTTCCTTCTGGTTCCAATAAGTAGCTAAAAGGTCTACAAAAGGTTACATTTTTTTTTCTTTCTTTTTATTTATACATATTATGGCTGTACAAGAAGTCAATATTTGACCTACTGAACAATTTTTTTTTTCCAAAGGTCAAAAAGTCACTCATTGACTTTCCTTCTTGTTCCAATAAGTAGCTAAAAGGTCTACAAAAGGTTTAAATATTTTTATTTATTTATTTATTTTACATATTATGGCTGTACAGAAGTCCATGTTTGACCTACTGAACAATTTTTTTTCCAAAGGTCAAAAAGTCACTCATTAACCTTCCTTCTGGTTCCAATAAGTAGCTAAAAGGTCTACAAAAGGTTACATTTTTTTTAATTATTTTTTTTAATTTTTTATACATATTATGGCTGTACAAGAAGTCAATTTTTGACCTACTGAACAATTTTTGTCCCAAAGGTCAAAAAGTCACTCATTGACTTCCCTTCTGATTCCAATAAGTAGCTTACAGGTCTAAAAATGGTTTGGATTTTTTTTTTTTTTTTTTTTTTTTTACATATTATGGCTGTACAAGAAGTCCATATTTGACCTACTGAACAAAAACATTTTTCCAAAGGTCAAAAAGTCACTCATTGACTTTCCTTCTGGTTCCAATAAGTAGCTAAAAGGTCTACAAAAGGTTAATTTTTTTTTTTTTTTTTTTTTTTTACATATTATGGCTGTACAAAATCCATATTTGACCTACTGAAAAAATTTTTGTCCCAAAGGTCAAAAAGTCACTCATTGACTTCCCTTCTGATTCCAATAAGTAGCTTACAGGTCTAAAAATGGTTTGGATTTTTTTTTTTTTTTTTACGTATTATGGCTGTACAAGAAGTCCATATTTGACCTACTGAACAATTTTTTTCCCAAAGGTCAAAAATTCACTCATTGACTTTCCTTCTGGTTCCAATAAGTAGCTAAAAGGTCTACAAAAGGTTTAAATATATATATTTTTTTTACATATTATGGCTGTACAAGAAGTCCATATTTGACCTACTGAACAATTTTTTTCCCAAAGGTCAAAAATTCACTCATTGACTTTCCTTCTGGTTCCAATAAGTAGCTAAAAGGTCTACAAAAGGTTTAAATATATATATTTTTTTTACATATTATGGCTGTACAGAAGTCCATATTTGACCTACTGAACAATTTTTTTCCCCAAAGGTCAAAAAGTCACTCATTAACTTTCCTTCTTGTTCCAATAAGTAGCTAAAAGGTCTAAAAAAGGTTTAAATATTTTTATTTATTTATTTATTTTACATATTATGGCTGTACAGAAGTCCAGATTTGACCTACTGAACAAATTTTTGTCCCAAAGGTCAAAAACTCACTTATTGACTTTCCTTTTGGTTCCAATAAGTAGCTAAAAGGTCCACAAAAGGTTTAAATTTTTTTTTTTTTTTTTTACATATTATGGCTGTACAAAGTCCATATTTGACCTACTGAACAAATTTTTGTCCCAAAGGTCAAAAAGTCACTCATTGATTTTCCTTCTGGTTCCAATTAGTAGCTAAAAGGTCTACAAAAGGTTTAATTTTTTTTTTTTTACATATTATGGCTATACAGAAGTCCATATTTGAGCTACTGAACAATTTTTTTTCCCAAAGGTCAAAAAGTCACTCATTGACTTTCCTTCTGGTATCAATAAGTAGCTAAAAGGTCTACAAAAGGTAAAGTTTTTTGTTTTACATATTATGGCTGTACAAGGTCTATATTTGACCTACTGAACAAATTTTTGTCCCAAAGGTAAAAAAGTCACTCAATGACTTCCCTTCTGATTCCAATAAGTAGCTTACAGATCTAAAAAAGGTTTGGATTTTTTTTTTGTGCATATTATGGCTGTACAAGAAGTCCATATTTGACCTACTGAACAATTTTTTTTTTCCAAAGGTCAAAAAGTCACTCATTGACTTTTCTTCTTGTTCCAATAAGTATCTAAAAGGTCTACAAAAGGTTTAAATATTTTTTTTATTTATTTATTTTACATATTATGGCTGTACAGAAGTCCATATTTGACCTACCGAATAAATGTTTGTCCCAAAGGTCAAAAAGTCACTCATTGACTTCCCTTCTGATTCCAATAAGTAGCTTACAGGTCTAAAAATGGTTTGGATTTTTTTTTTTTTTTTTTTTTTTTTTACATATTATGGCTGTACAAGGTCTATATTTGACCTACTGAACAAATTTTTGTCCCAAAGGTAAAAAAGTCACTCAATGACTTCCCTTCTGATTCCAATAAGTAGCTTACAGATCTAAAAAAGGTTTGGATTTTTTTTTGTGCATATTATGGCTGTACAAGAAGTCCATATTTGACCTACTGAACAATTTTTTTTTTCCAAAGGTCAAAAAGTCACTCATTGACTTTTCTTCTTGTTCCAATAAGTATCTAAAAGGTCTACAAAAGGTTTAAATATTTTTTTTATTTATTTATTTTACATATTATGGCTGTACAGAAGTCCATTTTTGACCTACCGAATAAATGTTTGTCCCAAAGGTCAAAAAGTCACTCATTGACTTCCCTTCTGATTCCAATAAGTAGCTTACAGGTCTAAAAATGGTTTGGAATTTTTTTTATTTTTTTTTTATACATATTATGGCTGTACAAGAAGTCCATTTTTTTTGTGCATATTATCGCTGTACAAGAAGTCCATATTTGACCTACTGAACAATTTTTTTTTCCAAAGGTCAAAAAGTCACTCATTGACTTTCCTTCTGGTTCCAATAAATAGCTAAAAGGTCTACAAAAGGTTAATTTTTTTATTTTATTTTATTTTTTACATATTATGGCTGTACAAGAAGTCCATATTTGACCTGCTTAACATGTTTTTGCACTAAGAGTCCATACACACTAATTCACTATACATACTCATTGACTTCCATTCTGATTCCAATTAGTAGTTAAAAGGTCCACATTTTTTTAATACATGTTTTGGCTGTACAGAAGTCCATATTTGTCCTAAAGAACATGTTTTAGGCCTAAGAGTCCTTAAACACTAATTTACTATACATACTCATTGACTTCCCTTCTTATTCCCTTTACTAGCCAAAATTCCCACAAAAATGTTTGACATATTAAGGCTGTACAAGAAGTCCATATTTGACCTACTGAACATATTTTTTTCCCAAAGGTCAAAAAGTCACTCATTGATTTTCCTTCTGGTTCCAATTCGTAGCTAAAAGGTCTACAAAAGGTTTAAATTTTTTTTTTTTTTTTTTTTTTTACATATTATGGCTATATAGAAGTCCATATTTGACCTACTGAACAATTTTTTTTCCCAAAGGTCAAAAGTCACTCATTGACTTTCCTTCTGGTAACAATAAGTAGCTAAAAGGTCTACAAAAGGTACTTTTTTTTTTTTTTTTTTTTTTTTTTTTTTACATATTATGGCTGTACAAGGTCCATATTTGACCTACTGAACAAATTTTTTGTCCCAAAGGTAAAAAAGTCACTCAATGACTTCCCTTCTGATTCCAACAAGTAGCTTACAGGTCTAAAGAAGGTTTGGATTTTTTTTTTTTTTTGTGCATATTATGGCTCTACAAGAAGTCCATATTTGACCTACTGAACATTTTTTTTTTCCAAAGGTCAAAAAGTCACTCATTGACTTTCCTTCTTGTTCCAAGAAGTAGCTAAAAGGTCTACAAAAGGTTTAAATATTTTTAATTATTTATTTATTTATTTTACATATTATGGCTGTACAGAAGTCCATATTTGACCTACTGAACAATTTTTTTTTCCAAAGGTCAAAAAGTCACTCATTAACTTTCCTTCTGGTTCCAATAAGTAGCTAAAAGGTCTACAAAAGGTTACATTTTTTTTATTTTTTTTATTTATTTTTTAATACATATTATGGCTGTACAAGAAGTCCATTTTTGACCTACTGAACAATTTTTTTCCCCAAAGGTCAAAAAGTCACTCATTGACACTCCTTCTGGTTCCAATAAGTAGCTAAAAGGTCTACAAAAGGTAAAAAAATTTTTTTTTTTTTTTTTTTTTTACATATTATCGCTGTACAAGAAGTCCATATTTGACCTACTGAACAAATATCAGTAGGTCAAATATGGACATCTTGTACAGCCATAATACGTAAAAAAAAAAAAAAAAAAAAATTTTTTTACCTTTTGTATGGCTATACAAAGTCACTCATTAACTTTCCTTCTGGTTCCAATAAGTAGCTAAAAGGTATACAAGAGGTTAATTTTTTTTTTTTTTTTAACATATTATGGCTGTACAAGAAGTCCATATTTGACCTACTGAAAATTTTTTTGTCCCAATGGTAAAAAAGTCACTCATTAACTTTCCTTCTGGTTCCAATAAGTAGCTAAAAGGTCTACAAAAGGTTACATTTTTTTTATTTTTTTTATTTATTTTTTAATACATATTATGGCTGTACAAGAAGTCCATTTTTGACCTACTGAACAATTTTTTTCCCCAAAGGTCAAAAAGTCACTCATTGACACTCCTTCTGGTTCCAATAAGTAGCTAAAAGGTCTACAAAAGGTAAAATTTTTTTATTTTATTTATTTTTTTTACATATTATCGCTGTACAAGAAGTCCATATTTGACCTACTGAACAAATTTCAGTAGGTCAAATATGGACATCTTGTACAGCCATAATACGTAAAAAAAAAAAAAAAAAAAAAATTTTTTACCTTTTGTATGGCTATACAAAGTCACTCATTAACTTTCCTTCTGGTTCCAATAAGTAGCTAAAAGGTATACAAGAGGTTAAATTTTTTTTTTTTTTTAACATATTATGGCTGTACAAGAAGTCCATATTTGACCTACTGAAAATTTTTTTGTCCCAATGGTAAAAAAGTCACTCAATGACTTCCCTTCTGATTCCAATAAGTAGCTTACAGATCTAAAAAAGGTTTGGATTTTTTTTTGTGTGCATATTATGGCTGTACAAGAAGTCAATATTTGACCTACTGAACAATTTTTTTTTTCCAAAGGTCAAAAAGTCACTCATTGACTTTCCTTCTTGTTCCAATAAGTAGCTAAAAGGTCTACAAAAGGTTTAAATATTTTTATTTATTTATTTATTTTACATATTATGGCTGTACAGAAGTCCATGTTTGACCTACTGAACAATTTTTTTTTCCAAAGGTCAAAAAGTCACTCATTAACCTTCCTTCTGGTTCCAATAAGTAGCTAAAAGGTCTACAAAAGGTTACATTTTTTTTAATTATTTTTTTTTATTTTTTATACATATTATGGCTGTACAAGAAGTCAATTTTTGACCTACTGAACAATTTTTTTCCCCAAAGGTCAAAAAGTCACTCATTGACACTCCTTCTGGTTCCAATAAGTAGCTAAAAGGTCTACAAAAGGTACTTTTTTTTTTTTTTTTTTTTTTTTTACATATTAAGGCTGTACAAGAAGTCCATATTTGACCTACTGAACACATTTTTGTCCCAAAGGTCAAAAAGTCACTCATTGACTTCCCTTCTGATTCCAATAAGTAGCTTACAGGTCTAAAAATGGTTTGGATTTTTTTTTTTTTTTTTTTTTTTTACATATTATGGCTGTACAAGAAGTCCATATTTGACCTACTGAACAAAAACATTTTTCCAAAGGTCAAAAAGTCACTCATTGACTTTCCTTCTGGTTCCAATAAGTAGCTAAAAGGTCTACAAAAGGTTAATTTTTTTTTTTTTTTTTTTTTTACATATTATGGCTGTACAAAATCCATATTTGACCTACTGAAAAAAAATTTGTCCCAAAGGTCAAAAAGTCACTCATTGACTTCCCTTCTGATTCCAATAAGTAGCTTACAGGTCTAAAAATGGTTTGGATTTTTTTTTTTTTTTTTTTTACGTATTATGGCTGTACAAGAAGTCCATATTTGACCTACTGAACAATTTTTTTCCCAAAGGTCAAAAATTCACTCATTGACTTTCCTTCTGGTTCCAATAAGTAGCTAAAAGGTCTACAAAAGGTTTAAATATATATATTTTTTTTACATATTATGGCTGTACAAGAAGTCCATATTTGACCTACTGAACAATTTTTTTCCCAAAGGTCAAAAATTCACTCATTGACTTTCCTTCTGGTTCCAATAAGTAGCTAAAAGGTCTACAAAAGGTTTAAATATATATATTTTTTTTACATATTATGGCTGTACAGAAGTCCATATTTGACCTACTGAACAATTTTTTTCCCCAAAGGTCAAAAAGTCACTCATTGACTCTCCTTCTGGTTCCAATAAGTAGCTAAAAGGTCTACAAAAGGTTTAAATATATATATATATTTTTTACATATTATGGCTGTACAAGAAGTCCATATTTGACCTACTGAACAAATTTTTTTTCCAAAGGTCAAAAAGTCACTCATTGACACTCCTTCTGGTTCCAATAAGTAGCTAAAAGGTCTACAAAAGGTACATTTTTTTTTTTATTTTTTTTTTTACATATTAAGGCTGTACAAGAAGTCCATATTTGACCTACTGAACACATTTTTGTCCCAAAGGTCAAAAAGTCACTCATTAACTTTCCTTCTGGTTCCATTAAGTAGCTAAAAGGTCTACAAAAGGTTACATTTTTCTTTCTTTCTTTTTATTTATACGTATAATGGCTGTACAAGAAGTCAATATTTGACCTACTGAACAATTTTTTTTTTCCAAAGGTCAAAAAGTCACTCATTGACTTTCCTTCTTGTTCCAATAAGTAGCTAAAAGGTCTACAAAAGGTTTAAATATTTTTATTTATTTATTTATTTTACATATTATGGCTGTACAGAAGTCCATGTTTGACCTACTGAACAATTTTTTTTTCCAAAGGTCAAAAAGTCACTCATTAACCTTCCTTCTGGTTCCAATAAGTAGCTAAAAGGTCTACAAAAGGTTAGATTTTTTTTAATTATTTTTTTTATTTTTTATACATATTATGGCTGTACAAGAAGTCAATTTTTGACCTACTGAACAATTTTTTTCCCCAAAGGTCAAAAAGTCACTCATTGACTTTCCTTCTGGTATCAATAAGTAGCAAAAAGGTCTACAAAAGGTAAAGTTTTTTTTTTTTTTTTTTTTTTTTTTTTTTTTTTTTACATATTATGGCTGTACAAGGTCTATATTTGACCTACTGAACAAATTTTTGTCCCAAAGGTAAAAAAGTCACTCAATGACTTCCCTTCTGATTCCAATAAGTAGCTTACAGATCTAAAAAAGGTTTGGATTTTTTTTTGTGCATATAATGGCTGTACAAGAAGTCCATATTTGACCTACTGAACAATTTTTTTTTTCCAAAGGTCAAAAAGTCACTCATTGACTTTCCTTCTTGTTCCAATAAGTATCTAAAAGGTCTACAAAAGGTTTAAATATTTTTATTTATTTATTTAGTTTACATATTATGGCTGTACAGAAGTCCATATTTGACCTACCGAATAAATGTTTGTCCCAAAGGTCAAAAAGTCACTCATTGACTTCCCTTCTGATACCAATAAGTAGCTTACAGGTCTAAAAAAGGTTTTTTTTTTTTTTTTTTTTTTTTTTTTTTTTACATATTATGGCTGTACAAGAAGTCCATATTTGACCTACTGAACAATTTTTTTTCCAAAGGTCAAAAAGTCACTCATTAACTTTCCTTCTTGTTCCAATAAGTAGCTAAAAGGTATACAAGAGGTTAATTTTTTTTTTTTTTTACATATTATGGCTGTACAAGAAGTCCATATTTGACCTACTGAAATTTTTTTTGTCCCAATGGTAAAAAAGTCACTCAATGACTTCCCTTCTGATTCCAATAAGTAGCTTACAGATCTAAAAAAGGTTTGGATTTTTTTTTTGTGCATATTATAGCTGTACAAGAAGTCAATATTTGACCTACTGAACAATTTTTTTTTCCAAAGGTCAAAAAGTCACTCATTGACTTTCCTTCTTGTTCCAATAAGTAGCTAAAAGGTCTACAAAAGGTTTAAATATTTTTATTTATTTATTTATTTTACATATTATGGCTGTACAGAAGTCCATGTTTGACCTACTGAACAATTTTTTTTTCCAAAGGTCAAAAAGTCACTCATTAACTTTCCTTCTGGTTCCAATAAGTAGCTAAAAGGTCTACAAAAGGTTACATTTTTTTTTCTTTCTTTTTATTTATACATATTATGGCTGTACAAGAAGTCAATATTTGACCTACTGAACAATTTTTTTTTTCCAAAGGTCAAAAAGTCACTCATTGACTTTCCTTCTTGTTCCAATAAGTAGCTAAAAGGTCTACAAAAGGTTTAAATATTTTTATTTATTTATTTATTTTACATATTATGGCTGTACAGAAGTCCATGTTTGACCTACTGAACAATTTTTTTTTCCAAAGGTCAAAAAGTCACTCATTAACCTTCCTTCTGGTTCCAATAAGTAGCTAAAAGGTCTACAAAAGGTTACATTTTTTTTAATTATTTTTTTTAATTTTTTATACATATTATGGCTGTACAAGAAGTCAATTTTTGACCTACTGAACAATTTTTTTCCCCAAAGGTCAAAAAGTCACTCATTGACACTCCTTCTGGTTCCAATAAGTAGCTAAAAGGTCTACAAAAGGTACATTTTTTTTTTTTTTTTTTTTTACATATTAAGGCTGTACAAGAAGTCCATATTTGACCTACTGAACACATTTTTGTCCCAAAGGTCAAAAAGTCACTCATTGACTTCCCTTCTGATTCCAATAAGTAGCTTACAGGTCTAAAAATGGTTTGGATTTTTTTTTTTTTTTTTTTTTTTTTTTTTACATATTATGGCTGTACAAGAAGTCCATATTTGACCTACTGAACAAAAACATTTTTCCAAAGGTCAAAAAGTCACTCATTGACTTTCCTTCTGGTTCCAATAAGTAGCTAAAAGGTCTACAAAAGGTAAATTTTTTTTTTATTTTTTTTTTTTTACATATTATGGCTGTACAAAATCCATATTTGACCTACTGAAAAAAATTTTGTCCCAAAGGTCAAAAAGTAACTCATTGACTTCCCTTCTGATTCCAATAAGTAGCTTACAGGTCTAAAAATGGTTTGGATTTTTTTTTTTTTTTTTACGTATTATGGCTGTACAAGAAGTCCATATTTGACCTACTGAACAATTTTTTTCCCAAAGGTCAAAAATTCACTCATTGACTTTCCTTCTGGTTCCAATAAGTAGCTAAAAGGTCTACAAAAGGTTTAAATATATATATTTTTTTTTACATATTATGGCTGTACAAGAAGTCCATATTTGACCTACTGAACAATTTTTTTCCCAAAGGTCAAAAATTCACTCATTGACTTTCCTTCTGGTTCCAATAAGTAGCTAAAAGGTCTACAAAAGGTTTAAATATATATATTTTTTTTACATATTATGGCTGTACAGAAGTCCATATTTGACCTACTGAACAATTTTTTTCCCCAAAGGTCAAAAAGTCACTCATTGACTCTCCTTCTGGTTCCAATAAGTAACTAAAACGTCTACAAAAGGTTTAAATATATATATATTTTTTACATATTATGGCTGTACAAGAAGTCCATATTTGACCTACTGAACAATTTTTTTTTCCAAAGGTCAAAAAGTCAATCATTGACTTTCCTTCTGGTATCAATAAGTAGCTAAAAGGTCTACAAAAGGTAATTTTTTTTTTTTTTAACATATTATGGCTGTACAAGGTCCATATTTGACCTACTGAACAAATTTTTGTCCCAAAGGTAAAAAAGTCACTCAATGACTTCCCTTCTGATTCCAATAAGTAGCTTACAGATCTAAAAAAGGTTTGGATTTTTTTTTTGTGCATATTATGGCTGTACAAGAAGTCCATATTTGACCTACTGAACAATTTTTTTTTTCCAAAGGTCAAAAAGTCACTCATTGACTTTCCTTCTTGTTCCAATAAGTAGCTAAAAGGTCTACAAAAGGTTAAATTTTTTTTACTTTTTTTTATTTTTTTTTAATACATATTATGGCTGTACAAGAAGTCCCTTTTTGACCTACTGAACAATTTTTTTCCCCAAAGGTCAAAAAGTCACTCATTGACTCTCCTTCTGGTTCCAATAAGTAGCTAAAAGGTCTACAAAAGGTAATTTTTTTTTTTTTTTTTTTTTTTTTTCTACATATTATGGCTGTACAAGAAGTCCATATTTGACCTACTGAACAAATTTCAAGTAGCTTACAGGTCTAAAAATGGTTTGGATTTTTTTTTTTTTTTTTTTTTTTTTACATATTATGGCTGTACAAGAAGTCCATATTTGACCTACTGAACAATATTTTTTTCCAAAGGTCAAAAAGTCACTCATTAACTTTCATTCTGGTTCCAATAAGTAGCTAAAAGGTCTACAAAAGGTTTAAATATTTTTATTTATTTATTTATTTTACGTATTATGGCTGTACAGAAGTCCATATTTGACCTACCGAATAAATGTTTGTCCCAAAGGTCAAAAAGTCACTCATTGACTTCCCTTCTGATTCCAATAAGTAGCTTACAGGTCTAAAAAAGATTTTTTTTGTTTGTTTTTTTTTACATATTATGGCTGTACAAGAAGTCCATATTTGACCTACTGAACAATGTTTTTTTCCAAAGGTCAAAAAGTCACTCATTAACTTTCCTTCTTGTTCCAATAAGTAGCTAAAAGGTCTACAAAAGGTTAAAAAAAAATTTTTTTTTCTTTACATATTATGGCTGTACAAAGTCCATATTTGACCTACTGAACAAATTTTTGTCCCAAAGGTCAAAAAGTCACTCATTGACTTCCCTTCTGATTCCAAAAAGTAGCTTACAGGTCTAAAAATGGTTTGGAATTTTTTTTAATTTTTTTTTTTATACATATTATGGCTGTACAAGAAGTCCATATTTATTTATTTTTTTTTGCATATTATGGCTGTACAAGAAGTCCATATTTGACCTACTGAACAATTTTTTTTTCCAAAGGTCAAAAAGTCACTCATTGACTTTCCTTCTGGTTCCAATAAATAGCTAAAAGGTCTACAAAAGGTTAATTGTTTTTTTTTAATAGTTTTTTTTACATATTATGGCTGTAAAAGAAGTCCATATTTGACCTGCTGAACATGTTTTTGCACTAAGAGTCCATACACACTAATTCACTATACATACTCATTGACTTCCATTCTGATTCCAATTAGTAGTTAAAAGGTCCACATTTTTTTAATACATGTATTGGCTGTACAGAAGTCCATATTTGACCTAAAGAACATGTTTTAGGCCTAAGAGTCCTTAAACACTAATTTACTACACATACTCATTGACTTCCCTTCTTATTCCCTTTACTAGCCAAAATTCCCACTAAAATGTTTGACATATTAAGGCTGTACAAGAAGTCCATATTTGACCTACTGAACATATTTTTTTCCCAAAGGTCAAAAAGTCACTCATTGATTTTCCTTCTGGTTCCAATTAGTAGCTAAAAGGTCTACAAAAGTTTAATTTTTTTTTTTTTTTTTTTTTTTTTTTTTTTTTTTTTTTTTTTTTTTTTACATATTATGGCTATACAGAAGTCCATATTTGAGCTACTGAACAATTTTTTTTCCCAAAGGTCAAAAAGTCACTCATTGACTTTCCTTCTGGTATCAATAAGTAGCAAAAAGGTCTACAAAAGGTAAAGTTTTTTTTTTTTTTCTTTTTTTTTTTTTTTTTTTTTTTTACATATTATGGCTGTACAAGGTCTATATTTGACCTACTGAACAAATTTTTGTCCCAAAGGTAAAAAAGTCACTCAATGACTTCCCTTCTGATTCCAATAAGTAGCTTACAGATCTAAAAAAGGTTTGGATTTTTTTTGTGCATATAATGGCTGTACAAGAAGTCCATATTTGACCTACTGAACAATTTTTTTTTCCAAAGGTCAAAAAGTCACTCATTGACTTTCCTTCTTGTTCCAATAAGTATCTAAAAGGTCTACAAAAGGTTTAAATATTTTTATTTATTTATTTATTTTACATATTATGGCTGTACAGAAGTCCATATTTGACCTACCGAATAAATGTTTGTCCCAAAGGTCAAAAAGTCACTCATTGACTTCCCTTCTGATTCCAATAAGTAGCTTACAGGTCTAAAAAAGGTTTTTTTTTTTTTTTTTTTTACATATTATGGCTGAACAAGAAGTCCATATTTGACCTACTGAACAATTTTTTTTCCAAAGGTCAAAAAGTCACTCATTAACTTTCCTTCTTGTTCCAATAAGTAGCTAAAAGGTCTAAAAAAGGTTTAAATATTTTTATTTATTTATTTATTTTACCTATTATGGCTGTACAGAAGTCCAGATTTGACCTACTGAACAAATTTTTGTCCCAAAGGTCAAAAAGTCACTCATTGACTTCACTTCTGATTCCAATAAGTAGCTAAAAGGTCTACAAAAGGTTACATTTTTTTTTTTTTTTTTTTTTTTTTTAATACATAATATGGCTGTACAAGAAGTCCATTTTTGACCTACTGAACAATTTTTTTCCCCAAAGGTCAAAAAGTCACTCATTGACACTCCTTCTGGTTCCAATAAGTAGCTAAAAGGTCTACAAAAGGTACATTTTTTTTATTTTATTTTTTTTTTACATATTATCGCTGTACAAGAAGTCCATATTTGACCTACTGAACAAATTTCAGTAGGTCAAATATGGACTTCTTGTACAGCCATAATACGTAAAAAAAATTAAATACAACTTTTTTTTACCTTTTGTATGGCTATACAAAGTCACTCATTAACTTTCCTTCTGGTTCCAATAAGTAGCTAAAAGGTATACAAGAGGTTAATTTTTTTTTTTTTTTTACATATTATGGCTGTACAAGAAGTCCATATTTGACCTACTGAAATTTTTTTTGTCCCAATGGTAAAAAAGTCACTCAATGACTTCCCTTCTGATTCCAATAAGTAGCTTACAGATCTAAAAAAGGTTTGGATTTTTTTTTTGTGCATATTATAGCTGTACAAGAAGTCAATATTTGACCTACTGAACAATTTTTTTTTCCAAAGGTCAAAAAGTCACTCATTGACTTTCCTTCTTGTTCCAATAAGTAGCTAAAAGGTCTACAAAAGGTTTAAATATTTTTATTTATTTATTTATTTTACATATTATGGCTGTACAGAAGTCCATGTTTGACCTACTGAACAATTTTTTTTTCCAAAGGTCAAAAAGTCACTCATTAACTTTCCTTCTGGTTCCAATAAGTAGCTAAAAGGTCTACAAAAGGTTACATTTTTTTTCTTTCTTTTTATTTATACATATTATGGCTGTACAAGAAGTCAATATTTGACCTACTGAACAATTTTTTTTTCCAAAGGTCAAAAAGTCACTCATTGACTTTCCTTCTTGTTCCAATAAGTAGCTAAAAGGTCTACAAAAGGTTTAAATATATATATTTTTTTTACATATTATGGCTGTACAAGAAGTCCATATTTGACCTACTGAACAATTTTTTTCCCAAAGGTCAAAAATTCACTCATTGACTTTCCTTCTGGTTCCAATAAGTAGCTAAAAGGTCTACAAAAGGTTTAAATATATATATTTTTTTTACATATTATGGCTGTACAGAAGTCCATATTTGACCTACTGAACAATTTTTTTCCCCAAAGGTCAAAAAGTCACTCATTGACTCTCCTTCTGGTTCCAATAAGTAGCTAAAAGGTCTACAAAAGGTTTAAATATATATATATTTTTTACATATTATGGCTGTACAAGAAGTCCATATTTGACCTACTGAACAATTTTTTTTTCCAAAGGTCAAAAAGTCAATCATTGACTTTCCTTCTGGTATCAATAAGTAGCTAAAAGGTCTACAAAAGGTAATTTTTTTTTTTTTTTTTTTTTTAACATATTATGGCTGTACAAGGTCCATATTTGACCTACTGAACAAATTTTTGTCCCAAAGGTAAAAAGGTCACTCAATGACTTCCCTTCTGATTCCAATAAGTAGCTTACAGATCTAAAAAAGGTTTGGATTTTTTTTTTGTGCATATTATGGCTGTACAAGAAGTCCATATTTGACCTACTGAACAATTTTTTTTTTCCAAAGGTCAAAAAGTCACTCATTGACTTTCCTTCTTGTTCCAATAAGTAGCTAAAAGGTCTACAAAAGGTTAAATTTTTTTTACTTTTTTTTATTTTTTTTTAATACATATTATGGCTGTACAAGAAGTCCCTTTTTGACCTACTGAACAATTTTTTTCCCCAAAGGTCAAAAAGTCACTCATTGACTCTCCTTCTGGTTCCAATAAGTAGCTAAAAGGTCTACAAAAGGTAATTTTTTTTTTTTTTTTTTTTTTTTTTTTACATATTATGGCTGTACAAGAAGTCCATATTTGACCTACTGAACAAATTTCAAGTAGCTTACAGGTCTAAAAATGGTTTGGATTTTTTTTTTTTTTTTTTTTTTTTTTTTTTACATATTATGGCTGTACAAGAAGTCCATATTTGACCTACTGAACAATATTTTTTTCCAAAGGTCAAAAAGTCACTCATTAACTTTCCTTCTGGTTCCAATAAGTAGCTAAAAGGTCTACAAAAGGTTTAAATATTTTTTTTTATTTTTTTATTTTACGTATTATGGCTGTACAGAAGTCCATATTTGACCTACCGAATAAATGTTTGTCCCAAAGGTCAAAAAGTCACTCATTGACTTCCCTTCTGATTCCAATAAGTAGCTTACAGGTCTAAAAAAGATTTTTTTTTTTTTTTTTTTTTTACATATTATGGCTGTACAAGAAGTCCATATTTGACCTACTGAACAATTTTTTTTTCCAAAGGTCAAAAAGTCACTCATTAACTTTCCTTCTTGTTCCAATAAGTAGCTAAAAGGTCTACAAAAGGTTAAAAAAAAAAAAAAAAATTTTCTTTACATATTATGGCTGTACAAAGTCCATATTTGACCTACTGAACAAATTTTTGTCCCAAAGGTCAAAAAGTCACTCATTGACTTCCCTTCTGATTCCAAAAAGTAGCTTACAGGTCTAAAAATGGTTTGGAATTTTTTTTAATTTTTTTTTTTATACATATTATGGCTGTACAAGAAGTCCATATTTATTTATTTTTTTTTGCATATTATGGCTGTACAAGAAGTCCATATTTGACCTACTGAACAATTTTTTTTTCCAAAGGTCAAAAAGTCACTCATTGACTTTCCTTCTGGTTCCAATAAATAGCTAAAAGGTCTACAAAAGGTTAATTGTTTTTTTTTAATAGTTTTTTTTACATATTATGGCTGTAAAAGAAGTCCATATTTGACCTACTGAACAATATTTTTTTCCAAAGGTCAAAAAGTCACTCATTAACTTTCCTTCTGGTTCCAATAAGTAGCTAAAAGGTCTACAAAAGGTTTAAATATTTTTTTTTATTTTTTTATTTTACGTATTATGGCTGTACAGAAGTCCATATTTGACCTACCGAATAAATGTTTGTCCCAAAGGTCAAAAAGTCACTCATTGACTTCCCTTCTGATTCCAATAAGTAGCTTACAGGTCTAAAAAAGATTTTTTTTTTTTTTTTTTTTTTACATATTATGGCTGTACAAGAAGTCCATATTTGACCTACTGAACAATTTTTTTTTCCAAAGGTCAAAAAGTCACTCATTAACTTTCCTTCTTGTTCCAATAAGTAGCTAAAAGGTCTACAAAAGGTTAAAAAAAAAAAAAAAATTTTTCTTTACATATTATGGCTGTACAAAGTCCATATTTGACCTACTGAACAAATTTTTGTCCCAAAGGTCAAAAAGTCACTCATTGACTTCCCTTCTGATTCCAAAAAGTAGCTTACAGGTCTAAAAATGGTTTGGAATTTTTTTAAAATTTTTTTTTTATACATATTATGGCTGTACAAGAAGTCCATATTTATTTATTTTTTTTTGCATATTATGGCTGTACAAGAAGTCCATATTTGACCTACTGAACAATTTTTTTTTCCAAAGGTCAAAAAGTCACTCATTGACTTTCCTTCTGGTTCCAATAAATAGCTAAAAGGTCTACAAAAGGTTAATTGTTTTTTTTTAATAGTTTTTTTTACATATTATGGCTGTAAAAGAAGTCCATATTTGACCTGCTGAACATGTTTTTGCACTAAGAGTCCATACACACTAAGGGCCCTATCTTGCACCCAGCGCAATTGACTTTGTACACCGACGCATGTGTCATTCCTATTTTGCACCCGCGCAAAGCGCGCTTTTCCCTCCACAGAAGCACGTCGCTAAACTAGTGAATGAACTTGCGCTACCTGGGCGGTTCAGCGCAAAAAAGGAGGCGTGTTCCGGCGCAAACAATCCCTGGTGCTATTTTGCTGTTCCATTAAACAATTGCGCCACTGACCAGAAAAAACCTAGTCTAAAGTCAGTGGCGCGTTGCGCGTTGTTCATTATGCTATTTTAAGGGCGCATGCTTGACCATAATGTATAGCGTGCACAACGCGCATACACTTTGCTCATGTAATCTACACAGATGCAACAGTTATTTTTGCAAATCATAAATTGTTACACTAAAAAAATATTAACACATGAGATGACGGAAATCATTGTGGTGTGCCACGAAGATGTGAAAAAATAGGCATAAATCTAGCTTACAAATGATTCAGGCTAATTGTAATAATTAAGGATAAGACCTGTTTGCCCAATAGTGGCAAGACATATATGTATATAAGGACATCTGACAAATTGGTTTGTCCGTCAAGAACCAGGAAAAAAAAAATCGACTGAAAAACTGAAAAAACTGAAAGACTGAAAAAAAAAAGACTGTGAAATCACCTTTACCATAATGTACAACATTACAACTTCACTTCTCTGTCTTTCACTGCTCTTACAAGCACATCAGTCTCCTCGGCTGTGAACCGCTCCTGGCGTGCGCCTGGTAAATGCGCCATAATAATAGCAATCCATAATGGAACTTGCGCACCTGCTTTTAAAGGGAATGTTGGATGACGCTCGGATTGGTTTATTCACGTTACGCCCAAACCACACCTATGAATAATGAAGCTACTTCAGACCAACCCATTTTAGATTTGCGCCGGGCGCAAGAGCCATTTATCCCGCCGGGAAAATAGCAACAGCGCCGAGACCCGCCCACAAAGTTACTTGCGCTTCGTGCTTTGACACTTGCGTTTCAGATCGTTAAAATAGGGCCCTTATTCACTATACATACTCATTGACTTCCATTCTGATTCCAATTAGTAGTTAAAAGGTCCACATTTTTTTAATACATGTATTGGCTGTACAGAAGTCCATATTTGACCTAAAGAACATGTTTTAGGCCTAAGAGTCCTTAAACACTAATTTACTACACATACTCATTGACTTCCCTTCTTATTCCCTTTACTAGCCAAAATTCCCACAAAAATGTTTGACATATTAAGGCTGTACAAGAAGTCCATATTTGACCTACTGAACATATTTTTTTCCCAAAGGTCAAAAAGTCACTCATTGATTTTCCTTCTGGTTCCAATTAGTAGCTAAAAGGTCTACAAAAGTTTAATTTTTTTTTTTTTTTTTTTTTTTTTTTTTTTTTTTACATATTATGGCTATACAGAAGTCCATATTTGAGCTACTGAACAATTTTTTTTCCCAAAGGTCAAAAAGTCACTCATTGACTTTCCTTCTGGTATCAATAAGTAGCAAAAAGGTCTACAAAAGGTAAAGTTTTTTTTTTTTTTTTTTTTTACATATTATGGCTGTACAAGAAGTCCATATTTGACCTACTGAACAAATTTTTTTTTCCAAAGGTCAAAAAGTCACTCATTGACTTTCCTTCTTGTTCCAATAAGTATCTAAAAGGTCTACAAAAGGTTTAAATATTTTTATTTATTTATTTATTTTACATATTATGGCTGTACAAAAGTCCATATTTGACCTACCGAATAAATGTTTGTCCCAAAGGTCAAAAAGTCACTCATTGACTTCCCTTCTGATTCCAATAAGTAGCTTACAGGTCTAAAAAAGTTTTTTTTTTTTTTTTTTTTTTTTTTTTTTTTTACATATTATGGCTGTACAAGAAGTCCATATTTGACCTACTGAACAATTTTTTTTCCAAAGGTCAAAAAGTCACTCATTAACTTTCCTTCTTGTTCCAATAAGTAGCTAAAAGGTCTACAAAAGGTTACATTTTTTTTTATTTTTTTTTTTTATACATATTATGGCTGTACAAGAAGTCCATTTTTGACCTACTGAACAATTTTTTTCCCCAAAGGTCAAAAAGTCACTCATTGACACTCCTTCTGGTTCCAATAAGTAGCTAAAAGGTCTACAAAAGGTACATTTTTTTTATTTTATTTTTTTTTTTACATATTATCGCTGTACAAGAAGTCCATATTTGACCTACTGAACAAATTTCAGTAGGTCAAATATGGACTTCTTGTACAGCCATAATACGTAAAAAAAATTAAATACAATTTTTTTTTACCTTTTGTATGGCTATACAAAGTCACTCATTAACTTTCCTTCTGGTTCCAATAAGTAGCTAAAAGGTATACAAGAGGTTAATTTTTTTTTTTTTTTACATATTATGGCTGTACAAGAAGTCCATATTTGACCTACTGAAATTTTTTTTGTCCCAATGGTAAAAAAGTCACTCAATGACTTCCCTTCTGATTCCAATAAGTAGCTTACAGATCTAAAAAAGGTTTGGATTTTTTTTTGTGCATATTATAGCTGTACAAGAAGTCAATATTTGACCTACTGAACAATTTTTTTTTCCAAAGGTCAAAAAGTCACTCATTGACTTTCCTTCTTGTTCCAATAAGTAGCTAAAAGGTCTACAAAAGGTTTAAATATTTTTATTTATTTATTTATTTTACATATTATGGCTGTACAGAAGTCCATGTTTGACCTACTGAACAATTTTTTTTTCCAAAGGTCAAAAAGTCACTCATTAACTTTCCTTCTGGTTCCAATAAGTAGCTAAAAGGTCTACAAAAGGTTACATTTTTTTTTCTTTCTTTTTATTTATACATATTATGGTTGTACAAGAAGTCAATTTTTGACCTACTGAACAATTTTTTTCCCCAAAGGTCAAAAAGTCACTCATTGACACTCCTTCTGGTTCCAATAAGTAGCTAAAAGGTCTACAAAAGGTACTTTTTTTTTTTTTTTTTTTTTACATATTATGGCTGTACAAGAAGTCCATATTTGACCTACTGAACAAAAACATTTTTCCAAAGGTCAAAAAGTCACTCATTGACTTTCCTTCTGGTTCCAATAAGTAGCTAAAAGGTGTACAAAAGGTTTAAATATATATATATTTTTTACATATTATGGCTTTACAGAAGTCCATATTTGACCTACTGAACAATTTTTTTTTCCAAAGGTCAAAAAGTCACTCATTAACTTTCCTTCTGGTTCCAATAAGTAGCTAAAAGGTCTACAAAAGGTTACATTTTTTTTTCTTTCTTTTTATTTATACATATTATGGTTGTACAAGAAGTCAATTTTTGACCTACTGAACAATTTTTTTCCCCAAAGGTCAAAAAGTCACTCATTGACACTCCTTCTGGTTCCAATAAGTAGCTAAAAGGTCTACAAAAGGTACTTTTTTTTTTTTTTTTTTTTTACATATTATGGCTGTACAAGAAGTCCATATTTGACCTACTGAACAAAAACATTTTTCCAAAGGTCAAAAAGTCACTCATTGACTTTCCTTCTGGTTCCAATAAGTAGCTAAAAGGTGTACAAAAGGTTTAAATATATATATATTTTTTACATATTATGGCTTTACAGAAGTCCATATTTGACCTACTGAACAATTTTTTTCCCCAAAGGTCAAAAAGTCACTCATTGACTCTCCTTCTGGTTCCAATAAGTAGCTAAAAGATCTACAAAAGGTTTAAATATATATATATATTTTTTTACATATTATGGCTGTACAAGAAGTCCATATTTGACCTACTGAACAATTTTTTTTTCCAAAGGTCAAAAAGTCAATCATTGACTTTCCTTCTGGTATCAATAAGTAGCTAAAAGGTCTACAAAAGGTAATTTTTTTTTTTTTTTTTTTTTTTTTTTTTTACATATTATGGCTGTACAAGGTCCATATTTGACCTACTGAACAAATTTTTGTCCCAAAGGTAAAAAAGTCACTCAATGACTTCCCTTCTGATTCCAATAAGTAGCTTACAGATCTAAAAAAGGTTTGGATTTTTTTTTGTGCATATAATGGCTGTACAAGAAGTCCATATTTGACCTACTGAACAATTTTTTTTTTCCAAAGGTCAAAAAGTCACTCATTGACTTTCCTTCTTGTTCCAATAAGTAGCTAAAAGGTCTACAAAAGGTTTAAATATTTTTATTTATTTATTTATTTTACATATTATGGCTGTACAGAAGTCCATGTTTGACCTACTGAACAATTTTTTTTTCCAAAGGTCAAAAAGTCACTCATTAACTTTCCTTCTGGTTCCAATAAGTAGCTAAAAGGTCTACAAAAGGTTACATTTTTTTTTCTTTCTTTTTATTTATACATATTATGGTTGTACAAGAAGTCAATTTTTGACCTACTGAACAATTTTTTTCCCCAAAGGTCAAAAAGTCACTCATTGACACTCCTTCTGGTTCCAATAAGTAGCTAAAAGGTCTACAAAAGGTACTTTTTTTTTTTTTTTTTTTTTTACATATTATGGCTGTACAAGAAGTCCATATTTGACCTACTGAACAAAAACATTTTTCCAAAGGTCAAAAAGTCACTCATTGACTTTCCTTCTGGTTCCAATAAGTAGCTAAAAGGTGTACAAAAGGTTTAAATATATATATATTTTTTACATATTATGGCTTTACAGAAGTCCATATTTGACCTACTGAACAATTTTTTTTTCCAAAGGTCAAAAAGTCACTCATTAACTTTCCTTCTGGTTCCAATAAGTAGCTAAAAGGTCTACAAAAGGTTACATTTTTTTTTCTTTCTTTTTATTTATACATATTATGGTTGTACAAGAAGTCAATTTTTGACCTACTGAACAATTTTTTTCCCCAAAGGTCAAAAAGTCACTCATTGACACTCCTTCTGGTTCCAATAAGTAGCTAAAAGGTCTACAAAAGGTACTTTTTTTTTTTTTTTTTTTTACATATTATGGCTGTACAAGAAGTCCATATTTGACCTACTGAACAAAAACATTTTTCCAAAGGTCAAAAAGTCACTCATTGACTTTCCTTCTGGTTCCAATAAGTAGCTAAAAGGTGTACAAAAGGTTTAAATATATATATATTTTTTACATATTATGGCTTTACAGAAGTCCATATTTGACCTACTGAACAATTTTTTTCCCCAAAGGTCAAAAAGTCACTCATTGACTCTCCTTCTGGTTCCAATAAGTAGCTAAAAGATCTACAAAAGGTTTAAATATATATATATATTTTTTTACATATTATGGCTGTACAAGAAGTCCATATTTGACCTACTGAACAATTTTTTTTTCCAAAGGTCAAAAAGTCAATCATTGACTTTCCTTCTGGTATCAATAAGTAGCTAAAAGGTCTACAAAAGGTAATTTTTTTTTTTTTTTTTTTTTTTTTTTTTTACATATTATGGCTGTACAAGGTCCATATTTGACCTACTGAACAAATTTTTGTCCCAAAGGTAAAAAAGTCACTCAATGACTTCCCTTCTGATTCCAATAAGTAGCTTACAGATCTAAAAAAGGTTTGGATTTTTTTTTGTGCATATAATGGCTGTACAAGAAGTCCATATTTGACCTACTGAACAATTTTTTTTTTCCAAAGGTCAAAAAGTCACTCATTGACTTTCCTTCTTGTTCCAATAAGTAGCTAAAAGGTCTACAAAAGGTTTAAATATTTTTTTTATTTATTTATTTTACATATTATGGCTGTACAGAAGTCCATATTTGACCTACCGAATAAATGTTTGTCCCAAAGGTCAAAAAGTCACTCATTGACTTCCCTTCTGATTCCAATAAGTAGCTTACAGGTCTAAAAAAGTTTTTTTTTTTTTTTTTTTTTTTTTTTTTTTACATATTATGGCTGTACAAGAAGTCCATATTTGACCTACTGAACAATTTTTTTTCCAAAGGTCAAAAAGTCACTCATTAACTTTCCTTCTTGTTCCAATAAGTAGCTAAAAGGTCTAAAAAAGGTTTAAATATTTTTTTTTTTTTATTTATTTTACCTATTATGGCTGTACAGAAGTCCAGATTTGACCTACTGAACAAATTTTTGTCCCAAAGGTCAAAAAGTCACTCATTGACTTCACTTCTGATTCCAATAAGTAGCTAAAAGGTCTACAAAAGGTTACATTTTTTTTTTTTTTTTTTTTTTTTTTTAATACATATTATGGCTGTACAAGAAGTCCATTTTTGACCTACTGAACAATTTTTTTCCCCAAAGGTCAAAAAGTCACTCATTGACACTCCTTCTGGTTCCAATAAGTAGCTAAAAGGTCTACAAAAGGTACATTTTTTTTATTTTTATTTTTTTTTACATATTATCGCTGTACAAGAAGTCCATATTTGACCTACTGAACAAATTTCAGTAGGTCAAATATGGACTTCTTGTACAGCCATAATACGTAAAAAAAATTAAATACAATTTTTTTTTACCTTTTGTATGGCTATACAAAGTCACTCATTAACTTTCCTTCTGGTTCCAATAAGTAGCTAAAAGGTATACAAGAGGTTAATTTTTTTTTTTTTTTTACATATTATGGCTGTACAAGAAGTCCATATTTGACCTACTGAAATTTTTTTTGTCCCAATGGTAAAAAAGTCACTCAATGACTTCCCTTCTGATTCCAATAAGTAGCTTACAGATCTAAAAAAGGTTTGGATTTTTTTTTGTGCATATTATAGCTGTACAAGAAGTCAATATTTGACCTACTGAACAATTTTTTTTTCCAAAGGTCAAAAAGTCACTCATTGACTTTCCTTCTTGTTCCAATAAGTAGCTAAAAGGTCTACAAAAGGTTTAAATATTTTTATTTATTTATTTATTTTACATATTATGGCTGTACAGAAGTCCATGTTTGACCTACTGAACAATTTTTTTTTCCAAAGGTCAAAAAGTCACTCATTAACTTTCCTTCTGGTTCCAATAAGTAGCTAAAAGGTCTACAAAAGGTTACATTTTTTTTTCTTTCTTTTTATTTATACATATTATGGCTGTACAAGAAGTCAATATTTGACCTACTGAACAATTTTTTTTTTCCAAAGGTCAAAAAGTCACTCATTGACTTTCCTTCTTGTTCCAATAAGTAGCTAAAAGGTCTACAAAAGGTTTAAATATTTTTATTTATTTATTTATTTTACATATTATGGCTGTACAGAAGTCCATGTTTGACCTACTGAACAATTTTTTTTTCCAAAGGTCAAAAAGTCACTCATTAACCTTCCTTCGGGTTCCAATAAGTAGCTAAAAGGTCTACAAAAGGTTACATTTTTTTTAATTATTTGTTTTAATTTTTTATACATATTATGGCTGTACAAGAAGTCAATTTTTGACCTACTGAACAATTTTTTTCCCCAAAGGTCAAAAAGTCACTCATTGACAGTCCTTCTGGTTCCAATAAGTAGCTAAAAGGTCTACAAAAGGTACATTTTTTTTTTTTTTTTTTTTACATATTAAGGCTGTACAAGAAGTCCATATTTGACCTACTGAACACATTTTTGTCCCAAAGGTCAAAAAGTCACTCATTGACTTCCCTTCTGATTCCAATAAGTAGCTTACAGGTCTAAAAATGGTTTGGATTTTTTTTTTTTTTTTTTTTTTTTTACATATTATGGCTGTACAAGAAGTCCATATTTGACCTACTGAACAAAAACATTTTTCCAAAGGTCAAAAAGTCACTCATTGACTTTCCTTCTGGTTCCAATAAGTAGCTAAAAGGTCTACAAAAGGTTAATTTTTTTTTTTTTTTTTTACATATTATGGCTGTACAAAATCCATATTTGACCTACTGAAAAAAATTTTGTCCCAAAGGTCAAAAAGTCACTCATTGACTTCCCTTCTGATTCCAATAAGTAGCTTACAGGTCTAAAAATGGTTTGGATTTTTTTTTTTTTTTTTACGTATTATGGCTGTACAAGAAGTCCATATTTGACCTACTGAACAATTTTTTTCCCAAAGGTCAAAAATTCACTCATTGACTTTCCTTCTGGTTCCAATAAGTAGCTAAAAGGTCTACAAAAGGTTTAAATATATATACTTTTTTTACATATTATGGCTGTACAAGAAGTCCATATTTGACCTACTGAACAATTTTTTTCCCAAAGGTCAAAAATTCACTCATTGACTTTCCTTCTGGTTCCAATAAGTAGCTAAAAGGTCTACAAAAGGTTTAAATATATATATTTTTTTTACATATTATGGCTGTACAGAAGTCCATATTTGACCTACTGAACAATTTTTTTCCCCAAAGGTCAAAAAGTCACTCATTGACTCTCCTTCTGGTTCCAATAAGTAGCTAAAAGGTCTACAAAAGGTTTAAATATATATATATTTTTTACATATTATGGCTGTACAAGAAGTCCATATTTGACCTACTGAACAATTTTTTTTTCCAAAGGTCAAAAAGTCACTCATTGACTTTCCTTCTGGTATCAATAAGTAGCTAAAAGGTCTACAAAAGGTAATTTTTTATTTTTATTTTTTTTAACATATTATGGCTGTACAAGGTCCATATTTGACCTACTGAACAAATTTTTGTCCCAAAGGTAAAAAAGTCACTCAATGACTTCCCTTCTGATTCCAATAAGTAGCTTACAGATCTAAAAAAGGTTTGGATTTTTTTTTTGTGCATATTATGGCTGTACAAGAAGTCCATATTTGACCTACTGAACAATTTTTTTTTTCCAAAGGTCAAAAAGTCACTCATTGACTTTCCTTCTTGTTCCAATAAGTAGCTAAAAGGTCTACAAAAGGTTAAATTTTTTTTACTTTTTTTTATTTTTTTTTAATACATATTATGGCTGTACAAGAAGTCCCTTTTTGACCTACTGAACAATTTTTTTCCCCAAAGGTCAAAAAGTCACTCATTGACTCTCCTTCTGGTTCCAATAAGTAGCTAAAAGGTCTACAAAAGGTAATTTTTTTTTTTTTTTTTTTTTTTTTTTTTACATATTATGGCTGTACAAGAAGTCCATATTTGACCTACTGAACAAATTTCAAGTAGCTTACAGGTCTAAAAATGGTTTGGATTTTTTTTTTTTTTTTTTTTTTTTTACATATTATGGCTGTACAAGAAGTCCATATTTGACCTACTGAACAATATTTTTTTCCAAAGGTCAAAAAGTCACTCATTAACTTTCCTTCTGGTTCCAATAAGTAGCTAAAAGGTCTACAAAAGGTTTAAATATTTTTTTTTATTTATTTATTTTACGTATTATGGCTGTACAGAAGTCCATATTTGACCTACCGAATAAATGTTTGTCCCAAAGGTCAAAAAGTCACTCATTGACTTCCCTTCTGATTCCAATAAGTAGCTTACAGGTCTAAAAAAGATTTTTTTTGTTTGTTTTTTTTTACATATTATGGCTGTACAAGAAGTCCATATTTGACCTACTGAACAATTTTTTTTTCCAAAGGTCAAAAAGTCACTCATTAACTTTCCTTCTTGTTCCAATAAGTAGCTAAAAGGTCTACAAAAGGTTAAAAAAAAATTTTTTTTTTTCTTTACATATTATGGCTGTACAAAGTCCATATTTGACCTACTGAACAAATTTTTGTCCCAAAGGTCAAAAAGTCACTCATTGACTTCCCTTCTGATTCCAAAAAGTAGCTTACAGGTCTAAAAATGGTTTGGAATTTTTTTTAATTTTTTTTTTTATACATATTATGGCTGTACAAGAAGTCCATATTTATTTTTTTTTTTTTGCATATTATGGCTGTACAAGAAGTCCATATTTGACCTACTGAACAATTTTTTTTTCCAAAGGTCAAAAAGTCACTCATTGACTTTCCTTCTGGTTCCAATAAATAGCTAAAAGGTCTACAAAAGGTTAATTGTTTTTTTTTAATAGTTTTTTTACATATTATGGCTGTAAAAGAAGTCCATATTTGACCTGCTGAACATGTTTTTGCACTAAGAGTCCATACACACTAATTCACTATACATACTCATTGACTTCCATTCTGATTCCAATTAGTAGTTAAAAGGTCCACATTTTTTTAATACATGTATTGGCTGTACAGAAGTCCATATTTGACCTAAAGAACATGTTTTAGGCCTAAGAGTCCTTAAACACTAATTTACTACACATACTCATTGACTTCCCTTCTTATTCCCTTTACTAGCCAAAATTCCCACAAAAATGTTTGACATATTAAGGCTGTACAAGAAGTCCATATTTGACCTACTGAACATATTTTTTTCCCAAAGGTCAAAAAGTCACTCATTGATTTTCCTTCTGGTTCCAATTAGTAGCTAAAAGGTCTACAAAAGTTTAAATTTTTTTTTTTTTTTTTTTTTTTTTTTTTTTTTTTTTTTTTTACATATTATGGCTATACAGAAGTCCATATTTGAGCTACTGAACAATTTTTTTTCCCAAAGGTCAAAAAGTCACTCATTGACTTTCCTTCTGGTATCAATAAGTAGCAAAAAGGTCTACAAAAGGTAAAGTTTTTTTTTTTTTTTTTTTTTTTTTTTTTTACATATTATGGCTGTACAAGGTCTATATTTGACCTACTGAACAAATTTTTGTCCCAAAGGTAAAAAAGTCACTCAATGACTTCCCTTCTGATTCCAATAAGTAGCTTACAGATCTAAAAAAGGTTTGGATTTTTTTTGTGCATATAATGGCTGTACAAGAAGTCCATATTTGACCTACTGAACAATTTTTTTTTCCAAAGGTCAAAAAGTCACTCATTGACTTTCCTTCTTGTTCCAATAAGTATCTAAAAGGTCTACAAAAGGTTTAAATATTTTTATTTATTTATTTATTTTACATATTATGGCTGTACAGAAGTCCATATTTGACCTACCGAATAAATGTTTGTCCCAAAGGTCAAAAAGTCACTCATTGAGTTCCCTTCTGATTCCAATAAGTAGCTTACAGGTCTAAAAAAGGTTTTTTTTTTTTTTTTTTTTTTTTTTTTTTTTACATATTATGGCTGTACAAGAAGTCCATATTTGACCTAATGAACAATTTTTTTTCCAAAGGTCAAAAAGTCACTCATTAACTTTCCTTCTTGTTCCAATAAGTAGCTAAAAGGTCTACAAAAGGTTACATTTTTTTTTTTTTTTTTTTTTTTTTTTTAATACATATTATGGCTGTACAAGAAGTCCATTTTTGACCTACTGAACAATTTTTTTCCCCAAAGGTCAAAAAGTCACTCATTGACACTCCTTCTGGTTCCAATAAGTAGCTAAAAGGTCTACAAAAGGTACATTTTTTTTATTTTTATTTTTTTTTTACATATTATTGCTGTACAAGAAGTCCATATTTGACCTACTGAACAAATTTCAGTAGGTCAAATATGGACTTCTTGTACAGCCATAATACGTAAAAAAAATTAAATACAATTTTTTTTTACCTTTTGTATGGCTATACAAAGTCACTCATTAACTTTCCTTCTGGTTCCAATAAGTAGCTAAAAGGTATACAAGAGGTTAATTTTTTTTTTTTTTTTACATATTATGGCTGTACAAGAAGTCCATATTTGACCTACTGAAATTTTTTTTGTCCCAATGGTAAAAAAGTCACTCAATGACTTCCCTTCTGATTCCAATAAGTAGCTTACAGATCTAAAAAAGGTTTGGATTTTTTTTTGTGCATATTATAGCTGTACAAGAAGTCAATATTTGACCTACTGAACAATTTTTTTTTCCAAAGGTCAAAAAGTCACTCATTGACTTTCCTTCTTGTTCCAATAAGTAGCTAAAAGGTCTACAAAAGGTTTAAATATTTTTATTTATTTATTTATTTTACATATTATGGCTGTACAGAAGTCCATGTTTGACCTACTGAACAATTTTTTTTTCCAAAGTTCAAAAAGTCACTCATTAACTTTCCTTCTGGTTCCAATAAGTAGCTAAAAGGTCTACAAAAGGTTACATTTTTTTTTCTTTCTTTTTATTTATACATATTATGGCTGTACAAGAAGTCAATATTTGACCTACTGAACAATTTTTTTTTTCCAA
This sequence comes from Gobio gobio, assembly GCF_949357685.1. Classification (NCBI taxonomy): domain Eukaryota; kingdom Metazoa; phylum Chordata; class Actinopteri; order Cypriniformes; family Gobionidae; genus Gobio; species Gobio gobio. The sequence continues at coordinate 31,717,974 of NC_137099.1, read as the reverse complement.
AGGTCAAAAAGTCACTCATTGACTTTCCTTCTTGTTCCAATAAGTAGCTAAAAGGTCTACAAAAGGTTTAAATATTTTTATTTATTTATTTATTTTACATATTATGGCTGTACAGAAGTCCATGTTTGACCTACTGAACAATTTTTTTTTCCAAAGGTCAAAAAGTCACTCATTAACCTTCCTTCTGGTTCCAATAAGTAGCTAAAAGGTCTACAAAAGGTTAGATTTTTTTAAATTATTTTTTTTATTTTTTATACATATTATGGCTGTACAAGAAGTCAATTTTTGACCTACTGAACAATTTTTTTCCCCAAAGGTCAAAAAGTCACTCATTGACTTTCCTTCTGGTATCAATAAGTAGCAAAAAGGTCTACAAAAGGTAAAGTTTTTTTTTTTTTTTTTTTTTTTTTTTTTTTACATATTATGGCTGTACAAGGTCTATATTTGACCTACTGAACAAATTTTTGTCCCAAAGGTAAAAAAGTCACTCAATGACTTCCCTTCTGATTCCAATAAGTAGCTTACAGATCTAAAAAAGGTTTGGATTTTTTTTTGTGCATATAATGGCTGTACAAGAAGTCCATATTTGACCTACTGAACAATTTTTTTTTTCCAAAGGTCAAAAAGTCACTCATTGACTTTCCTTCTTGTTCCAATAAGTATCTAAAAGGTCTACAAAAGGTTTAAATATTTTTATTTATTTATTTATTTTACATATTATGGCTGTACAGAAGTCCATATTTGACCTACCGAATAAATGTTTGTCCCAAAGGTCAAAAAGTCACTCATTGACTTCCCTTCTGATTCCAATAAGTAGCTTACAGGTCTAAAAAAGGTTTTTTTTTTTTTTTTTTTTTTTTTTTTTTACATATTATGGCTGTACAAGAAGTCCATATTTGACCTACTGAACAATTTTTTTTCCAAAGGTCAAAAAGTCACTCATTAACTTTCCTTCTTGTTCCAATAAGTAGCTAAAAGGTCTAAAAAAGGTTTAAATATTTTTATTTATTTATTTATTTTACCTATTATGGCTGTACAGAAGTCCAGATTTGACCTACTGAACAAATTTTTGTCACAAAGGTCAAAAAGTCACTCATTGACTTCACTTCTGATTCCAATAAGTAGCTAAAAGGTCTACAAAAGGTTACATTTTTTTTTTTTTTTTTTTTTTTTTTTAATACATAATATGGCTGTACAAGAAGTCCATTTTTGACCTACTGAACAATTTTTTTCCCCAAAGGTCAAAAAGTCACTCATTGACACTCCTTCTGGTTCCAATAAGTAGCTAAAAGGTCTACAAAAGGTAAATTTTTTTTATTTATTTTTTTTTTTACATATTATCGCTGTACAAGAAGTCCATATTTGACCTACTGAACAAATTTCAGTAGGTCAAATATGGACTTCTTGTACAGCCATAATACGTAAAAAAAATTAAATACAATTTTTTTTTACCTTTTGTATGGCTATACAAAGTCACTCATTAACTTTCCTTCTGGTTCCAATAAGTAGCTAAAAGGTATACAAGAGGTTAATTTTTTTTTTTTTTTTACATATTATGGCTGTACAAGAAGTCCATATTTGACCTACTGAAATTTTTTTTGTCCCAATGGTAAAAAAGTCACTCAATGACTTCCCTTCTGATTCCAATAAGTAGCTTACAGATCTAAAAAAGGTTTGGATTTTTTTTTTGTGCATATTATAGCTGTACAAGAAGTCAATATTTGACCTACTGAACAATTTTTTTTTCCAAAGGTCAAAAAGTCACTCATTGACTTTCCTTCTTGTTCCAATAAGTAGCTAAAAGGTCTACAAAAGGTTTAAATATTTTTATTTATTTATTTATTTTACATATTATGGCTGTACAGAAGTCCATGTTTGACCTACTGAACAATTTTTTTTTCCAAAGGTCAAAAAGTCACTCATTAACTTTCCTTCTGGTTCCAATAAGTAGCTAAAAGGTCTACAAAAGGTTACATTTTTTTTTCTTTCTTTTTATTTATACATATTATGGCTGTACAAGAAGTCAATATTTGACCTACTGAACAATTTTTTTTTTCCAAAGGTCAAAAAGTCACTCATTGACTTTCCTTCTTGTTCCAATAAGTAGATAAAAGGTCTACAAAAGGTTTAAATATTTTTATTTATTTATTTATTTTACATATTATGGCTGTACAGAAGTCCATGTTTGACCTACTGAACAATTTTTTTTTCCAAAGGTCAAAAAGTCACTCATTAACCTTCCTTCTGGTTCCAATAAGTAGCTAAAAGGTCTACAAAAGGTTACATTTTTTTTAATTATTTTTTTTAATTTTTTATACATATTATGGCTGTACAAGAAGTCAATTTTTGACCTACTGAACAATTTTTTTCCCCAAAGGTCAAAAAGTCACTCATTGACACTCCTTCTGGTTCCAATAAGTAGCTAAAAGGTCTACAAAAGGTACATTTTTTTTTTTTTTTTTTTACATATTAAGGCTGTACAAGAAGTCCATATTTGACCTACTGAACACATTTTTGTCCCAAAGGTCAAAAAGTCACTCATTGACTTCCCTTCTGATTCCAATAAGTAGCTTACAGGTCTAAAAATGGTTTGGAATTTTTTTTTTTTTTTTTTTTTTTTACATATTATGGCTGTACAAGAAGTCCATATTTGACCTACTGAACAAAAACATTTTTCCAAAGGTCAAAAAGTCACTCATTGACTTTCCTTCTGGTTCCAATAAGTAGCTAAAAGGTCTACAAAAGGTTAATTTTTTTTTTTTTTTTTTTTTTTTACATATTATGGCTTTACAAAATCCATATTTGACCTACTGAAAAAAATTTTGTCCCAAAGGTCAAAAAGTCACTCATTGACTTCCCTTCTGATTCCAATAAGTAGCTTACAGGTCTAAAAATGGTTTGGATTTTTTTTTTTTTTTTTACGTATTATGGCTGTACAAGAAGTCCATATTTGACCTACTGAACAATTTTTTTCCCAAAGGTCAAAAATTCACTCATTGACTTTCCTTCTGGTTCCAATAAGTAGCTAAAAGGTCTACAAAAGGTTTAAATATATATATTTTTTTTACATATTATGGCTGTACAAGAAGTCCATATTTGACCTACTGAACAATTTTTTTCCCAAAGGTCAAAAATTCACTCATTGACTTTCCTTCTGGTTCCAATAAGTAGCTAAAAGGTCTACAAAAGGTTTAAATATATATATTTTTTTTACATATTATGGCTGTACAGAAGTCCATATTTGACCTACTGAACAATTTTTTTCCCCAAAGGTCAAAAAGTCACTCATTGACTCTCCTTCTGGTATCAATAAGTAGCTAAAAGGTCTACAAAAGGTAATTTTTTTTTTTTTTTTTTTTTTTAACATATTATGGCTGTACAAGGTCCATATTTGACCTACTGAACAAATTTTTGTCCCAAAGGTAAAAAAGTCACTCAATGACTTCCCTTCTGATTCCAATAAGTAGCTTACAGATCTAAAAAAGGTTTGGATTTTTTTTTTGTGCATATTATGGCTGTACAAGAAGTCCATATTTGACCTACTGAACAATTTTTTTTTTCCAAAGGTCAAAAAGTCACTCATTGACTTTCCTTCTTGTTCCAATAAGTAGCTAAAAGGTCTACAAAAGGTTAAATTTTTTTTACTTTTTTTTATTTTTTTTTAATACATATTATGGCTGTACAAGAAGTCCCTTTTTGACCTACTGAACAATTTTTTTCCCCAAAGGTCAAAAAGTCACTCATTGACTCTCCTTCTGGTTCCAATAAGTAGCTAAAAGGTCTACAAAAGGTAATTTTTTTTTTTTTTTTTTTTACATATTATGGCTGTACAAGAAGTCCATATTTGACCTACTGAACAAATTTCAAGTAGCTTACAGGTCTAAAAATGGTTTGGATTTTTTTTTTTTTTTTTTTTTTTTTACATATTATGGCTGTACAAGAAGTCCATATTTGACCTACTGAACAATATTTTTTTCCAAAGGTCAAAAAGTCACTCATTAACTTTCCTTCTGGTTCCAATAAGTAGCTAAAAGGTCTACAAAAGGTTTAAATATTTTTTTTTATTTATTTATTTTACGTATTATGGCTGTACAGAAGTCCATATTTGACCTACCGAATAAATGTTTGTCCCAAAGGTCAAAAAGTCACTCATTGACTTCCCTTCTGATTCCAATAAGTAGCTTACAGGTCTAAAAAAGATTTTTTTTTTTTTTTTTTTTTTACATATTATGGCTGTACAAGAAGTCCATATTTGACCTACTGAACAATTTTTTTTTCCAAAGGTCAAAAAGTCACTCATTAACTTTCCTTCTTGTTCCAATAAGTAGCTAAAAGGTCTACAAAAGGTTAAAAAAAAAAAAAAATTTTCTTTACATATTATGGCTGTACAAAGTCCATATTTGACCTACTGAACAAATTTTTGTCCCAAAGGTCAAAAAGTCACTCATTGACTTCCCTTCTGATTCCAAAAAGTAGCTTACAGGTCTAAAAATGGTTTGGAATTTTTTTTAAATTTTTTTTTTATACATATTATGGCTGTACAAGAAGTCCATATTTATTTATTTTTTTTTTTGCATATTATGGCTGTACAAGAAGTCCATATTTGACCTACTGAACAATTTTTTTTTCCAAAGGTCAAAAAGTCACTCATTGACTTTCCTTCTGGTTCCAATAAATAGCTAAAAGGTCTACAAAAGGTTAATTGTTTTTTTTAATAGTTTTTTTTACATATTATGGCTGTAAAAGAAGTCCATATTTGACCTGCTGAACATGTTTTTGCACTAAGAGTCCATACACACTAATTCACTATACATACTCATTGACTTCCATTCTGATTCCAATTAGTAGTTAAAAGGTCCACATTTTTTTAATACATGTATTGGCTGTACAGAAGTCCATATTTGACCTAAAGAACATGTTTTAGGCCTAAGAGTCCTTAAACACTAATTTACTACACATACTCATTGACTTCCCTTCTTATTCCCTTTACTAGCCAAAATTCCCACAAAAATGTTTGACATATTAAGGCTGTACAAGAAGTCCATATTTGACCTACTGAACATATTTTTTTCCCAAAGGTCAAAAAGTCACTCATTGATTTTCCTTCTGGTTCCAATTAGTAGCTAAAAGGTCTACAAAAGTTTAAATTTTTTTTTTTTTTTTTTTTTTTTTTTTTTTTTTTTTTACATATTATGGCTGTACAAGGTCTATATTTGACCTACTGAACAAATTTTTGTCCCAAAGGTAAAAAAGTCACTCAATGACTTCCCTTCTGATTCCAATAAGTAGCTTACAGATCTAAAAAAGGTTTGGATTTTTTTGTGCATATAATGGCTGTACAAGAAGTCCATATTTGACCTACTGAACAATTTTTTTTTTCCAAAGGTCAAAAAGTCACTCATTGACTTTCCTTCTTGTTCCAATAAGTATCTAAAAGGTCTACAAAAGGTTTAAATATTTTTATTTATTTATTTATTTTACATATTATGGCTGTACAGAAGTCCATATTTGACCTACCGAATAAATGTTTGTCCCAAAGGTCAAAAAGTCACTCATTGACTTCCCTTCTGATTCCAATAAGTAGCTTACAGGTCTAAAAAAGGTTTTTTTTTTTTTTTTTTTTTTTTTTTTTTTTTACATATTATGGCTGTACAAGAAGTCCATATTTGACCTACTGAACAAATTTTTTTCCAAAGGTCAAAAAGTCACTCATTAACTTTCCTTCTTGTTCCAATAAATAGCTAAAAGGTCTACAAAAGGTTACTTTTTTTTTTTTTTTTTTTATTTTTTTTATACATATTATGGCTGTACAAGAAGTCCATTTTTGACCTACTGAACAATTTTTTTCCCCAAAGGTCAAAAAGTCACTCATTGACACTCCTTCTGGTTCCAATAAGTAGCTAAAAGGTCTACAAAAGGTACATTTTTTTTATTTTTATTTTTTTTTTACATATTATCGCTGTACAAGAAGTCCATATTTGACCTACTGAACAAATTTCAGTAGGTCAAATATGGACTTCTTGTACAGCCATAATACGTAAAAAAAATTAAATACAATTTTTTTTTACCTTTTGTATGGCTATACAAAGTCACTCATTAACTTTCCTTCTGGTTCCAATAAGTAGCTAAAAGGTATACAAGAGGTAAATTTTTTTTTTTTTTTTTACATATTATGGCTGTACAAGAAGTCCATATTTGACCTACTGAATTTTTTTTTGTCCCAATGGTAAAAAAGTCACTCAATGACTTCCCTTCTGATTCCAATAAGTAGCTTACAGATCTAAAAAAGGTTTGGATTTTTTTTTGTGCATATTATAGCTGTACAAGAAGTCAATATTTGACCTACTGAACAATTTTTTTTTCCAAAGGTCAAAAAGTCACTCATTGACTTTCCTTCTTGTTCCAATAAGTAGCTAAAAGGTCTACAAAAGGTTTAAATATTTTTATTTATTTATTTATTTTACATATTATGGCTGTACAGAAGTCCATGTTTGACCTACTGAACAATTTTTTTTTCCAAAGGTCAAAAAGTCACTCATTAACTTTCCTTCTGGTTCCAATAAGTAGCTAAAAGGTCTACAAAAGGTTACATTTTTTTTTCTTTCTTTTTATTTATACATATTATGGTTGTACAAGAAGTCAATTTTTGACCTACTGAACAATTTTTTTCCCCAAAGGTCAAAAAGTCACTCATTGACACTCCTTCTGGTTCCAATAAGTAGCTAAAAGGTCTACAAAAGGTACTTTTTTTTTTTTTTTTTTTTACATATTATGGCTGTACAAGAAGTCCATATTTGACCTACTGAACAAAAACATTTTTCCAAAGGTCAAAAAGTCACTCATTGACTTTCCTTCTGGTTCCAATAAGTAGCTAAAAGGTGTACAAAAGGTTTAAATATATATATATTTTTTACATATTATGGCTTTACAGAAGTCCATATTTGACCTACTGAACAATTTTTTTCCCCAAAGGTCAAAAAGTCACTCATTGACTCTCCTTCTGGTTCCAATAAGTAGCTAAAAGATCTACAAAAGGTTTAAATATATATATATATTTTTTTACATATTATGGCTGTACAAGAAGTCCATATTTGACCTACTGAAAAATTTTTTTTTCCAAAGGTCAAAAAGTCAATCATTGACTTTCCTTCTGGTATCAATAAGTAGCTAAAAGGTCTACAAAAGGTAATTTTTTTTTTTTTTTTTTTTTTTTTACATATTATGGCTGTACAAGGTCCATATTTGACCTACTGAACAAATTTTTGTCCCAAAGGTAAAAAAGTCACTCAATGACTTCCCTTCTGATTCCAATAAGTAGCTTACAGATCTAAAAAAGGTTTGGATTTTTTTTTGTGCATATAATGGCTGTACAAGAAGTCCATATTTGACCTACTGAACAATTTTTTTTTTCCAAAGGTCAAAAAGTCACTCATTGACTTTCCTTCTTGTTCCAATAAGTAGCTAAAAGGTCTACAAAAGGTTTAAATATTTTTTTTATTTATTTATTTTACATATTATGGCTGTACAGAAGTCCATATTTGACCTACCGAATAAATGTTTGTCCCAAAGGTCAAAAAGTCACTCATTGACTTCCCTTCTGATTCCAATAAGTAGCTTACAGGTCTAAAAAAGGTTTTTTTTTTTTTTTTTTTTTTTTTTTTTTACATATTATGGCTGTACAAGAAGTCCATATTTGACCTACTGAACAATTTTTTTTCCAAAGGTCAAAAAGTCACTCATTAACTTTCCTTCTTGTTCCAATAAGTAGCTAAAAGGTCTAAAAAAGGTTTAAATATTTTTTTTTATTTTTTTATTTTACATATTATGGCTGTACAGAAGTCCAGATTTGACCTACTGAACAAATTTTTGTCCCAAAGGTCAAAAAGTCACTCATTGACTTCACTTCTGATTCCAATAAGTAGCTAAAAGGTCTACAAAAGGTTACATTTTTTTTTTTTTTTTTTTTTTTTTAATACATATTATGGCTGTACAAGAAGTCCATTTTTGACCTACTGAACAATTTTTTTCCCCAAAGGTCAAAAAGTCACTCATTGACACTCCTTGTGGTTCCAATAAGTAGCTAAAAGGTCTAGAAAAGGTACATTTTTTTTATTTTTATTTTTTTTTACATATTATCGCTGTACAAGAAGTCCATATTTGACCTACTGAACAAATTTCAGTAGGTCAAATATGGACTTCTTGTACAGCCATAATACGTAAAAAAAATTAAATACAATTTTTTTTTACCTTTTGTATGGCTATACAAAGTCACTCATTAACTTTCCTTCTGGTTCCAATAAGTAGCTAAAAGGTATACAAGAGGTTAATTTTTTTTTTTTTTTTACATATTAAGGCTGTACAAGAAGTCCATATTTGACCTACTGAAATTTTTTTTGTCCCAATGGTAAAAAAGTCACTCAATGACTTCCCTTCTGATTCCAATAAGTAGCTTACAGATCTAAAAAAGGTTTGGATTTTTTTTTTGTGCATAATATAGCTGTACAAGAAGTCAATATTTGACCTACTGAACAATTTTTTTTTCCAAAGGTCAAAAAGTCACTCATTGACTTTCCTTCTTGTTCCAATAAGTAGCTAAAAGGTCTACAAAAGGTTTAAATATTTTTATTTATTTTACATATTATGGCTGTACAGAAGTCCATGTTTGACCTACTGAACAATTTTTTTTTCCAAAGGTCAAAAAGTCACTCATTAACTTTCCTTCTGGTTCCAATAAGTAGCTAAAAGGTCTACAAAAGGTTACATTTTTTTTTCTTTCTTTTTATTTATACATATTATGGTTGTACAAGAAGTCAATTTTTGACCTACTGAACAATTTTTTTCCCCAAAGGTCAAAAAGTCACTCATTGACACTCCTTCTGGTTCCAATAAGTAGCTAAAAGGTCTACAAAAGGTACTTTTTTTTTTTTTTTTTTTTTACATATTATGGCTGTACAAGAAGTCCATATTTGACCTACTGAACAAAAACATTTTTCCAAAGGTCAAAAAGTCACTCATTGACTTTCCTTCTGGTTCCAATAAGTAGCTAAAAGGTGTACAAAAGGTTTAAATATATATATATTTTTTACATATTATGGATTTACAGAAGTCCATATTTGACCTACTGAACAATTTTTTTTTCCAAAGGTCAAAAAGTCACTCATTAACTTTCCTTCTGGTTCCAATAAGTAGCTAAAAGGTCTACAAAAGGTTACATTTTTTTTTCTTTCTTTTTATTTATACATATTATGGTTGTACAAGAAGTCAATTTTTGACCTACTGAACAATTTTTTTCCCCAAAGGTCAAAAAGTCACTCATTGACACTCCTTCTGGTTCCAATAAGTAGCTAAAAGGTCTACAAAAGGTACTTTTTTTTTTTTTTTTTTTTTACATATTATGGCTGTACAAGAAGTCCATATTTGACCTACTGAACAAAAACATTTTTCCAAAGGTCAAAAAGTCACTCATTGACTTTCCTTCTGGTTCCAATAAGTAGCTAAAAGGTGTACAAAAGGTTTAAATATATATATATTTTTTACATATTATGGCTTTACAGAAGTCCATATTTGACCTACTGAACAATTTTTTTCCCCAAAGGTCAAAAAGTCACTCATTGACTCTCCTTCTGGTTCCAATAAGTAGCTAAAAGATCTACAAAAGGTTTAAATATATATATATATTTTTTTACATATTATGGCTGTACAAGAAGTCCATATTTGACCTACTGAACAAATTTTTTTTCCAAAGGTCAAAAAGTCAATCATTGACTTTCCTTCTGGTATCAATAAGTAGCTAAAAGGTCTACAAAAGGTAATTTTTTTTTTTTTTTTTTTTTTACATATTATGGCTGTACAAGGTCCATATTTGACCTACTGAACAAATTTTTGTCCCAAAGGTAAAAAAGTCACTCAATGACTTCCCTTCTGATTCCAATAAGTAGCTTACAGATCTACAAAAGGTTTAAATATTTTTTTTATTTATTTATTTTACATATTATGGCTGTACAGAAGTCCATATTTGACCTACTGAACAATTTTTTTTTCCAAAGGTCAAAAAGTCACTCATTAACTTTCCTTCTGGTTCCAATAAGTAGCTAAAAGGTCTACAAAAGGTTAAATTTTTTTTACTTTTTTTTTTTTTTTTTTTAATACATATTATGGCTGTACAAGAAGTCCATTTTTGACCTACTGAACAATTTTTTGTCCCAAAGGTCAAAAAGTCACTCATTGACTCTCCTTCTGGTTCCAATAAGTAGCTAAAAGGTCTACAAAAGGTAAATTTTTATTTATTTATTTTTTTTTTTTTTTACATATTATGGCTGTACAAGAAGTCCATATTTGACCTACTGAACAATTTTTTTTCCCAAAGGTCAAAAAGTCACTCATTGACTTTCCTTCTGGTTCCAATTAGTAGCTAAAAGGTCTACAAAAGGTTAATTTTTTTTTTTTTTTTTTTACATATTATGGCTGTACAGAAGTCCATATTTGACCTACCGAATAAATTTTTGTCCCATAGGTCAAAAAGTCACTCATTGACTTTCCTTCTTGTACCAATAAGTAGCTAAAAGGTCTACAAAAGGTTACATTTATTTTTTATTTTTTTATTTTTTTTTACATATTATGGCTGTATAAGAAGTCCATATTTGGCCTATTGAACAAATTTTTTTCCAAAGCTCAAAAAGTCACTCATTGACTTTCCTTCTGGTTCCAATAAGTAGCTAAAAGTTCTAAAAAAGGTTAAAAAATTTTTTTTTTACATTTTATGGCTGTACAGAAGTCCATATTCGACTAACTGAACAAATTTTTGTCCCACCTTCTGGTTCCAATAAGTAGCTAAAAGGTCTACAAAAGGTTACATTTTATTTTTTATTTTTTATACATATTATGGCTGTACAAGAAGTCCATATTTGACCTACTGAACAAATTTTTTTTCCAAAGGTCAAAAAGTCAATCATTGACTTTCCTTCTGGTATCAATAAGTAGCTAAAAGGTCTACAAAAGGTAATTTTTTTTTTTTTTTTTTTTTTTACATATTATGGCTGTACAAGGTCCATATTTGACCTACTGAACAAATTTTTGTCCCAAAGGTAAAAAAGTCACTCAATGACTTCCCTTCTGATTCCAATAAGTAGCTTACAGATCTACAAAAGGTTTAAATATTTTTTTTATTTATTTATTTTACATATTATGGCTGTACAGAAGTCCATATTTGACCTACTGAACAATTTTTTTTTCCAAAGGTCAAAAAGTCACTCATTAACTTTCCTTCTGGTTCCAATAAGTAGCTAAAAGGTCTACAAAAGGTTAAATTTTTTTTACTTTTTTTTTTTTTTTTTTTAATACATATTATGGCTGTACAAGAAGTCCATTTTTGACCTACTGAACAATTTTTTGTCCCAAAGGTCAAAAAGTCACTCATTGACTCTCCTTCTGGTTCCAATAAGTAGCTAAAAGGTCTACAAAAGGTAAATTTTTATTTATTTATTTTTTTTTTTTTTTACATATTATGGCTGTACAAGAAGTCCATATTTGACCTACTGAACAATTTTTTTTCCCAAAGGTCAAAAAGTCACTCATTGACTTTCCTTCTGGTTCCAATTAGTAGCTAAAAGGTCTACAAAAGGTTAATTTTTTTTTTTTTTTTTTACATATTATGGCTGTACAGAAGTCCATATTTGACCTACCGAATAAATTTTTGTCCCATAGGTCAAAAAGTCACTCATTGACTTTCCTTCTTGTACCAATAAGTAGCTAAAAGGTCTACAAAAGGTTACATTTATTTTTTATTTTTTTATTTTTTTTTACATATTATGGCTGTATAAGAAGTCCATATTTGGCCTATTGAACAAATTTTTTTCCAAAGCTCAAAAAGTCACTCATTGACTTTCCTTCTGGTTCCAATAAGTAGCTAAAAGTTCTAAAAAAGGTTAAAAAAATTTTTTTTTACATTTTATGGCTGTACAGAAGTCCATATTCGACTAACTGAACAAATTTTTGTCCCACCTTCTGGTTCCAATAAGTAGCTAAAAGGTCTACAAAAGGTTACATTTTATTTTTTATTTTTTATACATATTATGGCTGTACAAGAAGTCCATATTTGACCTACTGAACAAATTTTTTTCCCAAAGGTCAAAAAGTCACTCATTGACTTTCCTTCTGGTACCAATTAGTAGCTAAAAGGTCTACTAAAGGTTTAATTTTGTTTAGTTTTTTTTACATATTATGGCTGTACAGAAGTCCATATTTGACATACCGAATAAATTTTTGTTCCAAAGGTCAAAAAGTCACTCATTGACTTCCCTTCTGATTCCAATAAGTAGCTTACAGGTCTAAAAAAGGTTTGGATTATTGTTGTCATTATTTATTTATTTTTTTACATATTATGGCTGTACAATAAGTCCATATTTGACCTACTGAACAAATTTTTGTCCCAAAGGTCAAAAAGTCACTCATTGATTTTCCTTCTGGTTCCAATTAGTAGCTAAAAGGTCAACAAAAGGTTTAAATTTTTATTTTTTTAATTTTTATTTTTACATATTATGGCTGTACAGAAGTCCATATTTGACCTACTGAACAAATTTTTGTGCCAAAGGTCAAAAAGTCACTCATTGACTTCCCTTCTGATTCCAATAAGTAGCTTACAGGTCTAAAAAAGGTTTGGATTATTGTTGTCATTATTTATTTATTTTTTTACATATTATGGCTGTACAAGAAGTCCATATTTGACCTACTGAACAAATTTTTGTCCCAAAGGTCAAAAAGTCACTCATTGATTTTCCTTCTTGTTCCAATTAGTAGCTAAAAGGTCTACAAAAGGTTTAAATTTTTATTTTTTTTAATTTATTTTTTTTACATATTATGGCTGTACAGAAGTCCATATTTGACCTACTGAACAAATTTTTGTCCCAAAGGTCAAAAAGTCACTCATTGACTTTCCTTCTGGTTCCAATAAGTAGCTAAAAGGTCTACAAAAGGTTTAAAAACATTTTTTACATTTTATGGCTGTACAGAAGTCCATATTTGACCTACTGAACAAATGTTTGTCCCAAAGGTCAAAAAGTCACGTATTGACTTTCCTTCTGGTTCCAATAAGTAGCTAAAAGGTCTACAAAAGGTGTACTTTTTTTTTTTTTTTTTTTTTTTTACATATTATGGCTGTACAGAAGTCCATATTATACCTACCGAAAAAAATTGTGTCCCAAAAATCAAAAAGTCACTCATTGACTTTCCTTCTGGTACCAATAAGTAGCTAAAAGGTCTACAAGAGGTTTGGATTATTATTATTTTTTTTTTTTTTTTTTTTTACATATTATGGCTGTACAGAAGTCCAGATTTGACCTACTGAACAATTTTTTTCCCCAAAGGTCAAAAATTCACTCATTGACTTTCCTTCTGGTTCCAGTTAGTTGCTAAAAGGTCTACAAAAGGTTTAAGAATTTTTTTTTTTTTTTTTTTTTTTTTACATATTATGGCTGTACAGAAGTCCATATTTGACCTACTGAACAAATTTTTGTCCCAAAGGTCAAAAAGTCACTTATTGACTTTCCTTCTGGTTCCAATAAGTAGCTAAAAGGTCTACAAAAGGTTAAAAAAATTTGTTTCACATTTTATGGCTGTACAGAAGTCCATATTTGACATACTGAACAAATTTTTGTCCCAAAGGTCAAAAAGTCACTTATTGACCTCTTTCTGGTTCCAATAAGTAGCTAAAAGGTCTACAAAAGGTTACATTTTATTTTTTTATTTTTTTATACATATTATGGCTGTACAAGAAGTCCATATTTGACCTACTGAACAATTTTTTGTCCCAATGGTCAAAAAGTCACTCATTGACTTTCCTTCTGGTTCCAATAAGTGGCTTACAGGTCTAAAAAAGGTTTGGATTTTTTATTTTTATTTTTATTTTTATCTTTTATTTATTTATTTATTTTTTACATATTATGGCTGTACAAAGTCCTTTTAACTTACTGAAAATATTTTTTGCCCAAGAGTCCTTGAACACTAACTTACTATACATACACACTCGTTGACTTCCCTTCTGAATCCAATTGCTAGCCAAAAGTTCCACAAAAAGTTTTTAATGTTTTTTTACTATTATTATTTTTTACATATTATGGCTGTACAGAAGTCCATATTTGACCTACTGAAAATATTTTTGGGCCAAAGGTCAATAAAGTCACTCATTGACTTCCCTTCTGATTCCAATTTGTAGCTAAAAGGTCCACAAAAGGTTTTAATGTTTTATTACTATTTTTATTTTTTTACATATTATGGCTGTACAAGAAGTCCATATTTGACCTACTGAACACATTTTTGTCCCAAAGGTCAAAAAGTCACTCATTGACTTCCCTTCTGATTCCAATAAGTAGCTTACAGGTCTAAAAAAGGTTTGGATTATTGTTATAATTTTTTTTTTTTTTACATATTATGGCTGTACAATAAGTCCATATTTGACCTACTGAACAAATTTTTGTCCCAAAGGTCAAAAAGTCACTCATTGATTTTCCTTCTGGTTCCAATTAGTAGCTAAAAGGTCTACAAAAGGTTTAAATTTTTATTTATTTTTTATTTATTTTTTTACATATTATGGCTGTACAGAAGTCCATATTTGACCTACTGAGCAAATTTTTGTCCCAAAGGTCAAAAAGTCACTCATTGACTTTCCTTCTGGTTCCAATAAGTAACTAAAAGGTCTACAAAAGGTTTAATTTTTTTTTTACAATTTATGGCTGTACAGAAGTCCATATTTGACCTACTGAACAAATGTTTGTCCCAAAGGTCAAAAAGTCACGTATTGACTTTCCTTCTGGTTCCAATAAGTAGCTAAAAGGTCTACAAAAGGTTTAATTTTTTTTTTTTTTTTTTTTTTACATATTATGGCTGTACAGAAGTCCATATTATACCTACCGAAAATAATTGTGTCCCAAAAATCAAAAAGTCACTCATTGACTTTCCTTCTGGTTCCAATAAGTAGCTAAAAGGTCTACAAAAGGTTTAAAAAAATGTTTTACATTTTATGGCTGTACAGAAGTCCATATTTGACCTACTGAACAAATGTTTGTCCCAAAGGTCAAAAAGTCACGTATTGACTTTCCTTCTGGTTCCAATTAGTAGCTAAAAGGTCTACAAAAGGTTTAAATTGTTTTTTTGTTTTTTTTACATATTATGGCTGTACAGAAGTCCATATTTGACCTACCGAATAAATATTTGTCCCAAAGGTCAAAAAGTCACTCATTGACTTTCCTTTTGGTACCAATTAGTAGCTAAAAGGTCTACTAAAGGTTTAATTTTGTTTAGTTTTTTTTACATATTATGGCTGTACAGAAGTCCATATTTGACATACCGAATAAATTTTTGTTCCAAAGGTCAAAAAGTCACTCATTTACTTTCCTTCTGGTTCCAATAAGTAGCTTACAGGTCTAAAAAAGGTCTGGATTACTATTATTATTATTTATTTTATTTTTTTATATATTATGGCTGTACAAGAAGTCCATATTTGACCTACTGAACAAATTTTTGTCCCAAAGGTCAAAAAGTCACTCATTGATTTTCCTTCTGGTTCCAATTAGTAGCTAAAAGGTCAACAAAAGGTTTAAATTTTTATTTTTTTATTTTTTATTTTTACATATTATGGCTGTACAAGAAGTCCATATTTGACCTACTGAACAAATTTTTTTCCCAAAGGTCAAAAAGTCACTCATTGACTTTCCTTCTGGTACCAATTAGTAGCTAAAAGGTCTACTAAAGGTTTAATTTTGTTTAGTTTTTTTTACATATTATGGCTGTACAGAAGTCCATATTTGACATACCGAATAAATTTTTGTTCCAAAGGTCAAAAAGTCACTCATTGACTTCCCTTCTGATTCCAATAAGTAGCTTACAGGTCTAAAAAAGGTTTGGATTATTGTTGTCATTATTTATTTATTTTTTTACATATTATGGCTGTACAATAAGTCCATATTTGACCTACTGAACAAATTTTTGTCCCAAAGGTCAAAAAGTCACTCATTGATTTTCCTTCTGGTTCCAATTAGTAGCTAAAAGGTCAACAAAAGGTTTAAATTTTTATTTTTTTAATTTTTATTTTTACATATTATGGCTGTACAGAAGTCCATATTTGACCTACTGAACAAATTTTTGTGCCAAAGGTCAAAAAGTCACTCATTGACTTCCCTTCTGATTCCAATAAGTAGCTTACAGGTCTAAAAAAGGTTTGGATTATTGTTGTCATTATTTATTTATTTTTTTACATATTATGGCTGTACAAGAAGTCCATATTTGACCTACTGAACAAATTTTTGTCCCAAAGGTCAAAAAGTCACTCATTGATTTTCCTTCTGGTTCCAATTAGTAGCTAAAAGGTCTACAAAAGGTTTAAATTTTTATTTTTTTTAATTTATTTTTTTTACATATTATGGCTGTACAGAAGTCCATATTTGACCTACTGAACAAATTTTTGTCCCAAAGGTCAAAAAGTCACTCATTGACTTTCCTTCTGGTTCCAATAAGTAGCTAAAAGGTCTACAAAAGGTTTAAAAACATTTTTTACATTTTATGGCTGTACAGAAGTCCATATTTGACCTACTGAACAAATGTTTGTCCCAAAGGTCAAAAAGTCACGTATTGACTTTCCTTCTGGTTCCAATAAGTAGCTAAAAGGTCTACAAAAGGTTTACATTTTTTTTATTTTTTTTTATTTTTACATATTATGGCTGTACAGAAGTCCATATTATACCTACCGAAAAAAATTGTGTCCCAAAAATCAAAAAGTCACTCATTGACTTTCCTTCTGGTACCAATAAGTAGCTAAAAGGTCTACAAGAGGTTTGGATTATTATTATTTTTTTTATTTTTTTTTTTACATATTATGGCTGTACAGAAGTCCAGATTTGACCTACTGAACAATTTTTTTCCCCAAAGGTCAAAAATTCACTCATTGACTTTCCTTCTGGTTCCAGTTAGTTGCTAAAAGGTCTACAAAAGGTTTAAGAATTTTTTTTTTTTTTTTTTTTTTTTACATATTATGGCTGTACAGAAGTCCATATTTGACCTACTGAACAAATTTTTGTCCCAAAGGTCAAAAAGTCACTTATTGACTTTCCTTCTGGTTCCAATAAGTAGCTAAAAGGTCTACAAAAGGTTAAAAAAAATTGTTTCACATTTTATGGCTGTACAGAAGTCCATATTTGACATACTGAACAAATTTTTGTCCCAAAGGTCAAAAAGTCACTTATTGACCTCTTTCTGGTTCCAATAAGTAGCTAAAAGGTCTACAAAAGGTTACATTTAATTTTTTTTATTTTTTTATACATATTATGGCTGTACAAGAAGTCCATATTTGACCTACTGAACAATTTTTTGTCCCAATGGTCAAAAAGTCACTCATTGACTTTCCTTCTGGTTCCAATAAGTGGCTTACAGGTCTAAAAAAGGTTTGGATTTTTTATTTTTATTTTTATTTTTATCTTTTATTTATTTATTTATTTTTTACATATTATGGCTGTACAAAGTCCTTTTAACTTACTGAAAATATTTTTTGCCCAAGAGTCCTTGAACATTAACTTACTATACATACACACTCGTTGACTTCCCTTCTGAATCCAATTGCTAGCCAAAAGTTCCACAAAAAGTTTTTAATGTTTTTTTACTATTATTATTTTTTACATATTATGGCTGTACAGAAGTCCATATTTGACCTACTGAAAATATTTTTGGGCCAAAGGTCAATAAAGTCACTCATTGACTTCCCTTCTGATTCCAATTTGTAGCTAAAAGGTCCACAAAAGGTTTAAGAATTTTTTTTTTTTTTTTTTTTTTTTACATATTATGGCTGTACAGAAGTCCATATTTGACCTACTGAACAAATTTTTGTCCCAAAGGTAAAAAAGTCACTTATTGACTTTCCGTCTGGTTCCAATAAGTAGCTAAAAGGTCTACAAAAGGTTAAAAAAATTTGTTTCACATTTTATGGCTGTACAGAAGTCCATATTTGACCTACTGAACAAATTTTTGTCCCAAAGGTCAAAAAGTCACTTATTGACCTCTTTCTGGTTCCAATAAGTAGCTAAAAGGTCTACAAAAGGTTACATTTTATTTTTTTATTTTTTTATACATATTATGGCTGTACAAGAAGTCCATATTTGACCTACTGAACAATTTTTTGTCCCAATGGTCAAAAAGTCACTCATTGACTTTCCTTCTGGTTCCAATAAGTGGCTTACAGGTCTAAAAAAGGTTTGGATTTTTTATTTTTATTTTTATCTTTTATTTATTTATTTATTTTTTACATATTATGGCTGTACAAAGTCCTTTTAACTTACTGAAAATATTTTTTGCCCAAGAGTCCTTGAACACTAACTTACTATACATACACACTCGTTGACTTCCCTTCTGAATCCAATTGCTAGCCAAAAGTTCCACAAAAAGTTTTTAATGTTTTTTTACTATTATTATTTTTTACATATTATGGCTGTACAGAAGTCCATATTTGACCTACTGAAAATATTTTGTGGCCAAAGGTCAATAAAGTCACTCATTGACTTCCCTTCTGATTCCAATTTGTAGCTAAAAGGTCCACAAAAGGTTTTAATGTTTTATTACTATTTTTATTTTTTTACATAGTATGGCTGTACAAGAAGTCCATATTTGACCTACTGAACACATTTTTGTCCCAAAGGTCAAAAAGTCACTCATTGACTTCCCTTCTGATTCCAATAAGTAGCTTACAGGTCTAAAAAAGGTTTGGATTATTGTTATAATTTTTTTTTTTTTACATATTATGGCTGTACAAAAAGTCCATATTTGACCTACTGAACAAATTTTTGTCCCAAAGGTCAAAAAGTCACTCATTGATTTTCCTTCTGGTTCCAATTAGTAGCTAAAAGGTCTACAAAAGGTTTACATTTTTATTTATTTTTTATTTATTTTTTTACATATTATGGCTGTACAGAAGTCCATATTTGACCTACTGAGTAAATTTTTGTCCCAAAGGTCAAAAAGTCACTCATTGACTTTCCTTCTGGTTCCAATAAGTAGCTAAAAGGTCTACAAAAGGTTTAATTTTTTTTTTTACATTTTATGGCTGTACAGAAGTCCATATTTGACCTACTGAACAAATGTTTGTCCCAAAGGTCAAAAAGTCACGTATTGACTTTCCTTCTGGTTCCAATAAGTAGCTAAAAGGTCTACAAAAGGTTTAATTTTTTTTTTTTTTTTTTTTTTTTTTACATATTATGGCTGTACAGAAGTCCATATTATACCTACCGAAAAAAATTGTGTCCCAAAAATCAAAAAGTCACTCATTGACTTTCCTTCTGGTTCCAATAAGTAGCTAAAAGGTCTACAAAAGGTTTAAAAAATTTTTTTACATTTTATGGCTGTACAGAAGTCCATATTTGACCTACTGAACAAATGTTTGTCCCAAAGGTCAAAAAGTCACGTATTGACTTTCCTTCTGGTTCCAATAAGTAGCTAAAAGGTCTACAAAAGGTTTGGATTATTATTATTTTTTTTATTTTTTTTTTTACATATTATGGCTGTACAGAAGTCCAGATTTGACCTACTGAACATTTTTTTTCCCCAAAGGTCAAAAATTCACTCATTGACTTTCCTTCTGGTTCCAGTTAGTTGCTAAAAGGTCTACAAAAGGTTTAAGAATTTTTTTTTTTTTTTTTTTTTTACATTTTATGGCTGTACAGAAGTCCAGATTTGACCTACTGAACAATTTTTTTCCCCAAAGGTCAAAAATTCACTCATTGATTTCCCTTCTGATTCCAATAAGTAGCTAAAAGGTCTACAAAAGGTTACATTTTATTTTTTATTTTTTTATACATATTATGGCTGTACAAGAAGTCCATATTTGACCTACTGAACAAATTTTTTTCCCAAAGGTCAAAAAGTCACTCATTGACTTTCCTTCTGGTTCCAATTAGTAGCTAAAAGGTCTACAAAAGGTTATTTTTTTTTTTTTTTTTTACATATTATGGCTGTACAGAAGTCCATATTTGACCTACCGAATAAATTTTTGTCCCATAGGTCAAAAAGTCACTCATTGACTTTCCTTCTTGTACCAATAAGTAGCTAAAAGGTCTACAAAAGGTTACATTTATTTTTTATTTTTTTATTTTTTTTTACATATTATGGCTGTACAAGAAGTCCATATTTGACCTATTGAACAAATTTTTTTCCAAAGCTCAAAAAGTCACTCATTGACTTTCCTTCTGGTTCCAATAAGTAGCTAAAAGTTCTAAAAAAGGTAAAAAAAATTTTTTTTTACATTTTATGGCTGTACAGAAGTCCATATTCGACTAACTGAACAAATTTTTGTCCCACCTTCTGGTTCCAATAAGTAGCTAAAAGGTCTACAAAAGGTTTAATTTTTTTTTTTTTTTTTTACATATTATGGGTGTACAAAGTCCATATTTGACCTACTGAACAAATTTTTGTCCCAATGGTCAAAAAGTCACTCATTGACTTTCCTTCTGGTTCCAATAAGTGGCTTACAGGTCTAAAAAAGGTTTGGATTTTTTATTTTTATTTTTATCTTTTTTTTTTTTTTTTTTTTTTTTACATATTATGGCTGTACAAAGTCCTTTTAACTTACTGAAAATATTTTTTGCCCAAGAGTCCTTGAACACTAACTTACTATACATACACACTCGTTGACTTCCCTTCTGAATCCAATTGCTAGCCAAAAGTTCCACAAAAAGTTTTTAATGTTTTTTTACTATTATTATTTTTTACATATTATGGCTGTACAGAAGTCCATATTTGACCTACTGAAAATATTTTTGGGCCAAAGGTCAATAAAGTCACTCATTGACTTCCCTTCTGATTCCAATTTGTAGCTAAAAGGTCCACAAAAGGTTTTAATGTTTTATTACTATTATTATTTTTTACATATTATGGCTGTACAAGAAGTCCATATTTGACCTACTGAACACATTTTTGTCCCAAAGGTCAAAAAGTCACTCATTGACTTTCCTTCTGGTTCCAATTAGTAGCTAAAAGGTCTACAAAAGGTTTAAATTGTTTTTTTGTTTTTTTTACATATTATGGCTGTACAGAAGTCCATATTTGACCTACCGAATAAATGTTTGTCCCAAAGGTCAAAAAGTCACTCATTGACTTTCCTTTTGGTACCAATTAGTAGCTAAAAGGTCTACTAAAGGTTTAATTTTGTTTAGTTTTTTTTACATATTATGGCTGTACAGAAGTCCATATTTGACATACCGAATAAATTTTTGTTCCAAAGGTCAAAAAGTCACTCATTTACTTTCCTTCTGGTTCCAATAAGTAGCTTACAGGTCTAAAAAAGGTTTGGATTACTATTATTATTATTTATTTTATTTTTTTATATATTATGGCTGTACAAGAAGTCCATATTTGACCTACTGAACAAATTTTTGTCCCAAAGGTCAAAAAGTCACTCATTGATTTTCCTTCTGGTTCCAATTAGTAGCTAAAAGGTCAACAAAAGGTTTAAATTTTTATTTTTTTAATTTTTATTTTTACATATTATGGCTGTACAGAAGTCCATATTTGACCTACTGAACAAATTTTTGTCCCAAAGGTCAAAAAGTCACTCATTGACTTCCCTTCTGATTCCAATAAGTAGCTTACAGGTCTAAAAAAGGTTTGGATTATTGTTGTCATTATTTATTTTATTTTTTTACATATTATGGCTGTACAAGAAGTCCATATTTGACCTACTGAACAAATTTTTGTCCCAAAGGTCAAAAAGTCACTCATTCATTTTCCTTCTGGTTCCAATTAGTAGCTAAAAGGTCAACAAAAGGTTTAAATTTTTATTTTTTTAATTTTTATTTTTACATATTATGGCTGTACAGAAGTCCATATTTGACCTACTGAACACATTTTTGTCCCAAAGGTCAAAAAGTCACTCATTGACTTCCCTTCTGATTCCAATAAGTAGCTTACAGGTCTAAAAAAGGTTTGGATTATTGTTGTCATTATTTATTTATTTTTTTACATATTATGGCTGTACAAGAAGTCCATATTTGACCTACTGAACAAATTTTTGTCCCAAAGGTCAAAAAGTCACTTATTGACTTTCCTTCTGGTTCCAATAAGTAGCTACAAGGTCTACAAAAGGTTAAAAAAATTTGTTTCACATTTTATGGCTGTACAGAAGTCCATATTTGACATACTGAACAAATTTTTGTCCCAAAGGTCAAAAAGTCACTTATTGACCTCTTTCTGGTTCCAATAAGTAGCTAAAAGGTCTACAAAAGGTTACATTTTATTTTTTTATTTTTTTATACATATTATGGCTGTACAAGAAGTCCATATTTGACCTACTGAACAATTTTTTGTCCCAATGGTCAAAAAGTCACTCATTGACTTTCCTTCTGGTTCCAATAAGTGGCTTACAGGTCTAAAAAAGGTTTGGATTTTTTATTTTTATTTTTATTTTTATCTTTTATTTATTTATTTATTTTTTACATATTATGGCTGTACAAAGTCCTTTTAACTTACTGAAAATATTTTTTGCCCAAGAGTCCTTGAACACTAACTTACTATACATACACACTCGTTGACTTCCCTTCTGAATCCAATTGCTAGCCAAAAGTTCCACAAAAAGTTTTTAATGTTTTTTTACTATTATTATTTTTTACATATTATGGCTGTACAGAAGTCCATATTTGACCTACTGAAAATATTTTTGGGCCAAAGGTCAATAAAGTCACTCATTGACTTCCCTTCTGATTCCAATTTGTAGCTAAAAGGTCCACAAAAGGTTTAAGAATTTTTTTTTTTTTTTTTTTTTTTTACATATTATGGCTGTACAGAAGTCCATATTTGACCTACTGAACAAATTTTTGTCCCAAAGGTAAAAAAGTCACTTATTGACTTTCCGTCTGGTTCCAATAAGTAGCTAAAAGGTCTACAAAAGGTTAAAAAAAATTGTTTCACATTTTATGGCTGTACAGAAGTCCATATTTGACCTACTGAACAAATTTTTGTCCCAAAGGTCAAAAAGTCACTTATTGACCTCTTTCTGGTTCCAATAAGTAGCTAAAAGGTCTACAAAAGGTTACATTTTATTTTTTTATTTTTTTATACATATTATGGCTGTACAAGAAGTCCATATTTGACCTACTGAACAATTTTTTGTCCCAATGGTCAAAAAGTCACTCATTGACTTTCCTTCTGGTTCCAATAAGTGGCTTACAGGTCTAAAAAAGGTTTGGATTTTTTATTTTTATTTTTATCTTTTATTTATTTATTTATTTTTTACATATTATGGCTGTACAAAGTCCTTTTAACTTACTGAAAATATTTTTTGCCCAAGAGTCCTTGAACACTAACTTACTATACATACACACTCGTTGACTTCCCTTCTGAATCCAATTGCTAGCCAAAAGTTCCACAAAAAGTTTTTAATGTTTTTTTACTATTATTATTTTTTACATATTATGGCTGTACAGAAGTCCATATTTGACCTACTGAAAATATTTTGTGGCCAAAGGTCAATAAAGTCACTCATTGACTTCCCTTCTGATTCCAATTTGTAGCTAAAAGGTCCACAAAAGGTTTTAATGTTTTATTACTATTTTTATTTTTTTACATAGTATGGCTGTACAAGAAGTCCATATTTGACCTACTGAACACATTTTTGTCCCAAAGGTCAAAAAGTCACTCATTGACTTCCCTTCTGATTCCAATAAGTAGCTTACAGGTCTAAAAAAGGTTTGGATTATTGTTATAATTTTTTTTTTTTTACATATTATGGCTGTACAAAAAGTCCATATTTGACCTACTGAACAAATTTTTGTCCCAAAGGTCAAAAAGTCACTCATTGATTTTCCTTCTGGTTCCAATTAGTAGCTAAAAGGTCTACAAAAGGTTTACATTTTTATTTATTTTTTATTTATTTTTTTACATATTATGGCTGTACAGAAGTCCATATTTGACCTACTGAGTAAATTTTTGTCCCAAAGGTCAAAAAGTCACTCATTGACTTTCCTTCTGGTTCCAATAAGTAGCTAAAAGGTCTACAAAAGGTTTAATTTTTTTTTTTACATTTTATGGCTGTACAGAAGTCCATATTTGACCTACTGAACAAATGTTTGTCCCAAAGGTCAAAAAGTCACGTATTGACTTTCCTTCTGGTTCCAATAAGTAGCTAAAAGGTCTACAAAAGGTTTAATTTTTTTTTTTTTTTTTTTTTTTTTTACATATTATGGCTGTACAGAAGTCCATATTATACCTACCGAAAAAAATTGTGTCCCAAAAATCAAAAAGTCACTCATTGACTTTCCTTCTGGTTCCAATAAGTAGCTAAAAGGTCTACAAAAGGTTTAAAAAAATTTTTTACATTTTATGGCTGTACAGAAGTCCATATTTGACCTACTGAACAAATGTTTGTCCCAAAGGTCAAAAAGTCACGTATTGACTTTCCTTCTGGTTCCAATAAGTAGCTAAAAGGTCTACAAAAGGTTTAAATTTTTTTTTTTTTTTTTTTTTACATATTATGGCTGTACAGAAGTCCATATTATACCTACCGAAAAAAATGGTGTCCCAAAAATCAAAAAGTCACTCATTGACTTTCCTTCTGGTACCAATAAGTAGCTAAAAGGTCTACAAGAGGTTTGGATTATTATTATTTTTTTTTTTTTTTTTTTTACATATTATGGCTGTACAGAAGTCCAGATTTGACCTACTGAACATTTTTTTTCCCCAAAGGTCAAAAATTCACTCATTGACTTTCCTTCTGGTTCCAGTTAGTTGCTAAAAGGTCTACAAAAGGTTTAAGAATTTTTTTTTTTTTTTTTTTTTTTACATTTTATGGCTGTACAGAAGTCCAGATTTGACCTACTGAACAATTTTTTTCCCCAAAGGTCAAAAATTCACTCATTGATTTCCCTTCTGATTCCAATAAGTAGCTAAAAGGTCTACAAAAGGTTACATTTTATTTTTTATTTTTTTATACAAATTATGGCTGTACAAGAAGTCCATATTTGACCTACTGAACAAATTTTTTTCCCAAAGGTCAAAAAGTCACTCATTGACTTTCCTTCTGGTTCCAATTAGTAGCTAAAAGGTCTACAAAAGGTTATTTTTTTTTTTTTTTTTTACATATTATGGCTGTACAGAAGTCCATATTTGACCTACCGAATAAATTTTTGTCCCATAGGTCAAAAAGTCACTCATTGACTTTCCTTCTTGTACCAATAAGTAGCTAAAAGGTCTACAAAAGGTTACATTTATTTTTTATTTTTTTATTTTTTTTTACATATTATGGCTGTACAAGAAGTCCATATTTGACCTATTGAACAAATTTTTTTCCAAAGCTCAAAAAGTCACTCATTGACTTTCCTTCTGGTTCCAATAAGTAGCTAAAAGTTCTAAAAAAGGTAAAAAAAAATTTTTTTTACATTTTATGGCTGTACAGAAGTCCATATTCGACTAACTGAACAAATTTTTGTCCCACATTCTGGTTCTAATAAGTAGCTAAAAGGTCTACAAAAGGTTTAATTTTTTTTTTTTTTTTTTACATATTATGGGTGTACAAAGTCCATATTTGACCTACTGAACAAATTTTTGTCCCAATGGTCAAAAAGTCACTCATTGACTTTCCTTCTGGTTCCAATAAGTGGCTTACAGGTCTAAAAAAGGTTTGGATTTTTTATTTTTATTTTTATCTTTTTTTTTTATTTTTTTTTTTTTTACATATTATGGCTGTACAAAGTCCTTTTAACTTACTGAAAATATTTTTTGCCCAAGAGTCCTTGAACACTAACTTACTATACATACACACTCGTTGACTTCCCTTCTGAATCCAATTGCTAGCCAAAAGTTCCACAAAAAGTTTTTAATGTTTTTTTACTATTATTATTTTTTACATATTATGGCTGTACAGAAGTCCATATTTGACCTACTGAAAATATTTTTGGGCCAAAGGTCAATAAAGTCACTCATTGACTTCCCTTCTGATTCCAATTTGTAGCTAAAAGGTCCACAAAAGGTTTTAATGTTTTATTACTATTATTATTTTTTACATATTATGGCTGTACAAGAAGTCCATATTTGACCTACTGAACACATTTTTGTCCCAAAGGTCAAAAAGTCACTCATTGACTTTCCTTCTGGTTCCAATTAGTAGCTAAAAGGTCTACAAAAGGTTTAAATTGTTTTTTTGTTTTTTTTACATATTATGGCTGTACAGAAGTCCATATTTGACCTACCGAATAAATGTTTGTCCCAAAGGTCAAAAAGTCACTCATTGACTTTCCTTTTGGTACCAATTAGTAGCTAAAAGGTCTACTAAAGGTTTAATTTTGTTTAGTTTTTTTTACATATTATGGCTGTACAGAAGTCCATATTTGACATACCGAATAAATTTTTGTTCCAAAGGTCAAAAAGTCACTCATTTACTTTCCTTCTGGTTCCAATAAGTAGCTTACAGGTCTAAAAAAGGTTTGGATTACTATTATTATTATTTATTTTATTTTTTTATATATTATGGCTGTACAAGAAGTCCATATTTGACCTACTGAACAAATTTTTGTCCCAAAGGTCAAAAAGTCACTCATTGATTTTCCTTCTGGTTCCAATTAGTAGCTAAAAGGTCAACAAAAGGTTTAAATTTTTATTTTTTTTATTTTTATTTTTACATATTATGGCTGTACAGAAGTCCATATTTGACCTACTGAACAAATTTTTGTCCCAAAGGTCAAAAAGTCACTCATTGACTTCCCTTCTGATTCCAATAAGTAGCTTACAGGTCTAAAAAAGGTTTGGATTATTGTTGTCATTATTTATTTATTTTTTTTACATATTATGGCTGTACAAGAAGTCCATATTTGACCTACTGAACAAATTTTTGTCCCAAAGGTCAAAAAGTCACTCATTGATTTTCCTTCTGGTTCCAATTAGTAGCTAAAAGGTCAACAAAAGGTTTAAATTTTTATTTTTTTAATTTTTATTTTTACATATTATGGCTGTACAGAAGTCCATATTTGACCTACTGAACACATTTTTGTCCCAAAGGTCAAAAAGTCACTCATTGACTTCCCTTCTGATTCCAATAAGTAGCTTACAGGTCTAAAAAAGGTTTGGATTATTGTTGTCATTATTTATTTATTTTTTTACATATTATGGCTGTACAAGAAGTCCATATTTGACCTACTGAACAAATTTTTGTCCCAAAGGTCAAAAAGTCACTCATTGATTTTCCTTCTGGTTCCAATTAGTAGCTAAAAGGTCTACAAAAGGTTTAAATTTTTATTTTTTTTAATTTATTTTTTTACATATTATGGCTGTACAGAAGTCCATATTTGACCTACTGAACAAATTTTTGTCCCAAAGGTCAAAAAGTCACTCATTGACTTTCCTTCTGGTTCCAATAAGTAGCTAAAAGGTCTACAAAAGGTTTAAAAAAAATGTTTTACATTTTATGGCTGCACAGAAGTCCATATTTGACCTACTGAACAAATGTTTGTCCCAAAGGTCAAAAAGTCACGTATTGACTTTCCTTCTGGTTCCAATAAGTAGCTAAAAGGTCTACAAAAGGTTAAAAAATTTTTTTTTTTTTTTTTTTTTACATATTATGGCTGTAGAGAAGTCCATATTATACCTACCGAAAAAAATTGTGTCCCAAAAATCAAAAAGTCACTCATTGACTTTCCTTCTGGTACCAATAAGTAGCTAAAAGGTCTACAAGAGGTTTGGATTATTATTATTTTTTTTATTTTATTTTTTACATATTATGGCTGTACAGAAGTCCAGATTTGACCTACTGAACAATTTTTTTCCCCAAAGGTCAAAAATTCACTCATTGACTTTCCTTCTGATTCCAGTTAGTTGCTAAAAGGTCTACAAAAGGTTTAAGAATTTTTTTTTTTTTTTTTTTTTTTTTTACATATTATGGCTGTACAGAAGTCCATATTTGACCTACTGAACAAATTTTTGTCCCAAAGGTCAAAAAGTCACTTATTGACTTTCCTTCTGGTTCCAATAAGTAGCTAAAAGGTCTACAAAAGGTTAAAAACATTTGTTTCACATTTTATGGCTGTACAGAAGTCCATATTTGACCTACTGAACAAATTTTTGTCCCAAAGGTCAAAAAGTCACTTATTGACCTCTTTCTGGTTCCAATAAGTAGCTAAAAGGTCTACAAAAGGTTACATTTTATTTTTTTATACATATTATGGCTGTACAAGAAGTCCATATTTGACCTACTGAACAATTTTTTGTCCCAATGGTCAAAAAGTCACTCATTGACTTTCCTTCTGGTTCCAATAAGTGGCTTACAGGTCTAAAAAAGGTTTGGATTTTTTATTTTTATTTTTATCTTTTATTTATTTATTTATTTTTTACATATTATGGCTGTACAAAGTCCTTTTAACTTACTGAAAATATTTTTTGCCCAAGAGTCCTTGAACACTAACTTACTATACATACACACTCGTTGACTTCCCTTCTGAATCCAATTGCTAGCCAAAAGTTCCACAAAAAGTTTTTAATGTTTTTTTACTATTATTATTTTTTACATATTATGGCTGTACAGAAGTCCATATTTGACCTACTGAAAATATTTTGTGGCCAAAGGTCAATAAAGTCACTCATTGACTTCCCTTCTGATTCCAATTTGTAGCTAAAAGGTCCACAAAAGGTTTTAATGTTTTACTACTATTTTTATTTTTTTACATATTATGGCTGTACAAGAAGTCCATATTTGACCTACTGAACACATTTTTGTCCCAAAGGTCAAAAAGTCACTCATTGACTTCCCTTCTGATTCCAATAAGTAGCTTACAGGTCTAAAAAAGGTTTGGATTATTGTTATAATTTTTTTTTTTTTTTTTTTTTTTACATATTATGGCTGTACAATAAGTCCATATTTGACCTACTGAACAAATTTTTGTCCCAAAGGTCAAAAAGTCACTCATTGATTTTCCTTCTGGTTCCAATTAGTAGCTAAAAGGTCTACAAAAGGTTTAAATGTTTTTTTTTTTTTTTTTTTTTTTTTTTTTTTTTTACATATTATGGCTGTACAGAAGTCCATATTTGACCTACTGAGCAAATTTTTGTCCCAAAGGTCAAAAAGTCACTCATTGACTTTCCTTCTGGTTCCAATAAGTAGCTAAAAGGTCTACAAAAGGTTTAATTTTTTTTTTTACATTTTATGGCTGTACAGAAGTCCATATTTGACCTACTGAACAAATGTTTGTCCCAAAGGTCAAAAAGTCACGTATTGACTTTTCCTTCTGGTTCCAGTTAGTTGCTAAAAGGTCTACAAAAGGTTTAAGAATTTTTTTTTTTTTTTTTTTTTTTTACATATTATGGCTGTACAGAAGTCCATATTTGACCTACTGAACAAATTTTTGTCCCAAAGGTCAAAAAGTCACTTATTGACTTTCCTTCTGGTTCCAATAAGTAGCTAAAAGGTCTACAAAAGGTTAAAAAAATTTGTTTCACATTTTATGGCTGTACAGAAGTCCATATTTGACCTACTGAACAAATTTTTGTCCCAAAGGTCAAAAAGTCACTTATTGACCTCTTTCTGGTTCCAATAAGTAGCTAAAAGGTCTACAAAAGGTTACATTTTATTTTTTTATACATATTATGGCTGTACAAGAAGTCCATATTTGACCTACTGAACAATTTTTTGTCCCAATGGTCAAAAAGTCACTCATTGACTTTCCTTCTGGTTCCAATAAGTGGCTTACAGGTCTAAAAAAGGTTTGGATTTTTTATTTTTATTTTTATCTTTTATTTATTTATTTATTTTTTACATATTATGGCTGTACAAAGTCCTTTTAACTTACTGAAAATATTTTTTGCCCAAGAGTCCTTGAACACTAACTTACTATACATACACACTCGTTGACTTCCCTTCTGAATCCAATTGCTAGCCAAAAGTTCCACAAAAAGTTTTTAATGTTTTTTTACTATTATTATTTTTTACATATTATGGCTGTACAGAAGTCCATATTTGACCTACTGAAAATATTTTGTGGCCAAAGGTCAATAAAGTCACTCATTGACTTCCCTTCTGATTCCAATTTGTAGCTAAAAGGTCCACAAAAGGTTTTAATGTTTTATTACTATTTTTATTTTTTTACATATTATGGCTGTACAAGAAGTCCATATTTGACCTACTGAACACATTTTTGTCCCAAAGGTCAAAAAGTCACTCATTGACTTCCCTTCTGATTCCAATAAGTAGCTTACAGGTCTAAAAAAGGTTTGGATTATTGTTATATTTTTTTTTTTTTTTTTTTTTTTTTTTTTACATATTATGGCTGTACAATAAGTCCATATTTGACCTACTGAACAAATTTTTGTCCCAAAGGTCAAAAAGTCACTCATTGATTTTCCTTCTGGTTCCAATTAGTAGCTAAAAGGTCTACAAAAGGTTTAAATTTTTTTTTTTTTTTTTTTTTTTTTTTTTTTTTTTTTACATATTATGGCTGTACAGAAGTCCATATTTGACCTACTGAGCAAATTTTTGTCCCAAAGGTCAAAAAGTCACTCATTGACTTTCCTTCTGGTTCCAATAAGTAGCTA
The DNA here is from genome assembly GCF_949357685.1 of Gobio gobio. NCBI lineage: Eukaryota > Metazoa > Chordata > Actinopteri > Cypriniformes > Gobionidae > Gobio > Gobio gobio. The sequence continues at coordinate 31,687,440 of NC_137099.1, read as the reverse complement.
AAAGGTCTACAAAAGGTTTAATTTTTTTTTTTTACATTTTATGGCTGTACAGAAGTCCATATTTGACCTACTGAACAAATGTTTGTCCCAAAGGTCAAAAAGTCACGTATTGACTTTCCTTCTGGTTCCAATAAGTAGCTAAAAGGTCTACAAAAGGTTTAATTTTTTTTTTTTTTTTTACATATTATGGCTGTACAGAAGCCCATATTATACCTACCGAAAAAAATTGTGTCCCAAAAATCAAAAAGTCACTCATTGACTTTCCTTCTGGTACCAATAAGTAGCTAAAAGGTCTACAAGAGGTTTGGATTATTATAATTTTTTTATTTTAATTTTTTTACATATTATGGCTGTACAGAAGTCCAGATTTGACCTACTGAACAATTTTTTTCCCCAAAGGTCAAAAATTCACTCATGGACTTTCCTTCTGGTTTCAGTTAGTAGCTAAAAGGTCTACAAAAGTTTTAAAAAAAATGTATTTTTTTTTTTTTACATTTTATGGCTGTACAGAAGTCCATATTTGACCTACTGAACAAATGTTTGTCCCAAAGGTCAAAAAGTCACTTATTGACTTTCCTTCTGGTTCCAATAAGTAGCTAAAAGGTCTACAAAAGGTAAAAAAATTTGTTTTACATTTTATGGCTGTACAGAAGTCCATATTTGACCTACTGAACAATTTTTTTTTCCAAAGCTCAAAAAGTCACTCATTGACTTTCCTTCTGGTTCCAATAAGTAGCTAAAAGGTCTACAAAAGGTTTGATTTTTTTATTTTATTTTTTATTTTTTACATATTATGGCTTTACAGAAGTCCATATTTGGCCTACTGAACAAATTTTTGTCCCAAAGGTCAAAAAGTCACTTATTGACCTCCTTCTGGTTCCAATAAGAAGCTAAAAGGTCTACAAAAGGTTTAATTATTATTATTTTTTTTTTTTTACATATTATTGTTGTACAAAGTCCATATTTGACCTACTGAACAAATTTTTGTCCCAAAGGTCAAAAAGTCACTTATTGACCTCTTTCTGGTTCCAATAAGTAGCTAAAAGGTCTACAAAAGGTTACATTTTATTTTTTTATACATATTATGGCTGTACAAGAAGTCCATATTTGACCTACTGAACAATTTTTTGTCCCAATGGTCAAAAAGTCACTCATTGACTTTCCTTCTGGTTCCAATAAGTGGCTTACAGGTCTAAAAAAGGTTTGGATTTTTTATTTTTATTTTTATCTTTTATTTATTTATTTATTTTTTACATATTATGGCTGTACAAAGTCCTTTTAACTTACTGAAAATATTTTTTGCCCAAGAGTCCTTGAACACTAACTTACTATACATACACACTCGTTGACTTCCCTTCTGAATCCAATTGCTAGCCAAAAGTTCCACAAAAAGTTTTTAATGTTTTTTTACTATTATTATTTTTTACATATTATGGCTGTACAGAAGTCCATATTTGACCTACTGAAAATATTTTGTGGCCAAAGGTCAATAAAGTCACTCATTGACTTCCCTTCTGATTCCAATTTGTAGCTAAAAGGTCCACAAAAGGTTTTAATGTTTTATTACTATTTTTATTTTTTTACATATTATGGCTGTACAAGAAGTCCATATTTGACCTACTGAACACATTTTTGTCCCAAAGGTCAAAAAGTCACTCATTGACTTCCCTTCTGATTCCAATAAGTAGCTTACAGGTCTAAAAAAGGTTTGGATTATTGTTATAATTTTTTTTTTTTTTTTTTTTTTTTACATATTATGGCTGTACAATAAGTCCATATTTGACCTACTGAACAAATTTTTGTCCCAAAGGTCAAAAAGTCACTCATTGATTTTCCTTCTGGTTCCAATTAGTAGCTAAAAGGTCTACAAAAGGTTTAAATGTTTTTTTTTTTTTATTATTATTTTTTTTTTTTTACATATTATGGCTGTACAGAAGTCCATATTTGACCTACTGAGCAAATTTTTGTCCCAAAGGTCAAAAAGTCACTCATTGACTTTCCTTCTGGTTCCAATAAGTAGCTAAAAGGTCTACAAAAGGTTTAATTTTTTTTTTTACATTTTATGGCTGTACAGAAGTCCATATTTGACCTACTGAACAAATGTTTGTCCCAAAGGTCAAAAAGTCACGTATTGACTTTTCCTTCTGGTTCCAGTTAGTTGCTAAAAGGTCTACAAAAGGTTTAAGATTTTTTTTTTTATTTTTTTTTTTTTACATATTATGGCTGTACAGAAGTCCATATTTGACCTACTGAACAAATTTTTGTCCCAAAGGTCAAAAAGTCACTTATTGACTTTCCTTCTGGTTCCAATAAGTAGCTAAAAGGTCTACAAAAGGTTTAAAAAATTTGTTTCACATTTTATGGCTGTACAGAAGTCCATATTTGACCTACTGAACAAATTTTTGTCCCAAAGGTCAAAAAGTCACTTATTGACCTCTTTCTGGTTCCAATAAGTAGCTAAAAGGTCTACAAAAGGTTACATTTTATTTTTTTATACATATTATGGCTGTACAAGAAGTCCATATTTGACCTACTGAACAATTTTTTGTCCCAATGGTCAAAAAGTCACTCATTGACTTTCCTTCTGGTTCCAATAAGTGGCTTACAGGTCTAAAAAAGGTTTGGATTTTTTATTTTTATTTTTATCTTTTATTTATTTATTTATTTTTTACATATTATGGCTGTACAAAGTCCTTTTAACTTACTGAAAATATTTTTTGCCCAAGAGTCCTTGAACACTAACTTACTATACATACACACTCGTTGACTTCCCTTCTGAATCCAATTGCTAGCCAAAAGTTCCACAAAAAGTTTTTAATGTTTTTTTACTATTATTATTTTTTACATATTATGGCTGTACAGAAGTCCATATTTGACCTACTGAAAATATTTTGTGGCCAAAGGTCAATAAAGTCACTCATTGACTTCCCTTCTGATTCCAATTTGTAGCTAAAAGGTCCACAAAAGGTTTTAATGTTTTATTACTATTTTTATTTTTTTACATATTATGGCTGTACAAGAAGTCCATATTTGACCTACTGAACACATTTTTGTCCCAAAGGTCAAAAAGTCACTCATTGACTTCCCTTCTGATTCCAATAAGTAGCTTACAGGTCTAAAAAAGGTTTGGATTATTGTTATAATTTTTTTTTTTTTTTTTTTTTTTTTTTTTTACATATTATGGCTGTACAATAAGTCCATATTTGACCTACTGAACAAATTTTTGTCCCAAAGGTCAAAAAGTCACTCATTGATTTTCCTTCTGGTTCCAATTAGTAGCTAAAAGGTCTACAAAAGGTTTAAATTTTTTTTTTTTTTTTTTTTTTTTTTTTTTTAACATATTATGGCTGTACAGAAGTCCATATTTGACCTACTGAGCAAATTTTTGTCCCAAAGGTCAAAAAGTCACTCATTGACTTTCCTTCTGGTTCCAATAAGTAGCTAAAAGGTCTACAAAAGGTTTAATTTTTTTTTTTTACATTTTATGGCTGTACAGAAGTCCATATTTGACCTACTGAACAAATGTTTGTCCCAAAGGTCAAAAAGTCACGTATTGACTTTCCTTCTGGTTCCAATAAGTAGCTAAAAGGTCTACAAAAGGTTTAATTTTTTTTTTTTTTTTACATATTATGGCTGTACAGAAGCCCATATTATACCTACCGAAAAAAATTGTGTCCCAAAAATCAAAAAGTCACTCATTGACTTTCCTTCTGGTACCAATAAGTAGCTAAAAGGTCTACAAGAGGTTTGGATTATTATAATTTTTTTATTTTAATTTTTTTACATATTATGGCTGTACAGAAGTCCAGATTTGACCTACTGAACAATTTTTTTCCCCAAAGGTCAAAAATTCACTCATGGACTTTCCTTCTGGTTTCAGTTAGTAGCTAAAAGGTCTACAAAAGTTTTAAAAAAAATGTATTTATTTTTTTTTACATTTTATGGCTGTACAGAAGTCCATATTTGACCTACTGAACAAATGTTTGTCCCAAAGGTCAAAAAGTCACTTATTGACTTTCCTTCTGGTTCCAATAAGTAGCTAAAAGGTCTACAAAAGGTAAAAAAATTTGTTTTACATTTTATGGCTGTACAGAAGTCCATATTTGACCTACTGAACAATTTTTTTTTCCAAAGCTCAAAAAGTCACTCATTGACTTTCCTTCTGGTTCCAATAAGTAGCTAAAAGGTCTACAAAAGGTTTGATTTTTTTATTTTATTTTTTATTTTTTACATATTATGGCTTTACAGAAGTCCATATTTGGCCTACTGAACAAATTTTTGTCCCAAAGGTCAAAAAGTCACTTATTGACCTCCTTCTGGTTCCAATAAGAAGCTAAAAGGTCTACAAAAGGTTTAATTATTATTATTATTTTTTTTTTACATATTATTGTTGTACAAAGTCCATATTTGACCTACTGAACAAATTTTTGTCCCAAAGGTCAAAAAGTCACTTATTGACCTCTTTCTGGTTCCAATAAGTAGCTAAAAGGTCTACAAAAGGTTACATTTTATTTTTTTATACATATTATGGCTGTACAAGAAGTCCATATTTGTCCTACTGAACAATTTTTTGTCCCAATGGTCAAAAAGTCACTCATTGACTTTCCTTCTGGTTCCAATAAGTGGCTTACAGGTCTAAAAAAGGTTTGGATTTTTTATTTTTATTTTTATCTTTTATTTATTTATTTATTTTTTACATATTATGGCTGTAAAAAGTCCTTTTAACTTACTGAAAATATTTTTTGCCCAAGAGTCCTTGAACACTAACTTACTATACATACACACTCGTTGACTTCCCTTCTGAATCCAATTGCTAGCCAAAAGTTCCACAAAAAGTTTTTAATGTTTTTTTACTATTATTATTTTTTACATATTATGGCTGTACAGAAGTCCATATTTGACCTACTGAAAATATTTTGTGGCCAAAGGTCAATAAAGTCACTCATTGACTTCCCTTCTGATTCCAATTTGTAGCTAAAAGGTCCACAAAAGGTTTTAATGTTTTATTACTATTTTTATTTTTTTACATATTATGGCTGTACAAGAAGTCCATATTTGACCTACTGAACACATTTTTGTCCCAAAGGTCAAAAAGTCACTCATTGACTTCCCTTCTGATTCCAATAAGTAGCTTACAGGTCTAAAAAAGGTTTGGATTATTGTTATAATTTTTTTTTTTTTTTTTTTTTTTTTTTACATATTATGGCTGTACAATAAGTCCATATTTGACCTACTGAACAAATTTTTGTCCCAAAGGTCAAAAAGTCACTCATTGATTTTCCTTCTGGTTCCAATTAGTAGCTAAAAGGTCTACAAAAGGTTTACATTTTTTTTTTATTTTTTTTTATTTTTTTTTACATATTATGGCTGTACAGAAGTCCATATTTGACCTACTGAGCAAATTTTTGTCCCAAAGGTCAAAAAGTCACTCATTGACTTTCCTTCTGGTTCCAATAAGTAGCTAAAAGGTCTACAAAAGGTTTAATTTTTTTTTTTACATTTTATGGCTGTACAGAAGTCCATATTTGACCTACTGAACAAATGTTTGTCCCAAAGGTCAAAAAGTCACTCATGGACTTTCCTTCTGGTTTCAGTTAGTAGCTAAAAGGTCTACAAAAGTTTTAAAAAAAATGTATTTCTTTTTTTTTACATTTTATGGCTGTACAGAAGTCCATATTTGACCTACTGAACAAATTTTTGTCCCAAAGGTCAAAAAGTCACTTATTGACTTTCCTTCTGGTTCCAATAAGTAGCTAAAAGGTCTACAAAAGGTAAAAAAATTTGTTTTACATTTTATGGCTGTACAGAAGTCCATATTTGACCTACTGAACAATTTTTTTTTCCAAAGCTCAAAAAGTCACTCATTGACTTTCCTTCTGGTTCCAATAAGTAGCTAAAAGGTCTACAAAAGGTTTGATTTTTTTATTTTATTTTTTTATTTTTTACATATTATGGCTTTACAGAAGTCCATATTTGGCCTACTGAACAAATTTTTGTCCCAAAGGTCAAAAAGTCACTTATTGACCTCCTTCTGGTTCCAATAAGAAGCTAAAAGGTCTACAAAAGGTTTAATTATTATTATTATTTTTTTTTTACATATTATTGTTGTACAAAGTCCATATTTGACCTACTGAACAAATTTTTGTCCCAATGGTCAAAAAGTCACTCATTTACTTCCCTTCTGATTCCAATAAGTAGCTAAAAGGTCTACAAAAGGTTACATTTTATTTTTTATTTTTTTATACATATTATGGCTGTACAAGAAGTCCATATTTGACCTACTGAACAAATTTTTTTCCCAAAGGTCAAAAAGTCACTCATTGACTTTCCTTCTTGTACCAATAAGTAGCTAAAAGGTCTACAAAAGGTTAAATTTTTTTTTTTTTTTTTTTTTTTTTTTTTTTTTTTTTTTACATATTATGGCTGTACAAAGTCCATATTTGACCTACGGATCAAATTTTTGTCCCAAAGGTCAAAAAGTCACTCATTGATGTCCCTTCTGATTCCAATAAGTTGCTTACAGGTTTTAAAAAAGGTTTGAATTTTTTTTTTTTTTTTTTTTTTTTTTACATATTATGGCTGTAAAAGAAGTCCATATTTGACCTACTGAACAATTTTTTTTTCCAAAGCTCAAAAAGTCACTCATTGACTTTCCTTCTGGTTCCAATAAGTAGCTAAAAGGTCTACAAAAGGTTTGATTTTTTTATTTTATTTTTTATTTTTTACATATTATGGCTTTACAGAAGTCCATATTTGACCTACTGAACAAATTTTTGTCCCAAAGGTCAAAAAGTCACTCATGGACTTTCCTTCTGGTTCCAATAAGTAGCTAAAAGGTCTACAAAAGGTTAAAAAAAAAAATTTTTGTTTTTTGTTTTTTTTACATATTATGGCTGTACAAAGTCCATATTTGACCTAATGAACAAATATGTTTGGCCAAAAGGTCAAAAAAGTCACTCATTGACTTCCCTTCTGATTCCAATTTGTAGCTAAAAGGTCCACAAAAGTTTTTTTTAATTTTTTTTTATTTTATTTTTTTTTTTATACATATTATGGCTGTACAAAGTCCATATTTGACCTACTGAACCAATTTTTGTCCCAAAGGTCAAAAAGTCACTCATTGACTTTCCTTCTGGTTCCAATAAGTAGCTAAAATGTCTACAAAAGGTTAAATATGTTTTTTTTTTTTTTTTTTTTTTTTTTTTTTACATATTATGGCTGGACAAGAAGTCCATATTTGACCTACTGAACAAATATGTTTGGCCAAAAGGTCAAAAAAGTCACTCATTGACTTCCCTTCTGATTCCAATTTGTAGCTAAAAGGTCCACAAAAGGTTTTTTTTTTATTTTATTTTTTTTTTTTTTATACATATTATGGCTGTACAAGAAGTTCTTATTTAACTTACTGAACATATTTTTGCCCAAGAGTCCTTGAACACTAACTTACTATACATCCACAATTGTTGACTTCTCTTCTGAATCCAATTGCTAACCAAAAGTTCCACAAAAAGGTTTTAATGTTTTTTTACTATTATTATTTTTTACATGTTATGGCTGTACAGAAATCCATATTTGACTTACTGAACATATTTTTGTCCCAAAGGTCAAAAAGTCACTCATTGATTTCCCTTCTGGTTCCAATTAGTAGCTAAAAGGTCTACAAAAGGTTTAATTTTTTTTTTTTTTTTTTTTTTTTACGCATTATGGCTGTACAGAAGTCCATATTTGGCCTTCTAAACATATTCTTGGCCCAAGGGTCAAAAAAGTCACTCATTGACTTCCCTTCTGGTTCCAATTGCAAGCCAAAAGCCCCCCCCCCCCTTTTTTTTTAAAGGTTTTATTTCATTTTTTTTTCATGTTATGGCTGTACAGAAATCCATATTTGACCTACTGAACATATTTTTGGCCTAAGAGACCTCAAACTTAATATATATACTCATTGACTTCCCTTCTATTTCCATTACTAGCCAAAAGCTCCACAAAAATATTTTAAAGTTTTTATTTACATATTTTTTTAACATGTTAGTGTTGGACAAGAAGTCCGTATTGGACCTACTGAACAAATTTTTGGGCCAAGATTCCATAAATACTAAATTAAATACTCATTCAATTCTCTTCTAAATCCAATTACTAGCCTAAAGTTCTACAAAAGGGTTTTTAAAGTGTTGTTTTTATTTTAACATGTTATGGCTGTACAGAAGTCCATATTTGACCTTCTGAATATGTTTTTGGCCAAGGCCACACAATATTTTCAACTATATATTTTCCAAGATTCCTTATGTTAAATCAGCCATACCGTAGTCCAACTACTGATTATTCAGACAGAACATATTTCTGTCTGAATAATCATCAGTCCATAAGTAGTCCATAGTCCATATGTCCATTTTTGACCCTTTGTCCACAAAAGGGAATCAGAAGGGAAGTCAATGAGTATGTATAGTAAGTTCATGATCGAGGCCAGAAATTTGTTCAGTTGGTATATACTGTTGGTATATACTGTATGTCTGATTTAATATCAAAAGGGGTCTATGAAAATATATAGCAAATGGAAACCTTTGTGAACCCTTTGGCAAAAAATATGTTCAGTAGTTCAAATATTGACTATTGTCTGATTTAACATGAGAAGGAATCATTGAGAGTATATAGTTGAAAACCTTTGTAGACACCTTGGCCAGATACATGTTCAGTAGGTCAAATATGGACTTCTGTTTAGCAATAACATGTAAATTAAGTTTCAATACACAATTATAGACTCTTTATGATGATAAATCAGCCATAGTCCATTTTATTTTTGACCAAAGGGTCTTTGAAAACTGTACTACTCATTGACTTCAATGTTACAACATCCGTACATTAGAACCTGATGTAACATAAGAATGAGTCAATGAGTATGGATAGTAAGTCAATGTTCAAGGACGAAAAAAAATATGGTCGGCGGGTCAAATATGGACTACTGATTCACCATCAAAAGGCGTCTATGGCATATATAGAAAATAACCTTTTGTGGGCCCTTCGGCCAGAAATAAGTTCAGTAGGTCAAATATAGACTAATTTAATGCTTAGAGTCAAAAAGTATGGATAGTTAGTCAATGTTCAAGGAGACTTTAAACATGTTCAGTAGAATTAATATGTACCTATGTATGGCTTGATGTAACGTAAGGAGTCAATGAGTATTTATAGTAATTTAATATTTGAGGACTCATCGGCCAGAAACATGTTCAATAGGTCATAATGTACTACGTTCCGGCTGATTTAACATGAGGAGTCAAAGGGAATTATAAGACATTTTATGTTTGAGGATTCGTCGGTGAGAAAGATGTTCAACAGGACATAATTATCTGATTCCTGGCAAGACAACTCGTTCCGAGGTGCATTGAGGAGATAGACCTTTTGAATAGACAGATGTTGCCATGCACTTGCTAATGCAAAAGCACTTATCAGCTATTTTATGCATGGCAAAAGCACTAATCTCTTCAATGCACAACGAGTTCTTGTATCCAATGCAATGCGACAGCACTTGTCTCTTCAATGTATGCAGTGCAATGCAAAAGCACTAATCTCTTCAATGCACCCCGACTTCTTGAATGCAATGCAATGCAAAAGCCCTAATCTCGTCAATGCACAAGTCTTTTTTAATGCGATGCAATGCAAAATCACTTGTCTGCACACAGTTCTTATATGCAATGCAATGCAAAATCACTTGTCTCTTCAATGCACAAAAAGTTCTTATATGCAATGCAATGCAAAAGCCCTAATCCGTCAATGCACAAGTCTTTTTTTAATGCGATGCAAAATCACTTGTCTCTTCAATTCACAAATAGTTTTTATATGCAATGCAATTCAAAAGCACTAATCTTGTCAATGCACAAGTCTTTTTTAATGCGATGCAAAATCACTTGTCTCTTCAATGCACAAAAAGTTCTTATATGCAATGCAATGCAAAAGCACTAATCTTGTCAATGCACAAGTCTTTTTTAATGCGATGCAAAATCACTTGTCTCTTCAATGCACAAAAATTTCTTATATGCAATGCAATGCAAAATCACTTGTCTCTTCAATGCACAATGAGTTTCGTATGCATTGCAATGCAAAAGCACTATTCTCGTCAATTCACAAGTTTCTTTTAATGCTATGCAATGCAAACGCACTAATCTATTCAATGCACAATGTGTTTTGTGTGCATTGCAATGCAAAATCACTTGTCTCTTCAATGCACAAAAAGTTCTTATATGCAATGCAATGCAAAAGCACTAATCTCGTCAATGCACAAGTTTTGTTTTAATGCAATGAAATGCAAAAGCACTAATCTGTTCAATGCACACCGAGTCTTGTATGCATTGCAATGCAAAAGTACTAATCTCGTCAATGCACAAGTGTTTTTTAATGCGATGCAATGCAAAAGCACTAATTCAATGCACAACTATTCAATGCACAATGTGTTTTGTGTGCATTGCAATGCAAAACCACTATTCTCTTCAATGCACAATGTGTGTTGTATGCAGTACAACGGAAAAGTACTAATCTCATCAATGCACAAGTTTTTTTTTTGCGATGCAATGCAAACGCACTAATCAATGCACAACTATTCAATGCACAATGTGTTTTGTGTGCATTGCAATGCAAAACCACTATTCTCTTTAATGCACAATGCGTTTTGTATGCATTGCAATGCAAAACCAATATTGTCTTCAATGCACACCGAGTGTTTGAATGCAATTCCATGCAAAATCACTTGTCTATTCCATGCACAATGTGTTTTGTATGCATTGCAATGCAAAACCAATATTGTCTTCAATGCACACCGAGTGTTTGAATGCAATGCAATACAAAATAACTTGTCTCTTCAATGCACAACGAGTTCTTGAATGCAATGCAAAATCACTTGTCTCTTCAATGCACAAAAAGTTCTTAAAGGCAATGCAATGCAAAATCACTTGTCTCTTCAATGCACAATGAGTTTCGTATGCATTGCAATGCAAAAGCACTATTCTCGTCAATTCACAAGTTTCTTTTAATGCTTTGCAATGCAAACGCACTAATCTATTCAATGCACAATGTGTTTTGTGTGCATTGCTATGCAAAATCACTTGTCTCTTCAATGCACAAAAAGTTCTTATATGCAATGCAATGCAAAAGCACTAATCTCTTCAATGCACAAGTTTTTTTTAATGCAATGCAATGCAAAAGCACTAGTCTGTTCAATGCACACCGAGTCTTGTATGCATTGCAATGCAAAATTACTAATCTGTTCAATGGACATCGAACTTGTATGCATTGCAATGGAAAAGTACTAATCTCGTCAATGCACAAGTGTTTTTTAATGCGATGCAATGCAAAATCACTTGTCTCTTCAATGCACAATGAGTTTAGTATGCATTGCAATGCAACAGCACTATTCTCTTAAATGCACACCTAGTTCTTGAATGCAATGCAAAATCACTTGTCTCTTCAATGCACAAAAAGTTCTTATATGCAATGCAATGCAAAAGCCCTAATCTCGTCAATGCACAAGTCTTTTTTAATGCGATGCAATGCAAAATCACTTGTCTGCACACAAAGTTCTTATATGCAATGCAATGCAAAATCACTTGTCTCTTAAATGCACAAAAAGTTCTTATATGCAATGCAATGCAAAAGCACTAATCTCGTCAATGCACAAGTTTTGTTTTAATGCAATGAAATGCAAAAGCACTAATCTGTTAAATGCACACCGAGTCTTGTATGCATTGCAATGCAAAAGTACTAATCTCGTCAATGCACAATGTGTTTTGTATGCAGTACAACGGAAAAGTACTAATCTCATCAATGCACAAGTTTTTTTTTTGCGATGCAATGCAAACGCACTAATCAATGCACAACTATTCAATGCACAATGTGTTTTGTGTGCATTGCAATGCAAAACCACTATTCTCTTTAATGCACAATGCTTTTTTTATGCATTGCAATGCAAAACCACTATTCTCTTCAATGCACACCGAGTGTTAGAATGCAATGCAATACAAAATCAATTGTCTCTTCAATGCACAACGAGTTCTTGAATGCAATGCAATGCAAAATCACTTGTCTCTTCAATGCAAAACAAGTATTGTATGCATTGCAATGCAAAAGCATTAATCTGGTCAAAGCACAAGTTTTTTTTATTGCGATGCAATGCAAAATCACTTGTCTCTTCCATGCACAATGTGTTTTGCATGCATTGCAATGCAAAACCAATATTGTCTTCAATGCAAACCGAGTGTTTGAATGCAATGCAATACAAAATAACTTGTCTCTTCAATGCACAACGAGTTCTTTGAATGCAATGCAAAATCACTTGTCTCTTCAATGCACAAAAAGTGCAATATTGTCTTCAATGCAAACCGAGTGTTTGAATGCAATGCAATGCAAAATCACTTGTCTCTTCAATGCACAAAAAGTTCTTATGTGCACTGCAATGCAAAATCACTTGTCTCTTCAATGCACAATGAGTTTCGTATGCATTGCAATGCAAAAGCACTAATCTCTTCAATGCACAAGTTTTTTTTAATGCAATGCATTGCAAAAGCACTAGTCTGTTCAATGCACACCGAGTCTTGTATGCATTGCAATGCAAAAGTACTAATCTCGTCAATGCACAAGTGTTTTTTAATGCGATGCATGAGTGTAGTATACATTGCAATGCAAAATCACTTGTCTCTTCAATGCACAAAAAGTTCTTATATGCAATTCAATGCAAAAGCACTAATCTCGTCAATGCACAAGTCTTTTTTAATGCTATGCAATGCAAAATCACTTGTCTCTTCAATGCACAAAAAGTTCTTATATGCAATGCAATGCAAAAGCACTAATCTCGTCAATGCACAATTTTTGTTTTAATGCAATTAAATGCAAAAGCAGTAATCTGTTCAATGCACACCGAGTCTTGTATGCATTGCAATGCAAAAGTACTAATCTCGTCAATGCACAAGTGTTTTTCAATGCGATGCAATGCAAAATCACTTGTCTGCACACAAAGTTCTTATATGCAATGCAATGCAAAATCACTTGTCTCTTCAATGCACAAAAAGTTCTTATATGCAATGCAATGCAAAAGCCCTAATCCGTCAATGCACGTCTTTTTTTAATGCGATGCAAAATCACTTGTCTCTTCAATGCACAAAAAGTTCTTATATGCAATGCAATGCATATAATGCAATGACTTGTCTCTTCAATGCACAATGAGTTTCGTATGCATTGCAATGCAAAAGCACTATTCTCGTCAATTCACAAGTTTCTTTTAATGCTTTGCAATGCAAACGCACTAATCTATTCAATGCACAATGTGTTTTGTGTGCATTGCAATGCAAAATCATTTGTCTCTTCAATGCACAAAAAGTTCTTATATGCAATGCAATGCAAAAGCACTAATCTCTTCAATGCACAAGTTTTTTTAAATGCAATGCAATGCAAAATCACTAGTCTGTTCAATGCACACCGAGTCTTGTATGCATTGCAATGCAAAAGTACTAGTCTCGTCAATTCACAAGTTTCTTTTAATGCTTTGCAATGCAAACGCACTAATCTATTCAATGCACAATGTGTTTTGTGTGCATTGCAATGCAAAATCATTTGTCTCTTCAATAAAAAAAGTTCTTATATGCAATGCAATGCAAAAGTACTAATCTCGTCAATGCACAAGTGTTTTTTAATGCGATGCAATGCAAAAGCACTAATTCAATGCACAACTATTCAATGCACAATGTATTTTGTGTGCATTGCAATGCATACAAAACGCATTGTGCATTAAAGAGAATAGTGGTTTTGCATTTAAACCTTTTGTAGACGTTTTAGCTACTAATTGGAACCAGAAGGGTTCCAATGAGTGAATTTTTGACCTTTGGGCCAAGAATATGTTCAGACGGCCAAATATGGACTTCTGTACAGCCATAATATGTATTTAAAAAAAAAAATGTTTTTTTACTTTTAACCTTTTTAAGACATTTAAGCTACTTATTGGAATCAGAAGGGAAACATTTTTTAAGTAGGTCAAAAATAAGGACTTCTGTACAGCCATAATACGTAAAAAAATAATAATAATTAAAACCTTTTTTAGAACTTTTAGCTACTAATTGGAACCAGAAGGAAAGCAAAAATACTCAAAAATATTTTCAGTAGGTAAAATATGGACGTTTGTACAGCCATACAGACGGATTCATCCCTTCTGAATCCAATTGCTAGCCAAAAGTTCCACAAAAAGGTTTTATTTATTTATTTTTTTTTTTCTTTACATATTATGGCTGTACAGACGTCCATATTTGACCTACTGAAAATATTTTTGGCCCAAAGGTCAAAAAAGTCACTCACTGACTTTCCTTCTGGTTCCAATTAGTAGCTAAAAGGTCTAAAAAAGGTTTGCATTTTTTATTTTTATTTTTGTCTTTTATTTATTTATTTTTTTACATATTATGGCTGTACAAAGTCCTTTTAACTTACTGAACATATTTTTGGCCCAAGATTCCTTGAACACTAACTTACTATACATACACACTCGTTGACTTCCCTTCTGAATCCAATTGCTAGCCAAAAGTTCCACAAAAAGTTTTTAATGTTTTTTTACTATTATTATTTTTTACATATTATGGCTGTACAAGAAGTCCATATTTGACCTACTGAAAATATTTTTGGGCCAAATGTCAATAAATTATCTCATTGACTTCCCTTCTGATTCCAATTTGTAGCTAAAAGGTCCACAAAAGGTTTTAATGTTTTATTACTATTATTATTTTTTACATATTATGGCTGTACAAGAAGTCCATATTTGACCTACTGAACACATTTTTGTCCCAAAGGTCAAAAAGTCACTCATTGACTTTCCTTCTGGTTCCAATTAGTAGCTAAAAGGTCTACAAAAGGTTTAATTTTGTTTTGTTTTTTTTACATATTATGGCTTTACAGAAGTCCATATTTGACATACCGAATAAATTTTTGTCCCAAAGGTCAAAAAGTCACTCATTTACTTTCCTTCTGGTTCCAATAAGTAGCTTACAGGTCTAAAAAAGGTTTGGATTACTATTATTATTATTTATTTTATTTTTTTATATATTATGGCTAAACAAGAAGTCCATATTTGACCTACTGAACACATTTTTGTCCCAAAGGTCAAAAAGTCACTCATTGACTTCCCTTCTGATTCCAATAAGTAGCTAAAAGGTCTACAAAAGGTTAAATTTATTATTTTTTTAATTTTTTTTTACATATTATGGCTGTACAAGAAGTCCATATTTGACCTACTGAACAATTTTTTTTTCCAAAGCTCAAAATGTCACTCATTGACTTTCCTTCTGGTTCCAATAAGTGGCTTACAGGTCTAAAAAAGGTTTGGATTTTTTATTTTTATTTTTTATCTTTTATTTATTTATTTTTTTACATATTATGGCTGTACAAGAAGTCCATTATTTGACCTACTGAACAACTTTTTTTTCCAAAGGTCAAAAAGTCACTCATTGACTTTCCTTCTGGTTCCAATAAGTAGCTTACAGGTCTAAAAAAGGTTTGGATTATTATTATTATTTATTTTTTTATTTTTTTTACATATTATGGCTGTACAAGAAGTCCATTATTTGACCTGCTGAACAAATTTTTTTCCACAGCTCAAAAAGTCACTCATTGACTTTCCTTCTGGTTCCAATAAGTGGCTTACAGGTCTAAAAAAGGTTTGGATTTTTTTTTTTTTTTTAATCTTTTATTTATTAATTTTTTTACATATTATGGCTGTACAAGAAGTCCATTATTTGACCTACTGAACAATTTTTTTTTCCAAAGATCAAAAAGTCACTCATTGACTTTCCTTCTGGTTCCAATAAGTAGCTTACAGGTCTAAAAAAGGTTTGGATTATTATTATTATTTTTTATTATTTTTTACATATTATGTCTGTACAAGAAGTCCATATTTGACCTACTGAACAATTTTTTTCCCCAAAGGTCAAAAAGTCACTCATTGACTTTCCTTCTGGTTCCAATTAGTAGCTAAAAGGTCTACAAAAGGTTTAAAAAAAAATAAAAAAAATCAATCTGAATCCAATTTTTTTTTTACATATGGCTGTTCAAAGTCCATTTAACTTACTGAACATATTTTTGGCCCAAGAGTCCTTGAACACTAACTTACTATACATACACACTCGTTGACTTCCCTTCTGAATCCAATTTGTAGCTAAAAGGTCTACAAAAGGTTAAAAAAATTCTTTTTTACATTTTATGGCTGTACAGAAGTCCATATTTGGCCTACTGAACAAATTTTTGTCCCAAAGGTCAAAAAGTCACTTATTGACCTCCTTCTGGTTCCAATAAGTAGCTAAAAGGTCTACAAAAGGTTGACTTTTTTTTTTTTTTTTTTTTTTTTTTTTTTTTACATATTATGGCTGTACAAAGTCCATATTTGACCTACTGAACAAATTTTTGTCCCAAAGGTCAAAAAGTCACTCATTGACGTCCCTTCTGATTCCAATAAGTAGCTAAAAGGTCTACAAAAGGTTACATTTTATTTTTATTTTTATTTTTTATACATATTATGGCTGTACAAGAAGTCCATATTTGACCTACTGAACAAATTTTTTTCCCAAAGGTCAAAAAGTCACTCATTGATTTTCCTTCTGGTTCCAATTAGTAGCTAAAAGGTCTACAAAAAGTTTAAATTTTTTTTTTTTTTTTTTTTTTTTTTTTTTTTTACATATTATGGATGTACAGAAGTCCATATTTGACCTATTGAAAAAAATTTTTTTCCCAAAGGTCAAAAATTCACTTATTGACTTTCCTTCTGGTTCCAATAAGTAGCTAAAAGGTCTACAAAAGGTTTTAATTTTTTTTTTTTTAAACGTTTTATGGCTGTACAGAAGTCCTTATTTTACCTACTGAACATATATTCGTCCCAACAGTCCTTAAACACTAACTTGCTATACACACTCATTGACTTCCCTTCTGTTTCCAAATAGTAGCTAAAAGGTCTACAAAAGGTTTTAATTTGAATTTGAATTTTTTACATTAAATGGCTGTACAGAAGTCCATTTTTGACCTACGTAAAAAATGTTTGGCACAAAGGTAAAAAAAGGTCACATTTACTTCCCTTCTGATTCCAATAAGCAGCTTAAATGTCTTAAAAAGGTTTAAAGTAAAATGTTTTTTGTTGTTGTTTTTTTTACATATAATGGCTGTACAGAAGTCCTTTATTTGACCTACTGAACAATTTTTTTTTCCAAAGGTCAAAAAGTCACTCATTGACTTTCCTTCTGGTTCCAATAAGTAGCTTACAGGTCTAAAAAAGGTTTTAATGTTTTATTTCTATTATTATTTTTTACATATTATGGCTGTACAAGAAGTCCATATTTGACCTACTGAAAAAATGTTTGTCCCAAAGGTCAAAAAGTCACTCATTGACTTTCCTTCTGGTTCCAATTAGTAGCTAAACGATCTAAAAGGTTTGATTTTTTTTTTTTTTTTTTGTATATTATGGCTGTACAAAAAGTCCATATTTGACCTACTGAACAAATTTTTGTCCCACAGGTCAAAAAGTCACTCATTGACTTTCCTTCTGGTGCCAATTAGTAGCTGAAAGGTCTACAAAAGGTTTTAATTTTTTTTTTTTTTTTTACGTATTATGGCTGTACAGAAGTCCTTATTTTACCTACTGAACATATATTCGTCCCAACAGTCCTTAAACACTAACTTACTATACACACTCATTGACTTCCCTTCTGATTCCAATAAGTAGCTTACAGGTCTAAAAAAGGTTAGGATTATTATTTTTTTTTTTTTTTTTTTTTTTACATATTATGTCTGTACAAGAAGTCCATATTTGACCTACTGAACAAATTTTTGTCCCAAAGGTCAAAGAGTCACTCATTGATGTCCCTTCTGATTCCAATAAGTAGCTTACAGGTCTAAAAAAGGTTTGGATTTTTTTTTTTTTTTTTTTTTTTTTTACATATTATGGCTGTACAAGAAGTCCATATTTGACCTGCTGAACAATTTTTTTTTCCAAAGCTCAAAAAGTCACTCATTGACTTTCCTTCTGGTTCCAATAAGTGGCTTACAGGTCTAAAAAAGGTTTGGATTTTTTATTTTTATTTTTTATCTTTTATTTATTTATTTTTTTACATATTATGGCTGTACAAGAAGTCCATTATTTGACCTACTGAACAATTTTTTTTTCCAAAGGTCAAAAAGTCACTCATTGACTTTCCTTCTGGTTCCAATAAGTAGCTTACAGGTCTAAAAAAGGTTTGGATTATTATTATTTTTTTTTTTTTTTTTTTACATATTATGTCTGTACAAGAAGTCCATATTTGACCTACTGAACACATTTTTTTCCCAAAGGTCAAAAAGTCACTCATTGACTTTCCTTCTGGTTCCAATTAGTAGCTAAAAGGTCTACAAAAGGTTTAAATAAAAAAAAAAAAATTCAATCTAAATCCAATTTTTTTTTTTTACATATTATGGCTGTACAAAGTCCATTTAACTTAGTGCACATAATTTTGGCCCAAGAGTCCTTGAACACTAACTTACTATACATACACACTCGTTGACTTCCCTTCTGAATCCAATTGCTAGCCAAAAGTTCCACAAAAAGGTTTTATTTTTTTATTTTTTTATTTTATTTTATTTTATTTTTTTACATATTATGGCTGTACAGACGTCCATATTTGACCTACTGAAAATATTTTTGGCCCAAAGGTCAAAAAAGTCACTCATTGACTTTCCTTCTGGTTCCAATTAGTAGCTAAAAGGTCTACAAAAGGTTTTAATTATTATTATTTTTTTACGTATTATGGCTGTACAGAAGTCCTTATTTTACCTACTGAACATATATTCGTCCCAACAGTCCTTAAACACTAATTTACTATACACACTCATTGACTTCCCTTCTGGTTCCAAATAGTAGCTAAATGGTCTACAAAATGTTTTAATTTTAATTTTAATTTTTTACATTTAATGGCTGTACAGAAGTCTATTTTTGACCTACTTAAAACATGTTTGGCCCAAAGGTCAAAAAGTCACTCATTGATGTCCCTTCTGATTCCAATAAGTAGCTTACAGGTCTAAAAAAGGTTTGGATGTTTTTTTGTTTTGTTTGTTTTTTACATATTATGGCTGTACAAGAAGTCCATATTTGACCTGCTGACCTCATAGAAAGGTCACTCATTTACTTCCCTTCTGAATCCAATAAGTAGCTTAAATGTCTACAAAAGGTTTAATTATTATTTTTATTTTACATATTATGGCTGTACAGAAGTCCATATTTGGTCTTCAGAACGTATTCTTGGCCCAAAGGTCAAAACGTCACTCATTGGAACCCTTCTGGTTCCAATTAGTAGCTAAAACGTCTACAAAAGGTTTAAATAAAATAAAAATATATCAATCTGAATCCAATTTTTTTTTTTTACATATTATGGCTGTACAAAGTCCTTTTAACTTACTGAACATATTTTTGGCCCAAGAGTCCTTGAACACTAACTTACTATACATACACACTCGTTGACTTCCCTTCTGAATCCAATTGCTAGCCAAGTTCCACAAAAAGTTTTTAATGTTTTTTTACTATTATTATTTTTTACATATTATGGCTGTACAGAAGTCCATATTTGACCTACTGAAAATATTTTTGGGCCAAAGGTCAATAAAGTCACTCATTGACTTCCCTTCTGATTCCAATTTGTAGCTAAAAGGTCCACAAAAGGTTTTAATGTTTTATTTCTATTATTATTTTTTACATATTATGGCTGTACAAGAAGTCCATATTTGACCTACTGAAAAAATGTTTGTCCCAAAGGTCAAAAAGTCACTCATTGACTTTCCTTCTGGTTCCAATTAGTAGCTAAACGATCTACAAAAGGTTTGAATTTTTTTTTTTTTTTTTTTTTTTTTTTACATATTATGGCTGTACAGAAGTTCATATTTGACCTACCGAATACATTTTTGTCCCAAAGGTCAAAAAATCACTCATTGACTTTCCTTCTGGTGCCAATTAGTAGCTGAGAGGTCTAAAAAAGGTTTAAATTTTTTTTTTTTTTTACGTATTATGGCTGTACAGAAGTCCTTATTTTACCTACGGAACATATATTCGTCCCAACAGTCCTTAAACACTAACTTACTATACACACTCATTGACTTCCCTTCTGATTCCAATAAGTAGCTTACAGGTCTAAAAAAGGTTTGGATTATTTATTTATTTTTTTTTATTTTTTTTTTACATATTATGGCTGTACAAGAAGTCCATATTTGACCTACTGAACAAATTTTTGTCCCACAGGTCAAAAAGTCACTCATTGACTTTCCTTCTGGTGCCAATTAGTAGCTGAAAGGTCTACAAAAGGTTTTAATTTTTTTTTTTTTTTTTACGTATTATGGCTGTACAGAAGTCCTTATTTTACCTACTGAACATATATTCGTCCCAACAGTCCTTAAACACTAACTTACTATACACACTCATTGACTTCCCTTCTGATTCCAATAAGTAGCTTACAGGTCTAAAAAAGGTTAGGATTATTTTTTTTTTTTTTTTATTTTTTTTTACATATTATGTCTGTACAAGAAGTCCATATTTGACCTACTGAACAAATTTTTGTCCCAAAGGTCAAAAAGTCACTCATTGATGTCCCGTCTGATTCCAATAAGTAGCTTACAGGTCTAAAAAAGGTTTGGAATTTTTTTTTTTTTTACATATTATGGCTGTAAAAGAAGTCCATATTTGACCTGCTGAACAATTTTTTTTCCAAAGCTCAAAAAGTCACTCATTGACTTTCCTTCTGGTTCCAATAAGTGGCTTACAGGTCTAAAAAAGGTTTGGATTTTTTTTTTTTTTTAATCTTTTATTTATTTATTTTTTTACATATTATGGCTGTACAAGAAGTCCATTATTTGACCTACTGAACAATTTTTTTTTCCAAAGGTCAAAAAGTCACTCATTGACTTTCCTTCTGGTTCCAATAAGTAGCTTACAGGTCTAAAAAAGGTTTGGACTATTATTATTATTATTTTTTTTTTTTACATATTATGTCTGTACAAGAAGTCCATTTAACTTACTGCACATAATTTTGGCCCAAGAGTCCTTGAACACTAACTTACTATACATACACACTCGTTGACTTCCCTTCTGAATCCAATTGCTAGCCAAAAGTTCCACAAAAAGGTTTTATTTTTTTTTATTTTTATTTTTTTTTTTTTTTTTACATATTATGGCTGTACAGCCGTCCATATTTGACCTACTGAAAATATTTTTGGCCCAAAGGTCAAAAAAGTCACTCATTGACTTTCCTTCTGGTTCCAATTAGTAGCTAAAATGTCTACAAAAGGTTTTAATTATTATTATATTATTACGTATTATGGCTGTACAGAAGTCCTTATTTTACCTACTGAACATATATTCGTCCCAACAGTCCTTAAACACTAACTTACTATACACACTCATTGACTTCCCTTCTGGTTCCAAATAGTAGCTAAAAGGTCTACAAAAGGTTTTAATTTTAATTTTAATTTTTTACATTTAATGGCTGTACAGAAGTCTATTTTTGACCTACTTAAAAAATGTTTGGCCCAAAGGTGAAAAAAGGTCACTCATTTACTTCCCTTCTGAATCCAATAAGTAGCTTAAATGTCTACAAAAGGTTTAATTATTTTGTTTTTTTTACATATTATGGCTGTACAGAAGTCCATATTTGGTCTTCTGAACGTATTCTTGGCCCAAAGGTCAAAAAGTCACTCATTGGAACCCTTCTGGTTCCAATTAGTAGCTAAAACGTCTACAAAAGGTTTAAATAAAAATAAAAAATTTCAATCTGAATCCAATTTTTTTTTTTACATATTATGGCTGTACAAAGTCCTTTTAACTTACTGAACATATTTTTGGCCCAAGAGTCCTTGAACACTAACTTACTATACATACACACTCGTTGACTTCCCTTCTGAATCCAATTGCTAGCCAAGTTCCACAAAAAGTTTTTAATGTTTTTTTACTATTATTATTTTTTACATATTATGGCTGTACAGAAGTCCATATTTGACCTACTGAACAAATTTTTGTCCCAAAGGTCAAAAAGTCACTCATTGACTTCCCTTCTGATTCCAATAAGTAGCTAAAAGGTCTACAAAAGGTTAAATTTATTATTTTTTTAATTTTTTTTTACATATTATGGCTGTACAAGAAGTCCATATTTGACCTACTGAACAATTTTTTTTTCCAAAGCTCAAAATGTCACTCATTGACTTTCCTTCTGGTTCCAATAAGTGGCTTACAGGTCTAAAAAAGGTTTGAATTTTTTATTTTTATTTTTATCTTTTATTTTTTATTTTTTTACATATTATGGCTAAACAAGAAGTCCATTATTTGACCTACTGAACAATTTTTTTTTCCAAACGTCAAAAAGTCACTCATTGACTTTCCTTCTGGTTCCAATAAGTAGCTAAAAGGTCTACAAAAGGTAAACATTTTTTTTTTTTTTTTTTTTTTACATATTATGGCTGTACAAAGTCCATATTTGACCTACTGAACAAATTTTTGTCCCAAAGGTCAAAAAGACACTCATTGATGTCCCTTCTGATTCCAATAAGTAGCTTACAGGTCTAAAAAAGGTTTGGATGTTTTTTTTGTTTGTTTTTTACATATTATGGCTGTACAAGAAGTCCATATTTGACCTGCTGAACAAATTTTTTTTCCAAAGCTCAAAAAGTCACTCATTGACTTTCCTTCTGGTTCCAATAAGTGGCTTACAGGTCTAAAAAAGGTTTGGATTTTTTATTTTTATTTTTTATCTTTTATTTATTTATTTTTTTACATATTATGGCTGTACAAGAAGTCCATTATTTGACCTACTGAACAACTTTTTTTTCCAAAGGTCAAAAAGTCACTCATTGACTTTCCTTCTGGTTCCAATAAGTAGCTTACAGGTCTAAAAAAGGTTTGGATTATTATTATTATTTATTTATTTTTTTTTTTTACATATTATGGCTGTACAAGAAGTCCATTATTTGACCTGCTGAACAAATTTTTTTCCACAGCTCAAAAAGTCACTCATTGACTTTCCTTCTGGTTCCAATAAGTGGCTTACAGGTCTAAAAAAGGTTTGGATTTTTTTTTTTTTTTTATCTTTTATTTATTAATTTTTTTACATATTATGGCTGTACAAGAAGTCCATTATTTGACCTACTGAACAATTTTTTTTTCCAAAGATCAAAAAGTCACTCATTGACTTTCCTTCTGGTTCCAATAAGTAGCTTACAGGTCTAAAAAAGGTTTAAAAAAAAATAAAAAAAATCAATCTGAATCCAATTTTTTTTTTACATATGGCTGTTCAAAGTCCATTTAACTTACTGAACATATTTTTGGCCCAAGAGTCCTTGAACACTAACTTACTATACATACACACTCGTTGACTTCCCTTCTGAATCCAATTTGTAGCTAAAAGGTCTACAAAAGGTTAAAAAAATTCTTTTTTACATTTTATGGCTGTACAGAAGTCCATATTTGGCCTACTGAACAAATTTTTGTCCCAAAGGTCAAAAAGTCACTTATTGACCTCCTTCTGGTTCCAATAAGTAGCTAAAAGGTCTACAAAAGGTTGACTTTTTTTTTTTTTTTTTTTTTTTTTTTTTTTACATATTATGGCTGTACAAAGTCCATATTTGACCTACTGAACAAATTTTTGTCCCAAAGGTCAAAAAGTCACTCATTGACGTCCCTTCTGATTCCAATAAGTAGCTAAAAGGTCTACAAAAGGTTACATTTTATTTTTATTTTTATTTTTTATACATATTATGGCTGTACAAGAAGTCCATATTTGACCTACTGAACAAATTTTTTTCCCAAAGGTCAAAAAGTCACTCATTGATTTTCCTTCTGGTTCCAATTAGTAGCTAAAAGGTCTACAAAAAGTTTAAATTTTTTTTTTTTTTTTTTTTTTTTTTTTTTTTTACATATTATGGATGTACAGAAGTCCATATTTGACCTACTGAAAAAAATTTTTTTCCCAAAGGTCAAAAATTCACTTATTGACTTTCCTTCTGGTTCCAATAAGTAGCTAAAAGGTCTACAAAAGGTTTTAATTTTTTTTTTTTTAAACGTTTTATGGCTGTACAGAAGTCCTTATTTTACCTACTGAACATATATTCGTCCCAACAGTCCTTAAACACTAACTTACTATACACACTCATTGACTTCCCTTCTGTTTCCAAATAGTAGCTAAAAGGTCTACAAAAGGTTTTAATTTGAATTTGAATTTTTTACATTAAATGGCTGTACAGAAGTCCATTTTTGACCTACGTAAAAAATGTTTGGCACAAAGGTAAAAAAAGGTCACATTTACTTCCCTTCTGATTCCAATAAGCAGCTTAAATGTCTTAAAAAGGTTTAAAGTAAAATGTTTTTTGTTGTTGTTTTTTTTACATATAATGGCTGTACAGAAGTCCTTTATTTGACCTACTGAACAATTTTTTTTTCCAAAGGTCAAAAAGTCACTCATTGACTTTCCTTCTGGTTCCAATAAGTAGCTTACAGGTCTAAAAAAGGTTTTAATGTTTTATTTCTATTATTATTTTTTACATATTATGGCTGTACAAGAAGTCCATATTTGACCTACTGAAAAAATGTTTGTCCCAAAGGTCAAAAAGTCACTCATTGACTTTCCTTCTGGTTCCAATTAGTAGCTAAACGATCTAAAAGGTTTGATTTTTTTTTTTTTTTTTTTGTATATTATGGCTGTACAAAAAGTCCATATTTGACCTACTGAACAAATTTTTGTCCCACAGGTCAAAAAGTCACTCATTGACTTTCCTTCTGGTGCCAATTAGTAGCTGAAAGGTCTACAAAAGGTTTTAATTTTTTTTTTTTTTTTTACGTATTATGGCTGTACAGAAGTCCTTATTTTACCTACTGAACATATATTCGTCCCAACAGTCCTTAAACACTAACTTACTATACACACTCATTGACTTCCCTTCTGATTCCAATAAGTAGCTTACAGGTCTAAAAAAGGTTAGGATTATTATTTTTTTATTTTATTTTTTTTTTACATATTATGTCTGTACAAGAAGTCCATATTTGACCTACTGAACAAATTTTTGTCCCAAAGGTCAAAGAGTCACTCATTGATGTCCCTTCTGATTCCAATAAGTAGCTTACAGGTCTAAAAAAGGTTTGGATTTTTTTTTTTTTTTTTTTTTTTTTTACATATTATGGCTGTACAAGAAGTCCATATTTGACCTGCTGAACAATTTTTTTTTCCAAAGCTCAAAAAGTCACTCATTGACTTTCCTTCTGGTTCCAATAAGTGGCTTACAGGTCTAAAAAAGGTTTGGATTTTTTATTTTTATTTTTTATCTTTTATTTATTTATTTTTTTACATATTATGGCTGTACAAGAAGTCCATTATTTGACCTACTGAACAATTTTTTTTTCCAAAGGTCAAAAAGTCACTCATTGACTTTCCTTCTGGTTCCAATAAGTAGCTTACAGGTCTAAAAAAGGTTTGGATTATTATTATTTTTTTTTTTTTTTTTTACATATTATGTCTGTACAAGAAGTCCATATTTGACCTACTGAACACATTTTTTTCCCAAAGGTCAAAAAGTCACTCATTGACTTTCCTTCTGGTTCCAATTAGTAGCTAAAAGGTCTACAAAAGGTTTAAATAAAAAAAAAAAAATTCAATCTAAATCCAATTTTTTTTTTTTACATATTATGGCTGTACAAAGTCCATTTAACTTAGTGCACATAATTTTGGCCCAAGAGTCCTTGAACACTAACTTACTATACATACACACTCGTTGACTTCCCTTCTGAATCCAATTGCTAGCCAAAAGTTCCACAAAAAGGTTTTATTTTTTTATTTTTTTATTTTATTTTATTTTATTTTTTTACATATTATGGCTGTACAGACGTCCATATTTGACCTACTGAAAATATTTTTGGCCCAAAGGTCAAAAAAGTCACTCATTGACTTTCCTTCTGGTTCCAATTAGTAGCTAAAAGGTCTACAAAAGGTTTTAATTATTATTATTTTTTTACGTATTATGGCTGTACAGAAGTCCTTATTTTACCTACTGAACATATATTCGTCCCAACAGTCCTTAAACACTAATTTACTATACACACTCATTGACTTCCCTTCTGGTTCCAAATAGTAGCTAAATGGTCTACAAAATGTTTTAATTTTAATTTTAATTTTTTACATTTAATGGCTGTACAGAAGTCTATTTTTGACCTACTTAAAACATGTTTGGCCCAAAGGTCAAAAAGTCACTCATTGATGTCCCTTCTGATTCCAATAAGTAGCTTACAGGTCTAAAAAAGGTTTGGATGTTTTTTTGTTTTGTTTGTTTTTTACATATTATGGCTGTACAAGAAGTCCATATTTGACCTGCTGACCTCATAGAAAGGTCACTCATTTACTTCCCTTCTGAATCCAATAAGTAGCTTAAATGTCTACAAAAGGTTTAATTATTATTTTTATTTTACATATTATGGCTGTACAGAAGTCCATATTTGGTCTTCAGAACGTATTCTTGGCCCAAAGGTCAAAACGTCACTCATTGGAACCCTTCTGGTTCCAATTAGTAGCTAAAACGTCTACAAAAGGTTTAAATAAAATAAAAATATATCAATCTGAATCCAATTTTTTTTTTTTACATATTATGGCTGTACAAAGTCCTTTTAACTTACTGAACATATTTTTGGCCCAAGAGTCCTTGAACACTAACTTACTATACATACACACTCGTTGACTTCCCTTCTGAATCCAATTGCTAGCCAAGTTCCACAAAAAGTTTTTAATGTTTTTTTACTATTATTATTTTTTACATATTATGGCTGTACAGAAGTCCATATTTGACCTACTGAAAATATTTTTGGGCCAAAGGTCAATAAAGTCACTCATTGACTTCCCTTCTGATTCCAATTTGTAGCTAAAAGGTCCACAAAAGGTTTTAATGTTTTATTTCTATTATTATTTTTTACATATTATGGCTGTACAAGAAGTCCATATTTGACCTACTGAAAAAATGTTTGTCCCAAAGGTCAAAAAGTCACTCATTGACTTTCCTTCTGGTTCCAATTAGTAGCTAAACGATCTACAAAAGGTTTGAATTTTTTTTTTTTTTTTTTTTTTTTTTTTACATATTATGGCTGTACAGAAGTTCATATTTGACCTACCGAATACATTTTTGTCCCAAAGGTCAAAAAATCACTCATTGACTTTCCTTCTGGTGCCAATTAGTAGCTGAGAGGTCTAAAAAAGGTTTAAATTTTTTTTTTTTTTACGTATTATGGCTGTACAGAAGTCCTTATTTTACCTACGGAACATATATTCGTCCCAACAGTCCTTAAACACTAACTTACTATACACACTCATTGACTTCCCTTCTGATTCCAATAAGTAGCTTACAGGTCTAAAAAAGGTTTGGATTATTATTTTTTTTTTTTTTTTTTTTTTTTACATATTATGGCTGTACAAGAAGTCCATATTTGACCTACTGAACAAATTTTTGTCCCACAGGTCAAAAAGTCACTCATTGACTTTCCTTCTGGTGCCAATTAGTAGCTGAAAGGTCTACAAAAGGTTTTAATTTTTTTTTTTTTTTTTACGTATTATGGCTGTACAGAAGTCCTTATTTTACCTACTGAACATATATTCGTCCCAACAGTCCTTAAACACTAACTTACTATACACACTCATTGACTTCCCTTCTGATTCCAATAAGTAGCTTACAGGTCTAAAAAAGGTTAGGATTATTTTTTTTTTTTTTTTTTTTTTTTTTACATATTATGTCTGTACAAGAAGTCCATATTTGACCTACTGAACAAATTTTTGTCCCAAAGGTCAAAAAGTCACTCATTGATGTCCCGTCTGATTCCAATAAGTAGCTTACAGGTCTAAAAAAGGTTTGGAATTTTTTTTTTTTTTTACATATTATGGCTGTAAAAGAAGTCCATATTTGACCTGCTGAACAATTTTTTTTCCAAAGCTCAAAAAGTCACTCATTGACTTTCCTTCTGGTTCCAATAAGTGGCTTACAGGTCTAAAAAAGGTTTGGATTTTTTTTTTTTTTTTTTATCTTTTATTATTTTTTTTTTTTACATATTATGGCTGTACAAGAAGTCCATTATTTGACCTACTGAACAATTTTTTTTTCCAAAGGTCAAAAAGTCACTCATTGACTTTCCTTCTGGTTCCAATAAGTAGCTTACAGGTCTAAAAAAGGTTTGGACTATTATTATTATTATTTTTTTTTTTTACATATTATGTCTGTACAAGAAGTCCATTTAACTTACTGCACATAATTTTGGCCCAAGAGTCCTTGAACACTAACTTACTATACATACACACTCGTTGACTTCCCTTCTGAATCCAATTGCTAGCCAAAAGTTCCACAAAAAGGTTTTATTTTTATTTTTTTTATTTTTTTTATTTTTTTTTACATATTATGGCTGTACAGCCGTCCATATTTGACCTACTGAAAATATTTTTGGCCCAAAGGTCAAAAAAGTCACTCATTGACTTTCCTTCTGGTTCCAATTAGTAGCTAAAATGTCTACAAAAGGTTTTAATTATTATTATATTATTACGTATTATGGCTGTACAGAAGTCCTTATTTTACCTACTGAACATATATTCGTCCCAACAGTCCTTAAACACTAACTTACTATACACACTCATTGACTTCCCTTCTGGTTCCAAATAGTAGCTAAAAGGTCTACAAAAGGTTTTAATTTTAATTTTAATTTTTTACATTTAATGGCTGTACAGAAGTCTATTTTTGACCTACTTAAAAAATGTTTGGCCCAAAGGTGAAAAAAGGTCACTCATTTACTTCCCTTCTGAATCCAATAAGTAGCTTAAATGTCTACAAAAGGTTTAATTATTTTGTTTTTTTTACATATTATGGCTGTACAGAAGTCCATATTTGGTCTTCTGAACGTATTCTTGGCCCAAAGGTCAAAAAGTCACTCATTGGAACCCTTCTGGTTCCAATTAGTAGCTAAAACGTCTACAAAAGGTTTAAATAAAAATAAAAAATTTCAATCTGAATCCAATTTTTTTTTTTACATATTATGGCTGTACAAAGTCCTTTTAACTTACTGAACATATTTTTGGCCCAAGAGTCCTTGAACACTAACTTACTATACATACACACTCGTTGACTTCCCTTCTGAATCCAATTGCTAGCCAAGTTCCACAAAAAGTTTTTAATGTTTTTTTACTATTATTATTTTTTACATATTATGGCTGTACAGAAGTCCATATTTGACCTACTGAAAATATTTTTGGGCCAAAGGTCAATAAAGTCACTCATTGACTTCCCTTCTGATTCCAATTTGTAGCTAAAAGGTCCACAAAAGGTTTTAATGTTTTATTACTATTATTATTTTTTACATATTATGGCTGTACAAGAAGTCCATATTTGACCTACTGAACACATTTTTGTCCCAAAGGTCAAAAAGTCACTCATTGACTTTCCTTCTGGTACCAATTAGTAGCTAAAAGGTCTACAAAAGGTTTGATTTTTTTTTTTTTTTTTTACATATTATGGCTGTACAGAAGTCCATATTTGACCTACGGAACAAATTTTTGTCCCAAAGGTCAAAAAGTCACTCATTTACTTTCCTTCTGGTTCCAATAAGTAGCTTACAGGTCTAAAAAAGGTTTGGATTACTATTATTATTATTTATTTTATTTTGTATATATTATGGCTGTACAAGAAGTCCATATTTGACCTACTGAACAAATTTTTGTCCCAAAGGTCAAAAAGTCACTCATAGATTTTCCTTCTGGTTCCAATTAGTAGCTAAAAGGTCTACAAAAGGTTTAATTTTTTTTTTTTAATTTTTTTTTACATATTATGGCTGTACAGAAGTCCATATTTGACCTACTGAACAAATTTTTGTCCCAAAGGTCAAAAAGTCACTCAATGACTTCCCTTCTGATTCCAATAAGTAGCTTACAGGTCTAAAAAAGGTTTGGATTATTATTATATATATATATATATATATTTTTTTTTTTACATATTATGGCTGTACAATAAGTCCATATTTGACCTACTGAACAAAATTTTGTCCCAAAGGTCAAAAAGTCACTCATTGATTTTCCTTCTGGTTCCAATTAGTAGCTAAAAGGTCTACAAAAGGTTTAAATTTTTATTTTTTTTTAATTAATTTTTTTACATATTATGTCTGTAGAGAAGTCCATATTTGAACTACTGAACAAATTTTTGTCCCAAAGGTCAAAAAGTCACTTATTGACTTTCCTTCTGGTTCCAATAAGTAGCTAAAAGGTCTACAAAAGGTTTAAAAAATCTTTTTCACATTTTATGGCTGTACAGAAGTCCATATTTGACCTACTGAACAAATTTTTGTCCCAAAGGTCAAAAAGTCACTTATTGACTTCCCTTCTGATTCCAATAAGTAAAGCTTACAGGTCTAAAAAAGGTTTGGAATTTTTTTTTTTTTTTTTTTTTTACATATTATGTCGGTACAAGAAGTCCATATTTGACCTACTGAACAATTTTTTTTTCCAAAGGTCAAAAAGTCACTCATTGACTTTCCTTCTGGTTTGTAGCTAAAAGGTCTACAAAAGTTTTTTTTTTTTTTTGTACATATTATGGCTGTACAGAAGTCCATATTTGACCTACTGAACAAATTTTTGTACCAAAGGTCAAAAAGTCACTCATTGACTTCCCTTCTGATTCCAATAAGTAGCTTACAGGTCGAAAAAAGGTTTGGAATTTTTTTTTTTTTTTTTTTTTTTACATATTATGGCTGTACAAGAAGTCCATATTTGACCTGCTGAACATGTTTTTGCACTAAGAGTCCATACACACTAATTCACTATACATACTCATTGACTTCCATTCTGATTCCAATTAGTAGTTAAAAGGTCCACATTTTTTTATAGATGTTTTGGCTGTACAGAAGTCCATATTTGACCTAAAGAACATGTTTTAGGCCTAAGTGTCCTTAAACAATAATTTACAATACATACACATTGCCTTCCCTTCTTATTCCCTTTACTAGCCAAAATTCCCACAAAAATATTTGATATATTATGGCTGTACAGAAGTCCATTTTTGACCTACCGAATAAATTTTTGTCCCAAAGGTCAAAAAGTCACTCATTGACTTTCCTTCTGCATCCAATAAGTAGCTAAAAGGTCTACAAAAGGTTAACATTTCTTTTTTATTTTTTTTATTTTTTTACATATTATAGCTGTAGAAAGTCCATGTGTGACCTACTGAACAAATTTTTGTCCCAAAGGTCAAAAAGTCACTTATTGACTTTCCTTCTGGTTCCAATAAGTAGCTAAAAGGTCTACAAAAGGCAAATTTTTTTTTTTTTTTTTTTTTTTTTTTTTTTACATATTATGGCCGTACAGAAGTCCATATTTGACCTACTGAACACATTTTTGTCCCAAAGATCAAAAAGTCACTTATTGACTTTCCTTCTGATTCCAATAAGTAGCTAAACGGTCTACAAAAGGTTTAATTTTTTTTTTTTTTACATATTATGGCTGTACAGAAGTCCATATTTGACCTACTGAATACATTTTTGTCCCAAAGGTCAAAAAGTCACTCATTGACTTTCCTTCTGGTACCAATAAGTAGCTAAAAGGTCTACAAAGGGTTATATTTCTTTTTTATATATATATATTTTTTTTTACATATTATGGCTCTACAAAGTCCATATTTGACCTACTGAACAAATTTTTGTCCCAAAGGTCAAAAAGTCACTCATTGACTTCCCTTCTGATTCCAATAAGTAGCTTAAGGTTCTAAAAAAGGTTTGGATTTTTTTTTCTTTTCTTTTTTTTTCTACATATTATCGCTGTACAAAAAGTCCATATTTGACCTACGGAACAATTTTTTTTCTCCAAAAAAAGAGTCCTAAGAGTCCTTAAACACTGATTTACTATACATACTCAATGACTTCCCTTCTTATTCCCTTTACTAGCCAAAATTCCCACAAAAATGTTTGACATATTATGGCTGTACAAGAAGTCCATATTTGACCTACAAAACATATTTTTTTTCCAAAGGTCAAAAAGTCACTCGTTGACTTTCCTTCTGGTTCCAATAAGTAGCTAAAAGGTCTACAAAAGGTTAAAAAAAAATATATATATATATTTTTTTTTTTTTTTTTTTTTACATATTATGGCTGTACAAGAAGTCCATATTTGACCTACTGAACAATTTTTTTTCCCAAAGGTCAAAAAGCCACTCAATGACTTTCCTTCTGGTTCCAATTAGTAGCTAAAAGGTCTACAGAAGGTTTAAAATTTTTTTTTATATATATATTTTTTTTTTACATATTATGAATGTAAAGAAGTCCATATTTGACCTACTGAACAATTTTTTCTCCCAAAGGTCAAAAAGTCACTTATTGACTTTCATTCTGGTTCCAATAAGTAGCTAAAAGGTCTACAAAAGGTTTAAAAAAAAATTTTTATTTAAATTTTTTTGGCTGTACAAAGTCCATATTTGACCTACTGAACAAATTTTTGTCCCAAAGGTCAAAAAGTCACTCATTGACTTCCCTTCTGATTCCAATATGTAGCTTATAGGTCTAAAAAAGGTTTTTATTTATTTATTTATTTATTTTTTCATATTATGGCTGTACAAGAAGTCCATATTTGACCTACTTTTAACAATTTTTTTTCCAAAGGTCAAAAAGTCACTCATTGACTTTCCTACTGATTCCAATAAGTAGCTAAAAGGTCTACAAAAGGTTACATTTTTTTTTTTTTTTTTTTTTTTTTACATATTATTGCTGTACAGAAGTCCATATTTGACCTACTGAATACATTTTTGTCCCAAAGGTCAAAAAGTCACTCATTGACTTTCCTTCTGGTACCAATAAGTAGCTAAAAGGTCTACAAAGGGTTACATTTTTTATTTTTATTTTTTTTTACATATTATGTCTGTACAAGAAGTCCATATTTGACCTACTGAACAAATTTTTGTCCCAAAGGTCAAAAAGTCACTCATTGATGTCCCTTCTGATTCCAATAAGTAGCTTACAGGTCTAAAAAAGGTTTGGAATTTTTTTTTTTTTTTTTTTTTACATATTATGGCTGTAAAAGAAGTCCATATTTGACCTGCTGAACATTTTTTTTTTCCAAAGCTCAAAAAGTCACTCATTGACTTTCCTTCTGGTTCCAATAAGTGGCTTACAGGCCTAAAAAAGGTTTGGATTTTTTTTTTTTTTTAAATCTTTTATTTATTTATTTTTTTACATATTATGGCTGTACAAGAAGTCCATTATTTGACCTACTGAACAATTTTTTTTTCCAAAGGTCAAAAAGTCACTCATTGACTTTCCTTCTGGTTCCAATAAGTAGCTTACAGGTCTAAAAAAGGTTTGGATTATTATTATTTTTTTTTTTTTATTTTTTTTTACATATTATGTCTGTACAAGAAGTCCACATTTGACCTACTGAACACATTTTTTTCCCAAAGGTCAAAAAGTCACTCATTGACTTTCCTTCTGGTTCCAATTAGTAGCTAAAAGGTCTACAAAAGGTTTAAATTTAAAAAAAAAAATTCAATCTGAATCCAATTTTTTTTTTTACATATTATGGCTGTACAAAGTCCATTTAACTTACTGCACATAATTTTGGCCCAAGAGTCCTTGAACACTAACTTACTATCAGTGTTGCCACAGTTACTTTGAAAAAGTAACTTAGTTACTTTACAGATTACTTGATTTTAAAAGTAACTAAGTTACTTTACAGATTACTTGATTTTAAAAGTAACTAAGTTAGATTACAAGTTACTTTATTAGTTACATTCATCAGTTGCCGACAACACCCCTGCAGCCTCAACATAAAAATGACAACCGTTTTTGCCAACACTAAACATAAAACACTAAATATAAAACCCTAAACATGTTAATGAAAAGGTACAAATTACTTTGTGTTCTTATTAAATACATTTATGAAAAACATTTTTAATTTATATATGAATGTAAATAATGATATGGGCCTACACAAATAATATAAAATTACAAGATTTATATTTTATTGTAAACGTAATGTGCAGCTCTGTAAAGGGACAACAAATATTTGATCGATCCGTGAGAACAATATATTTTTTAATAATCTTTAAGTGCACAAAACTATGAAAATATATGAAACGCTTCAAAACAGAGCGGCAACAAAGCGCTTATGCGCATCCCGGGTGCAGAATGATGCGCTTAAAGCAACATGGAATCAGAGTGTGCAGTGCAGCGCGAGTGCACATTGAAAAGTCCACGGCATAAAGAGAAGATGAGCGTTGAGCCCACAAATCCTAGTCTACTATGTAGCCTATATCGGTCCAAACATTCACTGATTATTTGTTTCTTCACAGTTTTTAATTCTGGTTATTGTGCGTGTGATGCTAATTAATAGTCCTTGTGTTGTCACCTGAGTAGCGAGCACAACATCTTTCAGAAACCGCTAGATAAACTCCAGGAAGATAAATTATTTTATCAACATATCAAGTTTTATAACGGGAATATATCATATGGAGTGAGCTTTCCCGTGCAGCTGCTGACTGTAACCGAACGCGACGCGCTGTTTTGCTGAACGGAGAATGATTGACAGCTACAGCGGAGGAAAGACATTCAGCTATGGAATGGCTTTAGATGACTTTGTAGGCTACTAGCAAATAATAATATTCTAATAATGATTGCTGAAGGATAATGTGACAATATATATTTCTGATGATTATTTAATTATCACGACATGCCTAATCTGAGCAAGTGACTGCCTGTCTTGAGTTTTGTCGACAGACGGAGCGGCCGCCTCGTAATTCTCTATGCAGGAAAACTCTGCTGAGACTAAACAAGAAAGCAAAAATATATATTTTTACTAAGGAAAATGACAAAAAAAAGTAACTCACAGGGACTTGGATAAGTTACTTTAATCTGATTACTGGTTTGGAAATAGTAACGCGTTAGATTACTCGTTACTGGAAAAAGTGGTCAAATTAGAGTAACGCGTTACTAAGTAACGCGTTACTGGCATCACTGCTTACTATACATACACACTCGTTGACTTCCCTTCTGAATCCAATTGCTAGCCAAAAGTTCCACAAAAAGTTTTTTTTTTTTTTTTTTTTTTTTTTTTACATATTATGGCTGTACAGCCGTCCATATTTGACCTACTGAAAATATTTTTGGCCCAAAGGTCAAAAAAGTCACTCATTGACTTTCCTTCTGGTTCCAATTAGTAGCTAAAAGGTCTACAAAAGGTTTTAATTATTATTATATTTTTACGTATTATGGCTGTACAGAAGTCCTTATTTTACCTACTGAACATATATTCGTCCCAACAGTCCTTAAACACTAACTTACTATACACACTCATTGACTCCCCTTCTGGTTCCAAATAGTAGCTAAAAGGTCTACAAAAGGTTTTACTTTTAATTTTAATTTTTTACATTTAATGGCTGTACAGAAGTCTATTTTTGACCTACTTAAAAAATGTTTGGCCCAAAGGTGAAAAAAGGTCACTCATTTACTTCCCTTCTGAATCCAATAAGTAGCTTAAATGTCTACAAAAGGTTTAATTATTTTTTTTTTTTTTTACATATTATGGCTGTACAGAAGTCCATATTTGGTCTTCTGAACGTATTCTTGGCCCAAAGGTCAACAAGTCACTCATTGGAACCCTTCTGGTTCCAATTAGTAGCTAAAACGTCTACAAAAGGTTTAAATAAAAAAAAATTATTTCAATCTGAATCCAATTTTTTTTTTTACATATTATGGCTGTACAAAGTCCTTTTAACTTACTGAACATATTTTTGGCCCAAGAGTCCTTGAACACTAACTTACTATACATACACACTCGTTGACTTCCCTTCTGAATCCAATTGCTAGCCAAGTTCCACAAAAAGTTTTTAATGTTTTTTTACTATTATTATTTTTTACATATTATGGCTGTACAGAAGTCCATATTTGACCTACTGAAAATATTTTTTTTGCCAAAGGTCAATAAAGTCACTCATTGACTTCCCTTCTGATTCCAATTTGTAGCTAAAAGGTCCACAAAAGGTTTTAATGTTTTATTACTATTATTATTTTTTACATATTATGGCTGTACAAGAAGTCCATATTTGACCTACTGAACACATTTTTGTCCCAAAGGTCAAAAAGTCACTCATTGATTTTCCTTCTGGTACCAATTAGTAGCTAAAAGGTCTACAAAAGGTTTGTATTTTTTTTTTTTTTTTTTTTTTTTTTTTTTTTATACATATTATGGCTGTACAAGAAGTCCATATTTGACCTACTGAACAAATTTTTTTCCCAAAGGTCAAAAAGTCACTCATTGATTTTCCTTCTGGTTCTAATTAGTAGCTAAAAGGTCTACAAAAGGTTACTTTTTTTTTCTTTTTTCTTTTTTTTTTTTTACATATTATGAATGTACAGAAGTCCATATTTGACCTACTGAACAATTTTTTTTCCCAAAGGTAAAAAAGTCACTCATTGACTTTCCTTCTGGTTCCAATTAGTAGCTAAAAGGTCTACAAAAGGTTTAAATTTTTTTTTTTTTTTTTTTTTTTTTTTTTTTACATATTATGGCTGTACAGAAGTCCATATTTGACCTACTGAAAAAAACTTTTTTTCCCAAAGGTCAAAAATTCACTTATTGACTTTCCTTCTGGTTCCAATAAGTAGCTAAAAGGTCTACAAAAGGTTTAAATTATTAATTTTTTTTAACGTTTTATGGCTGTACAGAAGTCCTTATTTTACCTACTGAACATATATTCGTCCCAACAGTCCTTAAACACTAACTTACTATACACACTCAATGACTTCCCTTCTGTTTCCAAATAGTAGCTAAAAGGTCTACAAAAGGTTTTAATTTGAATTTGAATTTTTTACATTAAATGGCTGTACAGAAGTCCATTTTTGACCTACTTAAAAAATGTTTGGCACAAAGGTAAAAAAAGGTCACTCATTTACTTCCCTTCTGATTCCAATAAGCAGCTTAAATGTCTTACAAAGGTTTAAAGTAAAATGTTTTTTGTTGTTGTTTTTTTTACATATAATGGCTGTACAGAAGTCCATATTTGGCCTTCTGAACATATTCTTGTCCCAAAGGTCAAAAAGTCACTCATTGACTTTCCTTCTGATTCCAATTAGTAGCTAAAAGGTCTACAAAAGGTTTTAATTTTTATTTTTATTTTTTACATTAAAAGGCTGTACAAGAAGTCCATATTTGACCTACTGAACAATTTTTTTTTCCAAAGGTCAAAAAGCTAAAAGGTCTACAAAAGGTTTAAATTTTTTTTTTTTTTTTTTTTTTTTTTTTTTTTTTTTTTTTTTTTTTACATATTATGGCTGTACAGAAGTCCATATTTGACCTACTGAAAAAAATTTTTTTTCCCAAAGGTCAAAAATTCACTTATTGACTTTCCTTCTGGTTCCAATAAGTAGCTAAAAGGTCTACAAAAGCTTTTAATTTTTTTTTTTTTTTTACGTATTATGGCTGTACAGAAGTCCTTATTTTACCTACTGAACATATATTCGTCCCAACCGTCCTTCAACACTAACTTACTATACACACTCATTGACTTCCCTTCTGATTCCAATAAGTAGCTTACAGGTCTAAAAAAGGTTTGGATTATTATTTTTTTTATTTTTTTTATTTTTTTTATATATTATGGCTGTACAAGAAGTCCATATTTGACCTACTGAACAAATTTTTGTCCCAAAGGTCAAAAAGTCACTCATTGACTTTCCTTCTGGTGCCAATTAGTAGCTGAAAGGTCTACAAAAGGTTTTAATTTTTTTTTTTTTTTTTACGTATTATGGCTGTACAGAAGTCCTTATTTTACCTACTGAACATATATTCGTCCCAACAGTCCTTAAACACTAACTTACTATACACACTCATTGACTTCCCTTCTGATTCCAATAAGTAGCTTACAGGTCTAAAAAAGGTTAGGATTATTATTATTTTTTTTATTTAATTTTTTACATATTATGTCTGTACAAGAAGTCCATATTTGACCTACTGAACAAATTTTTGTCCCAAAGGTCAAAGAGTCACTCATTGATGTCCCTTCTGATTCCAATAAGTAGCTTACAGGTCTAAAAAAGGTTTGGATTTTTTTTTTTTTTTTTTTTTTTTTTTTTTTTTTACATATTATGGCTGTACAAGAAGTCCATATTTGACCTGCTGAACAATTTTTTTTTTCCAAAGCTCAAAAAGTCACTCATTGACTTTCCTTCTGGTTCCAATAAGTGGCTTACAGGTCTAAAAAAGGTTTGGAGTTTTTATTTTTATTTTTAATCTTTTATTTATTTATTTTTTTACATATTATGGCTGTACAAGAAGTCCATTATTTGACCTACTGAACAATTTTTTTTTCCAAAGGTCAAAAAGTCACTCTTCGACTTTCCTTCTGGTTCCAATAAGTAGCTTACAGGTCTAAAAAAGGTTTGGATTATTATTTTTTTTTTTTTTTTTTTTTACATATTATGTCTGTTCAAGAAGTCCATATTTGACCTACTGAACACATTTTTTTCCCAAAGGTCAAAAAGTCACTCATTGACTTTCCTTCTGGTTCCAATTAGTAGCTAAAAGGTCTACAAAAGGTTTAAATTAAAAAAAAAAAATTCAATCTAAATCCAATTTTTTTTAATACATATTATGGCTGTACAAAGTCCATTTAACTTAGTGCACATAATTTTGGCCCACGAGTCCTTGAACACTAACTTACTATACATACACACTCGTTGACTTCCCTTCTGAATCCAATTGCTAGCCAAAAGTTCCACGAAAAGGTTTTA
Organism: Gobio gobio; assembly: GCF_949357685.1. Taxonomy (NCBI): domain Eukaryota; kingdom Metazoa; phylum Chordata; class Actinopteri; order Cypriniformes; family Gobionidae; genus Gobio; species Gobio gobio. The sequence goes on along the minus strand of NC_137099.1, from coordinate 31,648,670 downwards.
TTTTTTTATTTTTTTATTTTATTTTATTTTATTTTTTTACATATTATGGCTGTACAGACGTCCATATTTGACCTACTGAAAATATTTTTGGCCCAAAGGTCAAAAAAGTCACTCATTGACTTTCCTTCTGGTTCCAATTAGTAGCTAAAAGGTCTACAAAAGGTTTTAATTATTATTATTTTTTTACGTATTATGGCATAACAGAAGTCCTTATTTTACCTACTGAACATATATTCGTCCCAACAGTCCTTAAACACTAACTTACTATACACACTCATTGACTTCCCTTCTGGTTCCAAATAGTAGCTAAAAGGTCTACAAAAGGTTTTAATTTTAATTTAAATTTTTTACATTTAATGGCTGTACAGAAGTCTATTTTTGACCTACTTAAAAAATGTTTGGCCCAAAGGTGAAAAAAGGTCACTCATTTACTTCCCTTCTGAATCCAATAAGTAGCTTAAATGTCTACAAAAGGTTTAATTATTATTATTTTTTTTACATATTATGGCTGTACAGAAGTCCATATTTGGTCTTCTGAACGTATTCTTGGCCCAAAGGTCAAAAAGTCACTCATTGGAACCCTTCTGGCTCCAATTAGTAGCTAAAACGTCTACAAAAGGTTTAAATAAAAATGAAAAAAATCAATCTGAATCCAATTTTTTTTTTACATATTATGGCTGTACAAAGTCCTTTTAACTTACTGAACATATTTTTGGCCCAAGAGTCCTTGAACACTAACTTACTATACATACACACTCGTTGACTTCCCTTCTGAATCCAATTGCTAGCCAAGTTCCACAAAAAGTTTTTAATGTTTTTTTACTATTATTATTTTTTACATTTTATGGCTGTACAGAAGTCCATATTTGACCTACTGAAAATATTTTTGGGCCAAAGGTCAATAAAGTCACTCATTGACTTCCCTTCTGATTCCAATAAGTAGCTTACAGGTCTAAAAAAGGTTTGGATTTTTTTTTTTTTTTTTTTTTTTTACATATTATGGCTGTACAAGAAGTCCATATTTGACCTGCTGAACAATTTTTTTTTCCAAAGGTCAAAAAGTCACTCTTCGACTTTCCTTCTGGTTCCAATAAGTAGCTTACAGGTCTAAAAAAGGTTTGGATTATTTTTATTTATTTATTTTTTTTTTTACATATTATGTCTGTTCAAGAAGTCCATATTTGACCTACTGAACACATTTTTTTCCCAAAGGTCAAAAAGTCACTCATTGACTTTCCTTCTGGTTCCAATTAGTAGCTAAAAGGTCTACAAAAGGTTTAAATTTAAAAAAAAAAATTCAATCTAAATCCAAATTTTTTTTGATACATATTATGGCTGTACAAAGTCCATTTAACTTAGTGCACATAATTTTGGCCCAAGAGTCCTTGAACACTAACTTACTATACATACACACTCGTTGACTTCCCTTCTGAATCCAATTGCTAGCCAAAAGTTCCACGAAAAGATTTTATTTTTTTATTTTTTTATTTTATTTTATTTTATTTTTTTACATATTATGGCTGTACAGACGTCCATATTTGACCTACTGAAAATATTTTTGGCCCAAAGGTCAAAAAAGTCACTCATTGACTTTCCTTCTGGTTCCAATTAGTAGCTAAAAGGTCTACAAAAGGTTTTAATTATTTTTATTTTTTTACGTATTATGGCTGTACAGAAGTCCTTATTTTACCTACTGAACATATATTCGTCCCAACAGTCCTTAAACACTAACTTACTATACACACTCATTGACTTCCCTTCTGGTTCCAAATAGTAGCTAAAAGGTCTACAAAAGGTTTTAATTTTAATTTTAATTTTTTACATTTAATGGCTGTACAGAAGTCTATTTTTGACCTACTTAAAAAATGTTTGGCCCAAAGGTGAAAAAAGGTCACTCATTTACTTCCCTTCTGAATCCAATAAGTAGCTTAAATGTCTACAAAAGGTTTAATTATTATTTTTATTTTACATATTATGGCTGTACAGAAGTCCATATTTGGTCTTCAGAACGTATTCTTGGCCCAAAGGTCAAAAATTCACTCATTGGAACCCTTCTGGTTCCAATTAGTAGCTAAAACGTCTACAAAAGGTTTAAATAAATAAAAAATATATCAATCTGAATCCTTTTTTTTTTTTTTTACATATTATGGCTGTACAAAGTCCTTTTAACTTACTGAACATATTTTTGGCCCAAGAGTCCTTGAACACTAACTTACTATACATACACACTCGTTGACTTCCCTTCTGAATCCAATTGCTAGCCAAGTTCCACAAAAAGTTTTTAATGTTTTTTTACTATTATTATTTTTTACATATTATGGCTGTACAGAAGTCCATATTTGACCTACTGAAAATATTTTTGGGCCAAAGGTCAATAAAGTCACTCATTGACTTCCCTTCTGATTCCAATTTGTAGCTAAAAGGTCCACAAAAGGTTTTAATGTTTTATTTCTATTATTATTTTTTACATATTATGGCTGTACAAGAAGTCCATATTTGACCTACTGAAAAAATGTTTGTCCCAAAGGTCAAAAAGTCACTCATTGACTTTCCTTCTGGTGCCAATTAGTAGCTGAGAGGTCTACAAAAGGTTTAAATTTTTTTTTTTTTTTTACGTATTATGGCTGTACAGAAGTCCTTATTTTACCTACTGAACATATATTCGTCCCAACAGTCCTTAAACACTAACTTACTATACACACTCATTGACTTCCCTTCTGATTCCAATAAGTAGCTTACAGGTCTAAAAACGGTTTGGATTATTATTTTTATTTTTTTTATTTTATTTTTTACATATTATGGCTGTACAAGAAGTCCATATTTGACCTACTGAACAAATTTTTGTCCCAAAGGTCAAAAAGTCACTCATTGACTTTCCTTCTGGTGCCAATTAGTAGCTGAAAGGTCTACAAAAGGTTTAAATTTTTTTTTTTTTTTTTACGTATTATGGCTGTACAGAAGTCCTTATTTTACCTACTGAACATATATTCGTCCCAACAGTCCTTAAACACTAACTTACTATACACACTCATTGACTTCCCTTCTGATTCCAATAAGTAGCTTACAGGTCTAAAAAAGGTTAGGATTATTATTTTTTTATTTTATTTTATTTTTAGATATTATGGCTGTAAAAGAAGTCCATATTTGACCTGCTGAACAAATTTTTGTCCCAAAGGTCAAAAAGTCACTCATTGATGTCCCTTCTGATTCCAATAAGTAGCTTACAGGTCTAAAAAAGGTTTGGAATTTTTTTTTTTTTTTTTTTTACATATTATGACTGTAAAAGAAGTCCATATTTGACCTGCTGAACAATTTTTTTTTCCAAAGCTCAAAAAGTCACTCATTGACTTTCCTTCTGGTTCCAATAAGTGGCTTACAGGTCTAAAAAAGGTTTGGATTTTTTTTTTTTTTTTTTATCTTTTATTTATTTTTTTTTTTTACATATTATGGCTGTACAAGAAGTCCATTATTTGACCTACTGAACAATTTTTTTTTCCAAAGGTCAAAAAGTCACTCATTGACTTTCCTTCTGGTTCCAATAAGTAGCTTACAGGTCTAAAAAAGGTTTGGATTATTATTATTATTTTATTTTATTTTTTACATATTATGTCTGTACAAGAAGTCCATTTAACTTACTGCACATAATTTTGGCCCAAGAGTCCTTGAACACTAACTTACTATACATACACACTCGTTGACTTCCCTTCTGAATCCAATTGCTAGCCAAAAGTTCCACAAAAAGGTTTTATTTTTTTTATTTTTTTATTTTTTTTATTTTATTTTTTTACATATTATGGCTGTACAGCCGTCCATATTTGACCTACTGAAAATATTTTTGGCCCAAAGGTCAAAAAAGTCACTCATTGACTTTCCTTCTGGTTCCAATTAGTAGCTAAAATGTCTACAAAAGGTTTTAATTATTATTATATTTTTACGTATTATGGCTGTACAAGAAGTCCATTATTTGACCTACTGAACAATTTTTTTTTCCAAAGGTCAAAAAGTCACTCATTGACTTTCCTTCTGGTTCCAATAAGTAGCTTACAGGTCTAAAAAAGGTTTGGATTATTATTATTATTTTATTTTATTTTTTACATATTATGTCTGTACAAGAAGTCCATTTTACCTACTGAACATATATTCGTCCCAACAGTCCTTAAACACTAACTTACTATACACACTCATTGACTTCCCTTCTGGTTCCAAATAGTAGCTAAAAGGTCTACAAAAGGTTTTAATTTTAATTTTAATTTTTTACATTTAATGGCTGTACAGAAGTCTATTTTTGACCTACTTAAAAAATGTTTGGCCCAAAGGTGAAAAAAGGTCACTCATTTACTTCCCTTCTGAATCCAATAAGTAGCTTAAATGTCTACAAAAGGTTTAATTATTATTATTTTTTTACATATTATGGCTGTACAGAAGTCCATATTTGGTCTTCTGAACGTATTCTTGGCCCAAAGGTCAAAAAGTCACTCATTGGAACCCTTCTGGTTCCAATTAGTAGCTAAAACGTCTACAAAAGGTTTAAATAAAAATAAAAAATTTCAATCTGAATCCAATTTTTTTTTTACATATTATGGCTGTACAAAGTCCTTTTAACTTACTGAACATATTTTTGGCCCAAGAGTCCTTGAACACTAACTTACTATACATACACACTCGTTGACTTCCCTTCTGAATCCAATTGCTAGCCAAGTTCCACAAAAAGTTTTTAATGTTTTTTTACTATTATTATTTTTTACATATTATGGCTGTACAGAAGTCCATATTTGACCTACTGAAAATATTTTTGGGCCAAAGGTCAATAAAGTCACTCATTGACTTCCCTTCTGATTCCAATTTGTAGCTAAAAGGTCCACAAAAGGTTTTAATGTTTTATTACTATTATTATTTTTTACATATTATGGCTGTACAAGAAGTCCATATTTGACCTACTGAACACATTTTTGTCCCAAAGGTCAAAAAGTCACTCATTGACTTTCCTTCTGGTACCAATTAGTAGCTAAAAGGTCTACAAAAGGTTTGATTTTTTTTTTTTTTTACATATTATGGCTGTACAGAAGTCCATATTTGACACACCGAATAAATTTTTGTCCCAAAGGTGAAAAAGTCACTCATTTACTTTCCTTCTGGTTCCAATAAGTAGCTTACAGGTCTAAAAAAGGTTTGGATTTTTATTTATTTTTTTATTTTTTTTACATATTATGGCTGTACAAGAAGTCCATATTTGACCTACTGAACAAATTTTTCTCCCAAAGGTCAAAAAGTCACTTATTGACTTTCCTTCTGGTTCCAAAAAAGTAGCTAAAAGGTCTACAAAAGGTTTACATTTTTTATTTTTATTTTTTTTACATATTATGGCTGTACAATAAGTCCATATTTGACCTACTGAACAAATTTTTGTCCCAAATGTCAAAAAGTCACTCATTGATTTTCCTTCTGGTTCCAATTAGTAGCTAAAAGGTCTACAAAAGGTTTAAATTTTTATTTTTTTTTAATTAATTTTTTTACATATTATGTCTGTACAGAAGTCCATATTTGACCTACTGAACAAATTTTTGTCCCAAAGGTCAAAAAGTCACTTATTGACTTTCCTTCTGGTTCCAATAAGTAGCTAAAAGGTCTACAAAAGGTTTAAAAAATCTTTTTCACATTTTATGGCTGTACAGAAGTCCATATTTGACCTACTGAAAAAAATTTTGTCCCAAAGGTCAAAAAGTCACTTATTGACTTCCCTTCTGATTCCAATAAGTAAAGCTTACAGGTCTAAAAAAGGTTTGGATTTTTTTTTTTTTTTTTTTTTTTTTTTTTTTTACATATTATGGCGGTACAAGAAGTCCATATTTGACCTACTGAACAATTTTTTTTTCCAAAGGTCAAAAAGTCACTCATTGACTTTCCTTCTGGTTTGTAGCTAAAAGGTCTACAAAAGTTTTTTTGTTTTGTTTTTTTTTGTACATATTATGGCTGTACAGAAGTCCATATTTGACCTACTGAACAAATTTTTGTACCAAAGGTCAAAAAGTCACTCATTGACTTCCCTTCTGAATCCAATAAGTAGCTTAAATGTCTACAAAAGGTTTAATTATTATTATTTTTTTTACATATTATGGCTGTACAGAAGTCCATATTTGGTCTTCTGAACGTATTCTTGGCCCAAAGGTCAAAAAGTCACTCATTGACTTTCCTTCTGGTACCAATTAGTAGCTAAAAGGTCTACAAAAGGTTTGATTTTTTTTTTTTTTTTACATATTATGGCTGTACAGAAGTCCATATTTGACACACCGAATACATTTTTGTCCCAAAGGTGAAAAAGTCACTCATTTACTTTCCTTCTGGTTCCAATAAGTAGCTTACAGGTCTAAAAAAGGTTTGGATTATTATTATATATATATATATTTTTTTTTACATATTATGGCTGTACAATAAGTCCATATTTGACCTACTGAACAAATTTTTGTCCCAAATGTCAAAAAGTCACTCATTGATTTTCCTTCTGGTTCCAATTAGTAGCTAAAAGGTCTACAAAAGGTTTAAATTTTTATTTTTTTTTAATTAATTTTTTTACATATTATGTCTGTACAGAAGTCCATATTTGACCTACTGAACAAATTTTTGTCCCAAAGGTCAAAAAGTCACTTATTGACTTTCCTTCTGGTTCCAATAAGTAGCTAAAAGGTCTACAAAAGGTTTAAAAAATCTTTTTCACATTTTATGGCTGTACAGAAGTCCATATTTGACCTACTGAACAAATTTTTGTCCCAAAGGTCAAAAAGTCACTTATTGACTTCCCTTCTGATTCCAATAAGTAAAGCTTACAGGTCTAAAAAAGGTTTGGATTTTTTTTTTTTTTTTTTTTTTTTTTTTACATATTATGGCGGTACAAGAAGTCCATATTTGACCTACTGAACAATTTTTTTTTCCAAAGGTCAAAAAGTCACTCATTGACTTTCCTTCTGGTTTGTAGCTAAAAGGTCTACAAAAGTTTTTTTTTTTTTTTTTTTTTGTACATATTATGGCTGTACAGAAGTCCATATTTGACCTACTGAACAATTTTTTGTACCAAAGGTCAAAAAGTCACTCATTGACTTCCCTTCTGATTCCAATAAGTAGCTTACAGGTCGAAAAAAGGTTTGGAATTTTTTTTTTTTTTTTTTTTTACATATTATGGCTGTACAAGAAGTCCATATTTGACCTACGGAACACATTTTTTTTCCAAAGGTCAAAAAGTCACTCATTGACTTCCCTTCTGATTCCAATAAGTAGCTTACAGGTCTAAAAAAGGTTTGGATTTTTTTTTTTTTTTTTTTTACATATTATGGCTGTACAAGAAGTCCATATTTGACCTGCTGAACATGTTTTTGCACTAAGAGTCCATACACACTAATTCACTATACATACTCATTGACTTCCATTCTGATTCCAATTAGTAGTTAAAAGGTCCACATTTTTTTATAGATGTTTTGGCTGTACAGAAGTCCATATTTGACCTAAAGAACATGTTTTAGGCCTAAGAGTCCTTAAACAATAATTTACTATACATACTCATTGCCTTCCCTTCTTATTCCCTTTACTAGCCAAAATTCCCACAAAAATATTTGATATATTATGGCTGTACAGAAGTCCATATTTGACCTACCGAATAAATTTTTGTCCCAAAGGTCAAAAAGTCACTCATTGACTTTCCTTCTGCATCCAATAAGTAGCTAAAAGGTCTACAAAAGGCAAAATTTTTTTTTTTTTTTTTTTTTTTACATATTATGGCCGTACAGAAGTCCATATTTGACCTACTGAACACATTTTTGTCCCAAAGATCAAAAAGTCACTTATTGACTTTCCTTCTGATTCCAATAAGTAGCTAAACGGTCTACAAAAGGTTTAATTTTTTTTTTTTTACATATTATGGCTGTACAGAAGTCCATATTTGACCTACTGAATACATTTTTGTCCCAAAGGTCAAAAAGTCACTCATTGACTTTCCTTCTGGTACCAATAAGTAGCTAAAAGGTCTACAAAGGGTTATATTTCTTTTTTTATATATATATATTTTTTTTACATATTATGGCTCTACAAAGTCCATATTTGACCTACTGAACAAATTTTTGTCCCAAAGGTCAAAAAGCCACTCATTGACTTCCCTTCTGATTCCAATAAGTAGCTTAAGGTTCTAAAAAAGGTTTGGATTTTTTTTTCTTTTTTTTTTTTTTCTACATATTATCGCTGTACAAAAAGTCCATATTTGACCTACGGAACAATTTTTTTTCTCCAAAAAAAGAGTCCTAAGAGTCCTTAAACACTGATTTACTATACATACTCAATGACTTCCCTTCTTATTCCCTTTACTAGCCAAAATTCCCACAAAAATGTTTGACATATTATGGCTGTACAAGAAGTCCATATTTGACATACAAAACATATTTTTTTTCCAAAGGTCAAAAAGTCACTCTTTGACTTTCCTTCTGGTTCCAATAAGTAGCTAAAAGGTCTACAAAAGGTTAAAAAAAATATATGTATATATATATATATTTTTTTTATACATATTATGGCTGTACAAGAAGTCCATATTTGACCTACTGAACAATTTTTTTTCCCAAAGGTCAAAAAGCCACTCAATGACTTTCCTTCTGGTTCCAATTAGTAGCTAAAAGGTCTACAGAAGGTTTAAATTTATTAATTTTTTTTAATATATTTTTTTTACATATTATGAATGTAAAGAAGTCCATATTTGACCTACTGAACAATTTTTTCTCCCAAAGGTCAAAAAGTCACTTATTGACTTTCATTCTGGTTCCAATAAGTAGCTAAAAGGTCTACAAAAGGTTTAAAAAAAAATTTTTATTTTACATTTTTTGGCTGTACAAAGTTCATATTTGACCTACTGAACAAATTTTTGTCCCAAAGGTCAAAAAGTCACTCATTGACTTCCCTTCTGATTCCAATATGTAGCTTAAAGGTCTAAAAATGGTTTGGATTTATTTATTTATTTATTTATTTATTTATTTTTTCATATTATGGCTGTACAAGAAGTCCATATTTGACCTACTTTTAACAATTTTTTTTCCAAAGGTCAAAAAGTCACTCATTGACTTTCCTACTGATTCCAATAAGTAGCTAAAAGGTCTACAAAAGGTTACATTTTTTTTTTTTTTTTTTTTTTTACATATTATTGCTGTACAAAGTCCATATGTGACCTACTGAACAAATTTATGTCCCAAAGGTCAAAAAGTCACTTATTGACTTTCCTTCTGGTTCCAATAAGTTGCTAAAAGGTCTACAAAAGGTTACTTTTTTTTTTTTTTTTTTTTTTACATATTATGGCTGTACAGAAGTCCATATTTGACCTATTGAATACATTTTTGTCCCAAAGGTCAAAAAGTCACTCATTGACTTTCCTTCTGGTACCAATAAGTAGCTAAAAGGTCTACAAAGGGTTACATTTTTTTTTTTTTTTTTTTTTTTACTTATTATGTCTGTACAAGAAGTCCATATTTGACCTACTGAACAAATTTTTGTCCCAAAGGTCAAAAAGTCACTCATTGATGTCCCTTCTGATTCCAATAAGTAGCTTACAGGTCTAAAAAAGGTTTGGAATTTTTTTTTTTTTTTTTTTTTTTTTTTTTTTACATATTATGGCTGTAAAAGAAGTCCATATTTGACCTGCTGAACATCTTTTTTTTCCAAAGCTCAAAAAGTCACTCATTGACTTTCCTTCTGGTTCCAATAAGTGGCTTACAGGTCTAAAAAAGGTTTGGATTTTTTTTTTTTTTTTTTTTTTTTTTTTTACATATTATGGCTGTACAAGAAGTCCATTATTTGACCTACTGAACAATTTTTTTTCCAAAGGTCAAAAAGTCACTCATTGACTTTCCTTCTGGTTCCAATAAGTAGCTTACAGGTCTAAAAAAGGTTTGGATTATTATTATTTTTTTTTTATTATTTTTTTTTTACATATTATGTCTTTATAAGAAGTCCACATTTGACTTACTGAACACATTTTTTTCCCAAAGGTCAAAAAGTCACTCATTGACTTTCCTTCTGGTTCCAATTAGTAGCTAAAAGGTCTACAAAAGGTTTAAATTTAAAAAAAAAAATTCAATCTGAATCCAATTTTTTTTTTTACATATTATGGCTGTACAAAGTCCATTTAACTTACTGCACATAATTTTGGCCCAAGAGTCCTTGAACACTAACTTACTATACATACACACTCGTTGACTTCCCTTCTGAATCCAATTGCTAGCCAAAAGTTCCACAAAAAGGTTTTATTTTTTTTTATTTTTATTTTATTTTATTTTATTTTTTTACATATTATGGCTGTACAGCCGTCCATATTTGACCTACTGAAAATATTTTTGGCCCAAAGGTCAAAAAAGTCACTCATTGACTTTCCTTCTGGTTCCAATTAGTAGCTAAAAGGTCTACAAAAGGTTTTAATTATTATTATATTTTTACGTATTATGGCTGTACAGAAGTCCTTATTTTACCTACTGAACATATATTCGTCCCAACAGTCCTTAAACACTAACTTACTATACACACTCATTTACTTCCCGTCTGAATCCAATAAGTAATTAAATGTCTACAAAAGGTTTAATTATTATTTTTTTTTTTACATATTATGGCTGTACAGAAGTCCATATTTGGTCTTCTGAACGTATTCTTGGCCCAAAGGTCAACAAGTCACTCATTGGAACCCTTCTGGTTCCAATTAGTAGCTAAAACGTCTACAAAAGGTTTAAATAAAAAAAAAAAATTTCAATCTGAATCCAATTTTTTTTTTTTACATATTATGGCTGTACAAAGTCCTTTTAACTTACTGAACATATTTTTGGCCCAAGAGTCCTTGAACACTAACTTACTATACATACACACTCGTTGACTTCCCTTCTGAATCCAATTGCTAGCCAAGTTCCACAAAAAGTTTTTAATGTTTTATTACTATTATTATTTTTTACATATTATGGCTGTACAAGAAGTCCATATTTGACCTACTGAACACATTTTTGTCCCAAAGGTCAAAAAGTCACTCATTGATTTTCCTTCTGGTACCAATTAGTAGCTAAAAGGTCTACAAAAGGTTTGATTTTTTTTTTTTTTTTACATATTATGGCTGTACAGAAGTCCATATTTGATACACCGAATACATTTTTGTCCCAAAGGTCAAAAAGTCACTTATTGACTTTCCTTCTGGTTCCAATAAGTAGCTAAAAGGTCTACTAAAGGCAAATTATTATTTGTTTATTTTTTTTACATATTATGGCCGTACAGAAGTCCATATTTGACCTACTGAACACATTTTTTTCCAAACGTCAAAAAGTCAATCATTGACTTTCCTTCTGGTTCAAATAAGTAGCTAAAAGGTCTACAAAAGGTTTGTATTTTTATTTTTTTATTTTTATTTTTTTATACATATTATGGCTGTACAGAAGTCCATATTTGACCTACTGAATACATTTTTGTCCCAAATGTCAAAAAGTCACTCATTGACTTTCCTTCTGGTACCAATAAGTAGCTAAAAGGTCTACAAAGGGTTATATTTCTTTTTTATATATATATATATATATTTTTTACATATTATGGCTCTACAAAGTCCATATTTGACCTACTGAACAAATTTTTTTCCCAAAGGTCAAAAAGTCACTTATTGACTTTCCTTCTGGTTCCAATAATTAGCTAAAAGGTCTACATAAGGTTACATTTTTTTTCTTTTTTTTTTCTTTACATATTATGGCTGTACAAAGTCCATATTTGACCTACGGAACAAATTTTTGTCCCAAAGGTCAAAAAGTCACTCATTGACTTCCCTTCTGAATCCAATAAGTAGCTTACAGGTCTAAAAAAGGTTTGGATTTTTTATTTTTTATTTTTTTTTTTACCTATTATGGCTGTACAAGAAGTCCATATTTGACCTACTGAACAAATTTTTCTCCCAAAGGTCAAAAAGTCACTTATTGACTTTCCTTCTGGTTCCAAAAAAGTAGCTAAAAGGTCTACAAAAGGTTTACATTTTTTATTTTTATTTTTTTTACATATTATGGCTGTACAAAAAGTACATATTTGACCTACTTAACACATTTTTTTTCCAAAGGTCAAAAAGTCACTCATTGACTTTCCTTCTGGTTCCACTAAGTAGCTAAAGGGTCTACAAAGGTTAATTTTTTTTTTATTTTATTTATTTTTTTTTTTACCTATTTTGGCTGTACAAAGTCCATATTTGACCTACTGAGCAAATTTTTGTCCCAAAGGTCAAAAAGTCACTCATTGACTTCCCTTTTGATTCCAATAAGTAGCTTACAGGTCTAAAAAAGGTTTGTTTTTTTTGTTTGTTTTTTTTCTTTACATATTATGGCTGTACAAGAAGTCCATATTTGACCTACTGAACAATTTTTTTTTTCCAAAGGTCAAAAAGTCACTCATTAACTTTCCTTCTGCATCCAATAAGTAGCTAAAAGGTCTACAAAAGGTTAACATTTCTTTTTTATTATTTTTTTTTTTTTTTTACATATTATAGCTGTAGAAAGTCCATGTGTGACCTACTGAACAAATTTTTGTCCCAAAGGTCAAAAAGTCACTTATTGACTTTCCTTCTGGTTCCAATAAGTAGCTAAAAGGTCTACAAAAGGCAATTTTTTTTTTTTTTTTTTTTTACATATTATGGCCGTACAGAAGTCCATATTTGACCTACTGAACACATTTTTGTCCCAAAGGTCAAAAAGTCACCTATTGACTTTCCTTCTGATTCCAATAAGTAGCTAAAAGGTCTACAAAAGGTTTAAAAAAAAAATTCTTTTTTTTTTACATATTATGGCTGTACAAAGTCCATATTTGACCTACTGAACAAATTTTTGTCCCAAAGGTCAAAAAGTCACTCATTGACTTCCCTTCTGATTCCAATAAGTAGCTTCCAGATCTAAAAAAGGTTTGGATTTATTTATTTTTTATTTTATTTTATTTTATTTTATTTTTTTTTGTTGCACATTATGGCTGTACAAGAAGTCCATATTAGACCTACTGAACAATTTTTTTTCCAAAGGTCAAAAAGTCACTCATTGACTTTCCTTCTGGTTCCAATAAATAGCTAAAAGGTCTACAAAAGGTTACTTTTTTTTTTTTTTTACATATTATGGCTGTACAAGAAGTCCATATTTTACTTACTGAACATATTTTTGCCCAAGAGTCCTTGATCACTAACTTACTATACATACACACTCTTTGACTTCCCTTCTGAATCCAATTGCTAGCCAAAAGTTCCACAAAAAGGTTTTAATTTCTTTCACTATACATACTCATTGACTTCCATTCTGATTCCAATTAGTAGTTAAAAGGTCCACATTTTTTTAATACATGTTTTGGCTGTACAGAAGTCCATATTTGACATGAACATGTTTTAGGCCTAAGAGTCCTTAAACACTAATTTACTATACATACTCATTGACTTCCTTTCTTATTCCCTTTACTAGCCAAAATTCCCACAAAAATGTTTGACATATTATGGCTGTACAAGAAGTCCATATTTGACCTACAAAACATATTTTTTTTCCAAAGGTCAAAAAGTCACTCGTTGACTTTCCTTCTGGTTCCAATAAGTAGCTAAAAGGTCTACAAAAGGTTAAAAAAAAAATTTTATATTTTTTTTTTATTATTTTTTTTACATATTATGGCTGTACAAGAAGTCCATATTTGACCTACTGAACAATTTTTTTTCCCAAAGGTCAAAAAGCCACTCAATGACTTTCCTTCTGGTTCCAATTAGTAGCTAAAAGGTCTACAGAAGGTTTAAATTTTTTTTTTTTTATATATTTTTTTTACATATTATGAATGTACAGAAGTCCATATTTGACCTACTGAACAATTTTTTCTCCCAAAGGTCAAAAAGTCACTTATTGACTTTCATTCTGGTTCCAATAAGTAGCTAAAAGGTCTACAAAAGGTTTAAAAAAAAATGTATTTTACATTTTTTTGGCTGTACAAAGTCCATATTTGACCTACTGAACAAATTTTTGTCCCAAAGGTCAAAAAGTCACTCATTGACTTCCCTTCTGATTCCAATATGTAGCTTATAGGTCTAAAAATGGTTTGGATTTTTTTTTTTTTTTTTTTTTTTTTTTTTCATATTATGGCTGTACAAGAAGTCCATATTTGACCTACTGAACAATTTTTTTTCCAAAGGTCAAAAAGTCACTCATTGACTTCCCTACTGATTCCAATAAGTAGCTAAAAGGTCTACAAAAGGTTACCTTTTTTTTTTTTTTTACATATTATTGCTGTACAAAGTCCATATGTGACCTACTGAACAAATTTTTGTCCCAAAGGTCAAAAAGTCACTTATTGACTTTCCTTCTGGTTCCAATAAGTAGCTAAAAGGTCTACAAAAGGTAACTTTTTTTTTTTTTTTTTTTTTTTTTTTTTACATATTATGGCTGTACAGAAGTCCATATTTAAACCTACTAAATAAATTTTTGTCCCAAAGGTCAAAAAGTCACTCATTGACTTTCCTTCTGGTTCCAATAAGTAGCTAAAGGGTCTACAAAGGTTAATTTTTTTTTAAATTTTAAATTTTTTTTTTAACCTATTTTGGCTGTACGAAGTCCATATTTGACCTACTGAGCAAATTTTTGTCCCAAAGGTCAAAAAGTCACTCATTGACTTCCCTTCTGAATCCAATAAGTAGCTTACAGGTCTAAAAAAGGTTTGGATTTTTATTTTATTTTTATTTTTTTTACATATTATGGCTGTACAAGAAGTCCATATTTGACCTACTGAACAAATTTTTCTCCCAAAGGTCAAAAAGTCACTTATTGACTTTCCTTCTGGTTCCAAAAAAGTAGCTAAAAGGTCTACAAAAGGTTTAAATTTTTTTTTTTTTTTTTTTTTTTACATATTATGGCTGTACAAAAAGTCCATATTTGACCTACTTAACACATTTTTTTTCCAACGGTCAAAAAGTCACTCATTGACTTTCCTTCTGGTTCCAATAAGTAGCTAAAGGGTCTACAAAGGTTATTTTTTTTATTTATTTTTTTATTTTTTTTAACCTATTTTGGCTGTACAAAGTCCATATTTGACCTACTGAGCAAATTTTTGTCCCAAAGGTCAAAAAGTCACTCATTGACTTCCCTTTTGATTCCAATGAGTAGAATACAGGTCTAAAAAAGGTTTTTTTTTTTTTTTTTTTTTTTTTTTTTTTTTTTTTTACATATTATGGCTGTACAGAAGTCCATATTTGACCTACTGAATAAATTTTTGTCCCAAAGGTCAAAAAGTCACTCATTGACTTTCCTTCTGGTACCAATAAGTAGCTAAAAGGTCTACAAAGGGTTACATTTTTTTTTTTTTTACATATTATGGCTGTACAAAGTCCATATTTGACCTACTGAACAAATTTTTGTCCCAAAGGTCAAAAAGTCACTCATTGACTTCCCTTCTGATTCCAATAAGTAGCTTACAGATCTAAAAAAGGTTTGGATTTATTTTTTTTTTATTTTTTTTTTTATTTTTTTTTGCACATTATGGCTGTACAAGAAGTCCATATTTGACCTACTGAACAATTTTTTTTTCCAAAGGTCAAAAAGTCACTCATTGACTTTCCTTTTGGTTCCAATAAGTAGCTAAAAGGTCTACAAAAGGTTACTTTTTTTTTTTTTTTTTACATATTATGGCTGTACAAGAAGTCCATATTTAACTTACTGAACATATTTTTGCCCAAGAGTCCTTGAACACTAACTTACTATACATACACACTCTTTGACTTCCCTTCTGAATCCAATTGCTAGCCAAAAGTTCCACAAAAAGGTTTTAATTTCTTTCACTATACATACTCATTGACTTCCATTCTGATTCCAATTAGTAGTTAAAAGGTCCAAATTTTTTTAATACATGTTTTGGCTGTACAGAAGTCCATATTTGACATAAAGAACATGTTTTAGGCCTAAGAGTCCTTAAAAACTAATTTACTATACATACTCATTGACTTCCCTTCTTATTCCCTTTACTAGCCTAAATTCCAGCAAAAATGTTTGACATATTATGGCTGTACAAGAAGTCCATATTTGACCTACTGAACATATTTTTTTCCAAACGTCAAAAAGTCAACCATTGACTTTCCTTCTGGTTCCAATAAGTAGCTAAAAGGTCTACAAAAGGTTTGGAATTTTTTTTTTTTTTTTTTTTTCTTTACATATTATGGCTGTACAAGAAGTCCATATTTGACCTACTGAACAATTTTTTTTTCCAAAGGTCAAAAAGTCACTCATTAACTTTCCTTCTGGTTCCAATAAGTAGCTAAAAGGTCTACAAAAGGTTACTTTTTTAAATTTTTTTATACATATTATGGCTGTACAAGAAGTCCATATTTGACCTTCTGAACATATTTTTTTCCAAACGTCAAAAAGTCAACCATTGACTTTCCTTCTGGTTCCAATAAGTAGCTAAAAGGTCTACAAAAGGTTTGGAAATTTTTTTTTTTTTTTTTTTTTTTTTTTATACATATAATGGCTGTACAAGAAGTCCATATTTGACCTGCTGAACAATTTTTTTTTCCAAAGGTCAAAAAGTCACTCATTGACTTTCCTTCTGGTTCCAATAAGTAGCTAAAAGGTCTACAAAAGGTTATTTTTTATTTATCTTTTTTATACATATTATGGCTGTACAAGAAGTCCATATTTGACCTACTGAACACATTTTGTTCCCAAAGGTCAAAAAGTCACTAATTGACTTTCCCTCTGGTACCAATAAGTAGCTAAAAGGTCTACAAAAGGTTTGAATTTTTTTTTTTAACATATTATGGCTGTACAGAAGTCCATATTTGACCTTCTGAACAAATTTTTTTTCCAAAGGTCAAAAAGTCACTCATTGACTTTCCTTCTGATTCCAATAAGTAGCTTCCAGATCTAAAAAAGGTTTGGATTTATTTTTATTTTTATTTTTTATTTTTTTTTGTTGCACATTATGGCTGTACAAGAAGTCCATATTAGACCTACTGAACAATTTTTTTTTTCCAAAGGTCAAAAAGTCACTCATTGACTTTCCTTCTGGTTCCAATAAATAGCTAAAAGGTCTACAAAAGGTTACTTTTTTTTTTTTTTTTTACATATTATGGCTGTACAAGAAGTCCATATTTTACTTACTGAACATATTTTTGCCCAAGAGTCCTTGAACACTAACTTACTATACATACACACTCTTTGAATTCCCTTCTGAATCCAATTGCTAGCCAAAAGTTCCACAAAAAGGTTTTAATTTCTTTCACTATACATACTCATTGACTTCCATTCTGATTCCAATTAGTAGTTAAAAGGTCCACATTTTTTTAATACATGTTTTGGCTGTACAGAAGTCCATATTTGACATGAACATGTTTTAGGCCTAAGAGTCCTTAAACACTAATTTACTATACATACTCATTGACTTCCTTTCTTATTCCCTTTACTAGCCAAAATTCCCACAAAAATGTTTGACATATTATGGCTGTACAAGAAGTCCATATGTGACCTACTGAACAAATTTTTGTCCCAAAGGTCAAAAAGTCACTTATTGACTTTCCTTCTGGTTCCAATAAGTAGCTAAAAGGTCTACAAAAGGTAACTTTTTTTTTTTTTTTTTTTTTTACATATTATGGCTGTACAGAAGTCCATATTTAAACCTACTGAATAAATTTTTGTCCCAAAGGTCAAAAAGTCACTCATTGACTTTCCTTCTGGTTCCAATAAGTAGCTAAAGGGTCTACAAAGGTTAATTTTTTTTTTAAATTTTTTTTTTTTTTTTACCTATTTTGGCTGGACGAAGTCCATATTTGACCTACTGAGCAAATTTTTGTCCCAAAGGTCAAAAAGTCACTCATTGACTTCCCTTCTGAATCCAATAAGTAGCTTACAGGTCTAAAAAAGGTTTGGATTTTTATTTTATTTTTATTTTTTTTACATATTATGGCTGTACAAGAAGTCCATATTTGACCTACTGAACAAATTTTTCTCCCAAAGGTCAAAAAGTCACTTATTGACTTTCCTTCTGGTTCCAAAAAAGTAGCTAAAAGGTCTACAAAAGGTTTAAATTTTTTTTTTTTTTTTTTTTTTTACATATTATGGCTGTACAAAAAGTCCATATTTGACCTACTTAACACATTTTTTTTCCAAAGGTCAAAAAGTCACTCATTGACTTTCCTTCTGGTTCCAATAAGTAGCTAAAGGGTCTACAAAGGTTATTTATTTATTTATTTATTTATTTTTTTTAACCTATTTTGGCTGTACAAAGTCCATATTTGACCTACTGAGCAAATTTTTGTCCCAAAGGTCAAAAAGTCACTCATTGACTTCCCTTTTGATTCCAATGAGTAGAATACAGGTCTAAAAAAGGTTTTTTTTTATTTTTTTTATTTTTTTTTTTTTTTTTTTTACATATTATGGCTGTACAGAAGTCCATATTTGACCTACTGAATAAATTTTTGTCCCAAAGGTCAAAAAGTCACTCATTGACTTTCCTTCTGGTACCAATAAGTAGCTAAAAGGTCTACAAAGGGTTACATTTTTTTTTTTTTACATATTATGGCTGTACAAAGTCCATATTTGACCTACTGAACAAATTTTTGTCCCAAAGGTCAAAAAGTCACTCATTGACTTCCCTTCTGATTCCAATAAGTAGCTTACAGATCTAAAAAAGGTTTGGATTTATTATTTTTTTATTTTATTTATTTTTTTATTTTGCACATTATGGCTGTACAAGAAGTCCATATTTGACCTACTGAACAATTTTTTTTTCCAAAGGTCAAAAAGTCACTCATTGACTTTCCTTTTGGTTCCAATAAGTAGCTAAAAGGTCTACAAAAGGTTACTTTTTTTTTTTTTTTACATATTATGGCTGTACAAGAAGTCCATATTTAACTTACTGAACATATTTTTGCCCAAGAGTCCTTGAACACTAACTTACTATACATACACACTCTTTGACTTCCCTTCTGAATCCAATTGCTAGCCAAAAGTTCCACAAAAAGGTTTTAATTTCTTTCACTATACATACTCATTGACTTCCATTCTGATTCCAATTAGTAGTTAAAAGGTCCACATTTTTTTAATACATGTTTTGGCTGTACAGAAGTCCATATTTGACATAAAGAACATGTTTTAGGCCTAAGAGTCCTTAAAAACTAATTTACTATACATACTCATTGACTTCCCTTCTTATTCCCTTTACTAGCCTAAATTCCCGCAAAAATGTTTGACATATTATGGCTGTACAAGAAGTCCATATTTGACCTACTGAACATATTTTTTCTTCCAAACGTCAAAAAGTCAACCACTGACTTTCCTTCTGGTTCCAATAAGTAGCTAAAAGGTCTACAAAAGGTTTGGAATTTTTTTTTTTTTTTTTTTTACATATTATGGCTGTACAAGAAGTCCATATTTGACCTACTGAACAAATTTTTTTTCCAAAGGTCTAAAAGTCACTCATTGACTTCCCTTCTGATTCCAATAAGTAGCTTTAAGGTCTAAAAAAGGTTTGTTTGTTTTTTTTCCTTTTTTTTCTTTACATATTATGGCTGTACAAGAAGTCCATATTTGACCTACTGAACAATTTTTTTTTCCAAAGGTCAAAAAGTCACTCATTAACTTTCCTTCTGGTTCCAATAAGTAGCTAAAAGGTCTACAAAAGGTTACTTTTTTTAATTTTTTTATACATATTATGGCTGTACAAGAAGTCCATATTTGACCTACTGAACATATTTTTTTCCAAACGTCAAAAAGTCAACCATTGACTTTCCTTCTGGTTCCAATAAGTAGCTAAAAGGTCTACAAAAGGTTTGGATTTTTTTTTTTTTTTTTTTTTTTTTTTATACATATAATGGCTGTACAAGAAGTCCATATTTGACCTGCTGAACAAATTTTTTTTCCAAAGGTCAAAAAGTCACTCATTGACTTTCCTTCTGGTTCCAATAAGTAGCTAAAAGGTCTACAAAAGGTTATTTTTTATTTATCTTTTTTATACATATTATGGCTGTACAAGAAGTCCATATTTGACCTACTGAACACATTTTGTTCCCAAAGGTCAAAAAGTCACTAATTGACTTTCCCTCTGGTACCAATAAGTAGCTTACAGGTCTAAAAAAGGTTTAATATTGGTTTTATTTTTTTATTTTTTTATTTTTTTTTTACATATTATGGCTGTACAAGAAGTCCATATTTAACTTACTGAACATATTTTTGCCCAAGAGTCCTTGAACACTAACTTACTATACATACACACTATGTGACTTCCCTTTTGAATCCAATAGCTAGCCAAAAGTTCCACAAAAAGGTTTTAATTTCTTTATATTATAATTTTTTTTACATGTTATGGCTGTACAGAAGTCCATATTTGACCTACTGAACAAATTTTTTTCCCAAAGGTCAAAAAGTCACTTATTGACTTTCCTTCTGGTTCCAATAATTAGCTAAAAGGTCTACATAAGGTTTGGATTTTTTTTTTTTTTTTTTACATATTATGGCTGTACAAGAAGTCCATATTTGACCTACTGAACAAATTTTTCTCCCAAAGGTCAAAAAGTCTCTTATTGACTTTCCTTCAGGTTCCAAAAAAGTAGCTAAAAGGTCTACAAAAGGTTTAAATTGTTTTTTGTTTTTTTGTTTTTTTTTACATATTATGGCTGTACAAAAAGTCCATATTTGACCTACTTAACACATTTTTTTCCAAAGGTCAAAAAGTCACTCATTGACTTTCCTTCTGGTTCCAATAAGTAGCTAAAGGGTCTACAAAGGTAATGTTTTTTTTTTTTTTTTTTTTTTAACCTATTTTGGCTGTACAAAGTCCATATTTGACCTACTGAGCAAAATTTTGTCCCAAAGGTCAAAAAGTCACTCATTGACTTTCCTTCTGGTTCCAATAAGTAGCTAAAAGGTCTACAAAAGGTTTGGATTTTAATTTTATTTTTTTATTTTTTACATATTATGGCTGTACAAGAAGTCCATATTTCACCTACTGAACAAATTTTTCTCCCAAAGGTCAAAAAGTCACTCATTGACTTTCCTTCTGGTACCAATAAGTAGCTAAAAGGTCTACAAAGGGTTACATTTTTATTTTTTTATTTTTATTTTTACATATTATGGCTGTGCAAAGTCCATATTTGACCTACTGAACAAATTTTTGTCCCAAAGGTCAAAAAGTCACTCATTGACTTCCCTTCTGATTCCAATAAGTAGCTTACAGATCTAAAATAGGTTTGGATTTATTTATTTATTTATTTATTTATTTTTTTTTTTTTGCACATTATGGCTGTACAAAGTCCATATTTGACCTACTGAAGAAATTTTTTTTCCAAAGGTCAAAAAGTCACTCATTGACTTTCCTTCTGGTTCCAATAAGTAGCTAAAAGGTCTACAAAAGGTTACTTTTTTTTTTTTTTTTTACATATTATGGCTGTACAAGAAGTCCATATTTAACTTACTGAACATATTTTTGCCCAAGAGTCCTTGAACACTAACTTACTATACATACACACTCTTTGACTTCCCTTCTGAATCCAATTGCTAGCCAAAAGTTCCACAAAAAGGTTTTAATTTCTTTCACTATACATACTCATTGACTTCCATTCTGATTCCAATTAGTAGTTAAAAGGTCCACATTTTTTTAATACATGTTTTGGCTGTACAGAAGTCCATATTTGACATAAAGAACATGTTTTAGGCCTAAGAGTCCTTAAACACTAATTTACTATACATACTCATTGACTTCCCTTCTTATTCCCTTTACTAGCCTAAATTCCCACAAAAATGTTTGACATATTATGGCTGTACAAGAAGTCCATATTTGACCTACTGAACATATTTTTTTCCAAACGTCAAAAAGTCAACCATTGACTTTCCTTCTGGTTCCAATAAGTAGCTAAAAGGTCTACAAAAGGTTTGGATTTTTTTTTTTTTTTTTTTTTTTTTATACATATAATGGCTGTACAAGAAGTCCATATTTGACCTGCTGAACAAATTTTTTTTCCAAAGGTCAAAAAGTCACTCATTGACTTTCCTTCTGGTTCCAATAAGTAACTAAAAGGTCTACAAAAGGTTATTTTTTATTTATCTTTTTTATACATATTATGGCTGTACAAGAAGTCCATATTTGACCTACTGAACACATTTTTTTCCCAAAGGTCAAAAAGTCACTAATTGACTTTCCCTCTGGTACCAATAAGTAGCTAAAAGGTCTACAAAAGGTTTGAATTTTTTTTTTTTAACATATTATGGCTGTACAGAAGTCCATATTTGACCTTCTGAACACATTTTTTTTCCAAAGGTCAAAAAGTCACTCATTGACTTTCCTTCTGGTTCCAATAAGTAGCTTACAGGTCTAAAAAAGGTTTAATATTTTTTTTATTTATTTTTTTATTTTTTTATTTTTATTTTTTACATAATATGGCTGTACAAGAAGTCCATATTTAACTTACCGAACATATTTTTGCCCAAGAGTCCTTGAACACTAACTTACTATACATACACACTATTTGACTTCCCTTTTGAATCCAATAGCTAGCCAAAAGTTCCACAAAAAGGTTTTAATTTCTTTATATTATAATTTTTTTTACATGTTATGGCTGTACAGAAGTCCATATTTGACCTACTGAACAAATTTTTTCCCAAAGGTCAAAAAATCACTTATTGACTTTCCTTCTGGTTCCAATAATTAGCTAAAAGGTCTACATAAGGTTTAATTTTTTTTTTTTTTTCTTTACATATTATGGCTGTACAAAGTCCATATTTGACCTACGGAACAAATTTTTGTCCCAAAGGTCAAAAAGTCACTCATTGACTTCCCTTCTGAATCCAAAAAATAGCTTACAGGTCTAAAAAAGGTTTGGATTTTTATTTTTTTATTTTTATTTTTTACATATTATGGCTGTACAAGAAGTCCATATTTGACCTACTGAACAAATTTTTCTCCCAAAGTTCAAAAAGTCACTTATTGACTTTCCTTCTGGTTCCAAAAAAGTAGCTAAAAGGTCTACAAAAGGTTTAATTTTTTTTTTTTTTTTTTTTTTTTTACATATTATGGCTGTACAAAAAGTCCATATTTGACCTACTTAACACATTTTTTTTCCAAAGGTCAAAAAGTCACTCATTGACTTTCCTTCTGGTTCCAATAAGTAGCTTACAGGGTCTACAAAGGTTAATTTTTTTTTTTATTTTTTTTTTTTAAACCTATTTTGGCTGTACAAAGTCCATATTTGACCTACTGAGCAAATTTTTGTCCCAAAGGTCAAAAAGTCACTCATTGACTTCCCTTTTGATTCCAATTTGTAGCTAAAAGGTCCACAAAAGGTTTTATTTTTCTTTTATTTTTTTTTACATATTATGGCTGTACAAGAAGTCCATATTTAACTTACTGAACATATTTTTGCCCAAGAGTCCTTGAACACTAACTTACCATACATACACACTCTTTGACTTCCCTTCTGAATCCAATTGCTAGCCAAAAGTTCCACAAAAAGGTTTTATTGTTTTTTTACTATTATTATTTTTTACATGTTATCGCTGTACAGAAATCCATATTTGACTTACTGAACAAATTGTTTTCCCAAAGGTCAAAAAGTCACTCATTGACTTTCCTTCTGGTTCCAAGAAGTTGCTAAAAGGTCTACAAAAGATTTGTTTTTTTTTGTTGTTTTTTTTTACATACATATTATGGCTCTACAAAGTCCATATTTGACCTACTGAACAAATTTTTGTCCCAAAGGTCAAAAAGTCACTCATTGACTTTCCTTCTGGTTCCAATTAGTAGCTAAAAGGTCTACAAAAGGTTTAAATTGTTTTTTTGTTTTTTTTTATGTATTATGGCTGTACAGAAGTCCATATTTGGCCTTCTAAACATATTCTTGGCCCAAGGGTCAAAAAAGTCACTCATTGACTTCCCTTCTGGTTCCAATTAGTAGCTAAATGGTCTACAAAAGGTTTAAAAAATTTATTTATTTATTTATTTATTTTTTTATACATATTATTGTTTTACAGAAGTCCATTTTTTACCTACTAAACACATTTTTGTCCCAAAGGTCAAAAAGTCACTCATTGACTTCTCTTCTTGTTCCAATTAGTAGCTAAAAGGTCTAAAAAAGGTTCAATTTTTTTGTTTACATACTATGGCTGTACAGAACATATTTGACTTACTGTACATATTTTTGGCCCAAAGGTAAAAAAGGTCACTCATTGTCTTCCCTTCTGATTCCAAAAAGTAGCTTACAGGTCTACAAAAGGTTTTTTATTTTGTACATTTTATGGCTGTACAGAAGTCCACATTTTACCTACTGAACATATTTTCGTCCCAACAGTCCTTAAACGCTAACTTACTATACACACTCATTGACTTTCCTTCTGATTCCAATTGCAAGCCAAAAGTCCCCCCCCCCCTTTTTTTAAAGGTTTTATTTCATTTTTTTTTTTCATGTTATGGCTGTACAGAAATTCGTATTTGACCTACTGAACATATTTTTGGCCCAAGAGACCTCAAACTTAATATATATACTCATTGACTTCCCTTCTATTCCCTTTAGTAGGCAAAAGCTCCACAAAAATATTTTAAAGTTTTTATTTATATATTTTTTTAACATGTTAGTGTTGGACAAGAAGTCCATATTGGACCTACTGAACAAATTTTTGGGCCAAGATTCCATAAATACTAAATTAAATACTCATTCAATTCTCTTCTAAATCCAATTACTAGCCTAAAGTTCTACAAAAGGGTTTTTAAAGTGTTGTTTTTATTTTAACATGTTATGGCTGTACAGAAGTCCATATTTGACCTTCTGAATATGTTTTTGGCCAAAGCCACACAATATTTTCAACTATATATTTTCAAAGACTCCTTATGTTAAATCAGCCACTTACTGTGTAGTCCACTTACTGACCTACTGAACATATTTCTGTCTGAATATTCATCAGTCCATAAGTAGTCCATAGTCCATATGTCCATTTTTGACCCTTTGTCCACAAAAGGAAATCAGAAGGGAAGTCAATGAGTATGTATAGTAAATTCATGATCGAGGCCAGAAATTTGTTCAGTTGGTCATATATATATACTGTATGTCTGATTTAATATCAAAAGGGGTCTATGAAAATACATAGCAAATGGAAACTTTTGTGAACCCTTTGGCAAAAAATGTGTTCAGTAGGTCAAATGTGGACTATTGTCTGATTTAACATGAGAAGGAATCATTGAGAGTATATAGTTGAAAACCTTTGTAGACACCTTGGCCAGAAACATGTTCAGTAGGTCAAATATGGACTTCTGTTTAGCAATAACATGTAAATTAAGTTTCAATACACAATTATAGACTCTTTATGATGATAAATCAGCCATAGTCCATTTTTTTTGACCAAAGTGTCCTTGAAAACTGTACTACTCATTAACTTCAATGTTACAACAGCCGTACATTAGAACCTGATGTAACATAAGAATGAGTCAATGAGTATGGATAGTAAGTCAATGTTCAAGGACGAAAAAAAATATGGTCGGCGGGCAAATATGGACTACTGATTCACCATCAAAAGGAGTCTATGAGAATATATAGAAAATAACCCTTTGTGGACCCTTCGGCCAGAAATAAGTTCAGTAGGTCAAATATAGACTCATTTAATGCTTAGAGTCTAAAAGTATGGATAGTAAGTCAATGTTCAAGGAGACTTTAAACATGTAAGTAGAATTAATTTGTACCTAATGTATGGAGTCAATGAGTATTTATAGTAATTTAATATTTGAGGACTCATCGGCCAGAAACATGTTCAATAGGTCATAATGTGCTACATTCCGGCTGATTTAACATGAGGAGTCAAAGGGAATTATAAGACATTTTATGTTTGAGGATTCGTCGGTGAGAAAGATGTTCAACAGGACATAATTATCTGCTTCCTGGCAAGACAACTCGTTCCGAGGTGCATTGAGGAGATAGACCTTTTGAATAGACAGATGTTGCCATGCACTTGCTAATGCAAAAGCACTTATCAGCTATTTTATGCATGGCAAAAGCACTAATATCTTCAATGCACAACGAGTTCTTGTATCCAATGCAATGCGACAGCACTTGTCTCTTCAATGCACGAGTCTTGTATGCAGTGCAATGCAAAAGCACTAATCTCTTCAATGCACCCCGACTTCTTGAATGAAATGCAATGCAAAATCACTTGTCTCTTCAATGCACAAAAAGTTATTATATCTAATGCAATGCAACAGCACTTATCTCTTCACTGCACAACGAGTCTTGTATGTAGTGCAACGCAAAAGCACTAATCATTTCAATGCACACCGAGTTCTTGAATGCAAAGAAAGGCACAATCACTTGTCTGTTCAATGCAAAATGAGTTTAGTATGCATTGCAATGCAAAAGCACTATTCTCTTAAATGCACACCGAGTTCTTGAATGCAATGCAATGCAAAAGCAATCTGTTCAATACACACCGAGTCTTGTATGCATTGCAATGCAAAAGTACTAATCTCGTCAATGCACAAGTGTTTTTTAATGCGATGCAATGCAAAATCTCTTGTCTCTTTAATGCACAATGAGTTTAGTATGCATTGCAATGCAAAAGCAAGTTCTTGAATGCAATGCAAATCACTTGTCTCTTCAATGCACAAAAAGTTCTGATATGCAATGCAATGCAAAAGCACTAATATCTTCAATGCACAAGTCTTTTTTTAATGCGATGCAATGCAAAATCACTTGTCTCTTCAATGCACAAAAAGTTATTATATCTAATGCAATGCAACAGCACTTATGCAATGCACAACGAGTCTTGTATGTAATGCAACGCAAAACCACTAATCATTTCAATGCACACCGAGTTCTTGAATGCAAAGAAAGGCAAAATCACTTGTCTCTTCAATGCAAAATGAGTTTAGTATGCATTGCAATGCAAAAGCACTATTCTCTTAAATGCACACCGAGTTCTTGAATGCATTGCAATGCAAAAGTACTAATCTCGTCAATGCACAAGTCTTTTTTAATGCGATGCAATGCAAAATCACTTGTCTCTTCAATGCACAAAAAGTTCTTATATGCAATGTAAGCACTAATCTCGTCAATGCACACGTTTTTTTTAATACAATGCAATGCAAAAGCACTAATCTGTTCAATGCACACCGAGTCTTGTATGTATTGCAATGCAAAATTACTAATCTCGTCAATGCACAAGTGTTTTTTAATGTGATGCAATGCAAAATCTCTTGTCTCTTCAATGCACAATGAGTTTAGTATGCATTGCAATGCAAAAGCGAGTTCTTGAATGCAATGCAAAATCACTTGTCTCTTCAATGCACAAAAAGTTCTTATATGCAATGCAATGCAAAAGCACTAACATCTTCAATGCACAAGTCTTTTTTAATGCGATGCAGTGCAAAATCAATTGTCTCTTCAATGCACAAAAAGTTCTTATATGCAATGCAAAAGCACTAATCTCGTCAATGCACAAGTTTTTTTTAATGCAATGCAATGCAAAAGCACTAATCTATTCAATGCACAATGTGTTTTGTGTGCATTGCAATGCAAAATCACTTGTCTCTTCAATGCACAAAAAGTTCTTATATGGAATGTAAGCACTAATCTCGTCAATGCACAAGTTTTTTTTAATGCAATGCAATGCAAAAGCACTAATCTGTTCAATGCACACCGAGTCTTGTATGTATTGCAATGCAAAATTATTAATCTCGTCAATGGACAACTGTTTTTTTAAGCGATGCAATGCAAAATCACTTGTCTCTTCAATGCACAATGAGTTTAGTATGCATTGCAATGCAAAATCACTATTCTCTTAAATGCACACCGAGTTCTTGAATGCAATGCAAATTCACTTGTCTCTTCAATGCACAAAAAGTTCTTATATGCAATGCAATGCAAAAGCACTAATCTCGTCAATGCACAAGTCTTTTTTAATGCGATGCAATGCAAAATCACTTGTCTCTTCAATGCACAAAAAGTTCTTATATGCAATGCAATGCAAAAGCACTAATCTTGTCAATGCACACCGAGTCTTGTATGCATTGCAATGCAAAATTACTAATCTCGTCAATGCACAAGTGTTTTTTTAAGCGATGCAATGCAAAATCACTTGTCTCTTCAATGCAAAATGAGTATAGTATGCATTGCAATGCAAAAGCACTATTCTCTTAAATGCACACCGAGTTCTTGAATGCAATGCAATGCAAAAGCACTAATCTGTTCAATGCACACCGAGTCTTGTATGCATTGCAATGCAAAAGTACTAATCTCGTCAATGCACAAGTATTTTTTAATGCGATGCAATGCAAAATCTCTTGTCTCTTCAATGCACAATGAGTTTAGTATGCAATGCAATTTAAAAGCACTAATATCTTCAATGCACAAGTTTTTTTTAATGCGATGTAATGCAAAATCACTTGTCTCTTCAATGCACAAAAAGTTCTTATATGCAATGCAAAAGCACTAATCTATTCAATGCACAATGTGTTTTGTGTGCATTGCAATGCAAAATCACTTGTCTCTTCAATGCACAAAAAGTTCTTATATGCAATGTAATGCAAAAGCACTAATCTCGTCAATGCACAAGTTTTTTTTAAATGCAATGCAATGCAAAAGCACTAATCTGTTCAATGCACACCGAGTATTGTATGCATTGCAATGCAAAATTACTAATCTCATCAATGCACACAAAGTTCTTATATGCAATGCAATGCAAAATCTCTTGTCTCTTCAATGCACAATGAGTTTAGTATGCATTGCAAGGCAAAAGCGAGTTCTTGAATGCAATGCAAAATCACTTGTCTCTTCAATGCACAAAAAGTTCTTATATGCAATGCAATGCAAAAGCACTAACATCTTCAATGCACAAGTCTTTTTTAATGCGATGCAATGCAAAATCACTTGTCTCTTCAATGCACACAAAGTTCTTATATGCAATGCAAAAGCACTAATCTCGTCAAAGCACAAGTTTTTTTTTAATGCAATGCAATGCAAAAGCACTAATCTATTCAATGCACAATGTGTTTTGTGTGCATTGCAATGCAAAATCACTTGTCTCTTCAATGCACAAAAAGTTCTTATATGCAATGTAAGCACTAATCTCGTCAATGCACAAGTTTTTTTTAATACAATGCAATGCAAAAGCACTAATCTGTTCAATGCACACCGAGTCTTGTATGTATTGCAATGCAAAATTACTAATCTCGTCAATGCACAAGTGTTTTTTAATGTGATGCAATGCAAAATATCTTGTCTCTTCAATGCACAATGAGTTTAGTATGCATTGCAATGCAAAAGCGAGTTCTTGAATGCAATGCAAAATCACTTGTCTCTTCAATGCACAAAAAGTTCTTATATGCAATGCAATGCAAAAGCACTAACATCTTCAATGCAGAAGTCTTTTTTAATGCGATGCAATGCAAAATCACTTGTCTCTTCAATGCACAAAAAGTTCTTATATGCAATGCAAAAGCACTAATCTCGTCAATGCACAAGTTTTTTTTAATGCAATGCAATGCAAAAGCACTAATCTGTTCAATGCACACCGAGTCTTGTATGTATTGCAATGCAAAATTACTAATCTCGTCAATGGACAAGTGTTTTTTTAAGCGATGCAATGCAAAATCACTTGTCTCTTCAATGCACAATGAGTTTAGTATGCATTGCAATGCTAAAGCACTATTCTCTTAAATGCACACCGAGTTCTTGAATGCAATGCAAATTCACTGGTCTCTTCAATGCACAAAAAGTTCTTATATGCAATGCAATGCAAAAGCACTAATCTCGTCAATGCACAAGTCTTTTTTAATGCGATGCAATGCAAAATCACTTGTCTCTTCAATGCAAAAAAAGTATTGTATGCATTGCAATGCAAAAGCACTAATCTGGTCAATGCACAAGTTTTTTTTTAATGCGTTGCAATGCAAAATCACTTGTCTCTTCCATGCACAATATGTTTTGTATGCATTGCAATGCAAAACCAATATTCTCTTCAATGCACACCGAGTGTTTGAATGCAATGCAATACAAAATCACTTGTCTCTTCAATGCACAATGAGTTTCGTATGCATTGCAATGCAAAAGCACTATTCTCGTCAATTCACAAGTTTCTTTTAATGCTATGCAATGCAAACGCACTAATCTATTCAATGCACAATGTGTTTTGTGTGCATTGCAATGCAAAATCATTTGTCTCTTCAATGCACACCGAGTTATTGTATGCAGTGCAACGGAAAAGCACTACTCTCTTCAATGCACAATGCGTTTTGTTTGTATTGCGATGCAAAACCCCTTTTCTCTTAAATGCAAAAGCACTAATCTCTTCGAAGCATTAGTTCGTGCAATGCAATGCAAAAGCAAATATGTTTTTTATCTCTTTAATACATAAGTTAGTTATTGCATGCAATGCACGGCAACAACACGTTTGGTGTGTTCTCTTTTCAATACACAAACAGAACAAGCTTATTCTTGTATGTACTGCAAAAGTTAACATGAGGTGTTATCTCCTTAATACGCAAAGCATTGTTAGATGGTGCAAAATATGTCATCCCTGTATAAAACAATTTATTGAAACGCACTGAAACAAAACATATGTTATCCTGTAATGCACAACTTAATTATTTTGAACATTTTTGACCAAAGAGTCCTTAAATATTAAGTTGCTATACATACTCATTGAGTCCGTATTTTACATTAAGCCATAGAGAAGCCATAACTCCTAATTCCAATCAATAGCTAAAAGGTCAACAATTTTTATTTTTTTATTTACATGTTTTGGCTGTACAGAAGTCCATATTTGAACCACTAAACATATTTTTGTACCAACAGTCCTTAAACACTAACTTACTATATATACTTGTTGATTTCCCTTCAGAATCCAGTTGCTAGAAAAAAAGTTCCACAAAAAGTTTTTAAAGGTTTTATTTTATTTCATTTTGTATGTATTTTAAGTTATGGCTGTACAGATATTTATATTTTTCCTACTGAATATATTTTCGTCCCAAAGGTCAAAAAGTCACTCATTGACTTTCCTTCTGGTTCCAAATAGTAGCTAAAAGGTCTACAAAAGGTCAACAATTTTTTTTATTATATTTTTTATTTTTTTACATATTATGGCTATACAGAAGTCCATATTTGACCTACTGAACACATTATTTTCCAAAAGGTCAAAAAGTCACTCATTGACTTTCCTTCTGGTTCCAAATAGTAGCTAAAAGGTCTACAAAAGGTTAACATTTTTTTTTTTTTTTTTTTTTTTTTTTTACATATTATGGCTGTACAAGAAGTCCATATTTGACCTACTGAACATTTTTTTCCCCCAAAGGTCAAAAAGTCACTCATTGACTTTCCTTCTGTTTTTTTTTTTTTTTTACATATTATAGCTGTACAAAGTCCATATTTGACCTACTGAACAAATTTTTGTCCCAAAGGTCAAAAAGACACTCATTGACTTCCCTTCTGATTCCAATAAGTAGAATACAGGTCTAAAAAAGATTTGGAATTTTTTTTTTTTTTTTTTTTTTTTTTACATATTATGGCTGTACAAGAAGTCCATATTTGACCTACTGAACATGTTTTTTTCCCAAAGGGCAAAAAGTCACTCATTGACTTTCCTTCTGGTTCCAATTAGTAGCTAAAAGGTCTACAAAAGGTTACTTTTTTTTTTTTTTTTTTTTTTTACATATTATAGCTGTACAAAGTCCATATTTGACCTACTGAACACATTTTTGTCCCAAAGGTCAAAAAGACACTCATTAACTTCCCTTCTGATTCCAATAAGTAGAATATAGGTCTAAAAAAGGTTTGGAATTTTTTTATTTATTTTATTTTTTTACATATTATGGCTGTACAAGAAGTCCATATTTGACCTGCTGAACATGTTTTTGCACTAAGAGTCCAAACACACTAATTCACTATACATACTCATTAACTTCCATTCTGATTCCAATTAGTAGTTAAAAGGTCCACATTTTTTATACATGTTTTGGCTGTACAGAAGTCCATATTTGACCTAAAGAACATGTTTTAGGCCTAAGAGTCCTTAAACACTAATTTACTATACATACTCATTGACTTCCCTTCTTATTCTCTTTACTAGCCAACATTCCCACAAAAACGTTTGACATATTATGGCTGTACAAGAAGTCCATATTTGACCTACTGAACAATTTTTTGTCCCTAAGGTCAAAAAGTCACTCATTGACTTACTTTCTGACTCCAATAAGTAGCTTACAGGTCTAAAAAATGTTTGGATTATTTTTTTATTTTTTTATTTTATTTTACATATTATGGCTGTACAAGAAGTCCATTTTTGACCTACTGAACAATTTTTTGTCCCTAAGGTCAAAAAGTCACTCATTGACTTACTTTCTGACTCCAATAAGTAGCTTACAGGTCTAAAAAATGTTTGGATTATTTTTTTATTTTTTTATTTTATTTTACATATTATGGCTGTACAAGAAGTCCATTTTTGACCTACTGAACAATTTTTTTTTCCAAAGGTCAAAAAGTCACTCATTGACTGTCCTTCTGGTACCAATAAGTAGCTAAAAGGTCTACAAAAGGTTCCATTTTTTTTTTTTTTTTTTACAGATTATGGCTGTACAAAGTCCATATTTGACCTACTGAACAAATTTTTGTCCCAAAGGTCAAAAAGTCACTCATTGACTTTCCTTCTGGTTCCAATAAGTAGCTTACAGGTCTAAAAAAGGTTTGGATTTTTTTTTTTTTTTTTTTTTACAGATTATGGCTGTACAAAGTCCATATTTGACCTACTGAACAAATTTTTGTCCCAAAGGTCAAAAAGTCACTCATTGACTTTCCTTCTGGTTCCAATAAGTAGCTTACAGGTCTAAAAAAGGTTTGGATTTTTTTTTTTTTTTTTTTTTTACATATTATGGCTGTACAAGAAGTCCATATTTGACCTACTGAACAATTTTTTTTTCCAAAGGTCAAAAAGTCACTCATTGACTATCCTTCTGGTGCCAATAAGTAGCTAAAAGGTCTACAAAAGGTAAAACATTTTTTTTTTTTTTTTTTTTTTTTTTTTTTACATATTATGGCTGTACAGAAGTCCATATTTGATCTACTGAACAAATTTTTGTCCCAAAGGTCAAAAAGTCACTTATTGACTTTCCTTCTGGTTCCAATAAGTAGCTAAAAGGTCTACAAAAAGGTTTAATTTTTTTTTTTTTGACATATTATGGCTATACAGAAGTCCATATTTGATCTACTGAACAAATTTTTGTCCCAAAGGTCAAAAAGTCACTTATTGACTTTCCTTCTGGTTCCAAATAGTAGCTAAAAGGTCTACAAAAGGTTAACATTTTGTTTTTTTTGTTTTTTTTTACATATTATAGCTGTACAAAGTCCATATTTGACCTACTGAACAAATTTTTGTCCCAAAGGTCAAAAAGACACTAATTGACTTCCCTTCTGATTCCAATAAGTAGAATACAGGTCTAAAAAAGGTTTGGATTATTATTATTTTTTAAATTTTTTTTTACATATTATGGCTGTACAAGTAGTCCATATTTGACCTACTGAACATGTTTTTTTCCCAAAGGGCAAAAAGTCACTCATTGACTTTCCTTCTGGTTCCAATTAGTAGCTAAAAGGTCTACAAAAGGTTAATTTTTTTTTTTTTTTTTTTTTTTTTTTTACATATTATGGCTGTACAAAGTCCATATTTGACCTACTGAACACATTTTTGTCCCAAAGGTCAAAAAGACACTCATTGACTTACTTTCTGATTCCAATAAGTAGCTTACAGGTCTAAAAAAGGTTTGGATTTTTTTTTTTTTTTTTTTTTTAACATATTATGGCTGTACAAGAAGTCCATATTTGACCTGCTGAACATGTTTTTGCACTAAGAGTCCAAACACACTAATTCACTATACATACTCATTAACTTCCATTCTGATTCCAATTAGTAGTTAAAAGGTCCACATTTTTTATACATGTTTTGGCAGTACAGAAGTCCATATTTGACCTAAAGAACATGTTTTAGGCCTAAGAGTCCTTAAACACTAATTTACTATACATACTCATTGACTTCCCTTCTTATTCTCTTTACTAGCCAACATTCCCACAAAAATGTTTGACATATTATGGCTGTACAAGAAGTCCATATTTGACTTACTGAACAATTTTTTGTCCCTAAGGTCAAAAAGTCACTCATTGACTTACTTTCTGACTCCAATAAGTAGCTTGCAGGTCTAAAAAATGTTTGGATTATTTTTTTATTTTTTTATTTTATTTTACATATTATGGCTGTACAAGAAGTCCATTTTTGACCTACTGAACAATTTTTTTTCCCAAAGGTCAAGAAGTCACTCATTCACTTTCCTTCAAGTTTCAATTAGTAGCTAAAAGGTCTACAAAAGGTTAAAAAATTTTTTTTTTTTTTTTTTTTTTACATATTATGGCTGTCCAAGAAGTCCATATTTGACCTACTGAACAAATTTTTTTTCCAAAGCTCAAAAAGTCACTCATTGACTTTCCTTCTGGTTCCAATAAGTAGCTTACAGGTCTAAAAAAGGTTTGAATTTTTTATTTTTATTTTTATTTTTTAATTTTTTTTTTACATATTATGGCTGTACAAGAAGTCCATATTTGACCTACTGAACAATTTTTTTTTCCAAAGGTCAAAAAGTCACTCATTGACTTTCCTTCTGGTTCCAATAAGTAGCTTACAGGTCTAAAAAAGGTTTGGATTATTATTATTATATATTTTTTTTTTTACATATTATGTCTGTACAAGAAGTCCATATTTGACCTACTGAACACATTTTTTTCCCAAAGGTCAAAAAGTCACTCATTGACTTTCCTTCTGGTTCCAATTAGTAGCTAAAAGGTCTACAAAAGGTTTAAATTAAAAAAAAAAAATTCAATCTAAATCCAATTTTTTTTTTTACATATTATGGCTGTACAAAGTCCATTTAACTTAGTGCACATAATTTTGGCCCAAGAGTCCTTGAACACTAACTTACTATACATACACACTCGTTGACTTCCCTTCTGAATCCAATTGCTAGCCAAAAGTTCCACAAAAAGGTTTTATTTTTTTATTTTTTTATTTTATTTTATTTTATTTTTTTACATATTATGGCTGTACAGACGTCCATATTTGACCTACTGAAAATATTTTTTTGGCCCAAAGGTCAAAAAAGTCACTCATTGACTTTCCTTCTGGTTCCAATTAGTAGCTAAAAGGTCTACAAAAGGTTTTAATTATTATTATTATTTTACGTATTATGGCTGTACAGAAGTCCTTATTTTACCTACTGAACATATATTCGTCCCAACAGTCCTTAAACACTAACTTACTATACACACTCATTGACTTCCCTTCTGGTTCCAAATAGTAGCTAAAAGGTCTACAAAAGGTTTTAATTTTAATTTTAATTTTTTACATTTAATGGCTGTACAGAAGTCTATTTTTGACCTACTTAAAAAATGTTTGGCCCAAAGGTGAAAAAAGGTCACTCATTTACTTCCCTTCTGAATCCAATAAGTAGCTTAAATGTCTACAAAAGGTTTAATTATTATTTTTATTTTACATATTATGGCTGTACAGAAGTCCATATTTGGTCTTCAGAACGTATTCTTGGTCCCTTCTGGTTCCAATTAGTAGCTAAAACGTCTACAAAAGGTTTAAATAAATAAGTAGCTTAAATGTCTACAAAAGGTTTAATTATTATTTTTATTTTACATATTATGGCTGTACAGAAGTCCATATTTGATCTACTGAACAAATTTTTGTCCCAAAGGTCAAAAAGTCACTTATTGACTTTCCTTCTGGTTCCAATAAGTAGCTAAAAGGTCTACAAAAAGGTTTTTTTTTTTTTTTTTTTTTACATATTATGGCTATACAGAAGTCCATATTTGATCTACTGAACAAATTTTTGTCCCAAAGGTCAAAAAGTCACTTATTGACTTTCCTTCTGGTTCCAATAAGTAGCTAAAAGGTCTACAAAAAGGTTTAATTTTTTTTTTTTTTTACATACTATGGCTATACAGAAGTCCATATTTGACCTACTGAACACATTTTTTTCCCAAAGGTCAAAAAGTCACTCATTGACTTTCCTTCTGGTACCAATAAGTAGCTAAAAGGTCTACAAAAGGTCAACAATTTTATTTTAATTTTTATTTTTTTATTTTTACATATTATGGCTATACAGAAGTCCATATTTGACCTACTGAACACATTTTTTTCCAAAAGGTCAAAAAGTCACTCATTGACTTTCCTTCTGGTTCCAAATAGTAGCTAAAAGGTCTACAAAAGGTTAACATTTTGTTTTTTTTGTTTTTTTTTACATATTATAGCTGTACAAAGTCCATATTTGACCTACTGAACAAATTTTTGTCCCAAAGGTCAAAAAGACACTAATTGACTTCCCTTCTGATTCCAATAAGTAGAATACAGGTCTAAAAAAGGTTTGGATTATTATTATTTTTTTTATTTTTTTTTACATATTATGGCTGTACAAAGTCCATATTTGACCTACTGAACACATTTTTGTCCCAAAGGTCAAAAAGACACTCATTGACTTACTTTCTGATTCCAATAAGTAGCTTACAGGTCTAAAAAAGGTTTGGAATTTTTTTTTTTTTTTTTTTTTTTAACATATTATGGCTGTACAAGAAGTCCATATTTGACCTGCTGAACATGTTTTTGCACTAAGAGTCCAAACACACTAATTCACTATACATACTCATTAACTTCCATTCTGATTCCAATTAGTAGTTAAAAGGTCCACATTTTTTATACATGTTTTGGCAGTACAGAAGTCCATATTTGACCTAAAGAACATGTTTTAGGCCTAAGAGTCCTTAAACACTAATTTACTATACATACTCATTGACTTCCCTTCTTATTCTCTTTACTAGCCAACATTCCCACAAAAATGTTTGACATATTATGGCTGTACAAGAAGTCCATATTTGACCTACTGAACAATTTTTTGTCCCTAAGGTCAAAAAGTCACTCATTGACTTACTTTCTGACTCCAATAAGTAGCTTGCAGGTCTAAAAAATGTTTGGATTATTTTTTTATTTTTTTATTTTATTTTACATATTATGGCTGTACAAGAAGTCCATTTTTGACCTACTGAACAATTTTTTTTCCCAAAGGTCAAGAAGTCACTCATTCACTTTCCTTCAAGTTTCAATTAGTAGCTAAAAGGTCTACAAAAGGTTAAAAAATTTTTTTTTTTTTTTTTTTTTTACATATTATGGCTGTCCAAGAAGTCCATATTTGACCTACTGAACAATTTTTTTTTCCAAAGCTCAAAAAGTCACTCATTGACTTTCCTTCTGGTTCCAATAAGTAGCTTACAGGTCTAAAAAAGGTTTGAATTTTTTATTTTTATTTTTATTTTTTAAATTTTTTTTTACATATTATGGCTGTACAAGAAGTCCATATTTGACCTACTGAACAATTTTTTTTTCCAAAGGTCAAAAAGTCACTCATTGACTTTCCTTCTGGTTCCAATAAGTAGCTAAAACGTCTACAAAAGGTTAGGAATATTATTATTATTATTTTTTTTTTTACATATTATGTCTGTACAAGAAGTCCATATTTGACCTACTGAACAAATTTTGTCCCAAAGGTCAAAAAGTCACTCATTGATGACCCTTCTGATTCCAATAAGTAGCTTACAGATCTAAAAAAGGTTTGGATTTTTTTTTTTTTTTTTTTTTTTTACATATTATGGCTGTACAAGAAGTCCATATTTGACCTCCTGATCAAATTTTTTTTCCAAAGGTCAAAAAGTCACTCATTGACTTTCCTTCTGGTTCCAATAAGTAGCTAAAAGGTCTACAAAAGGTGAAAAAAAAATTTTTTTTTTTTTTTTTTTTTTACATATTATGGCTGTACAGAAGTCCATATTTGATCTACTGAACAAATTTGTGTCCCAAAGGTCAAAAAGTCACTCATTGACTTTCCTTCTGGTTCCAATAAGTAGCGAAAAGGTCTACAAAAGGTAAATTTTTTTTTTTTTTTTTTTTTTTTTTACATATTATGGCTGTACAGAAGTCCATATTTGATCTACTGAACAAATTTTTGTCCCAAAGGTCAAAAAGTCACTTATTGACTTTCCTTCTGGTTCCAATAAGTAGCTAAAAGGTCTACAAAAAGGTTTAATTTTTTTTTTTTTTTACATATTATGGCTATACAGAAGTCCATATTTGATCTACTGAACAAATTTTTGTCCCAAAGGTCAAAAAGTCATTTATTGACTTTCCTTCTGGTTCCAATAAGTAGCTAAAAGGTCTACAAAAAGGTTTAATTTTTTTTTTTTTTTACATATTATGGCTATACAGAAGTCCATATTTGACCTACTGAACACATTTTTTTCCAAAAGGTCAAAAAGTCACTCATTGACTTTCCTTCTGGTTCCAAATAGTAGCTAAAAGGTCTACAAAAGGTTAACATTTTTTTTTTTTTTTTTTTTTTTACATATTATAGCTGTACAAAGTCCATATTTGACCTACTGAACAAATTTTTGTCCCAAAGGTCAAAAAGACACTAATTGACTTCCCTTCTGATTCCAATAAGTAGAATACAGGTCTAAAAAAGGTTTGGATTATTATTATTTTTTTAAATTTTTTTTACATATTATGGCTGTACAAGTAGTCCATATTTGACCTACTGAACATGTTTTTTTCCCAAAGGGCAAAAAGTCACTCATTGACTTTCCGTCTGGTTCCAATTAGTAGCTAAAAGGTCTACAAAAGGTTAAATTTTTTTTTTTTTTTTTTTTTTTACATATTATGGCTGTACAAAGTCCATATTTGACCTACTGAACACATTTTTGTCCCAAAGGTCAAAAAGACACTCATTGACTTACTTTCTGATTCCAATAAGTAGCTTACAGGTCTAAAAAAGGTTTGGATTTTTTTTTTTTTTTTTTTTTTAACATATTATGGCTGTACAAGAAGTCCATATTTGACCTGCTGAACATGTTTTTGCACTAAGAGTCCAAACACACTAATTCACTATACATACTCATTAACTTCCATTCTGATTCCAATTAGTAGTTAAAAGGTCCACATTTTTTATACATGTTTTGGCAGTACAGAAGTCCATATTTGACCTAAAGAACATGTTTTAGGCCTAAGAGTCCTTAAACACTAATTTACTATACATACTCATTGACTTCCCTTCTTATTCTCTTTACTAGCCAACATTCCCACAAAAATGTTTGACATATTATGGCTGTACAAGAAGTCCATATTTGACTTACTGAACAATTTTTTGTCCCTAAGGTCAAAAAGTCACTCATTGACTTACTTTCTGACTCCAATAAGTAGCTTGCAGGTCTAAAAAATGTTTGGATTATTTTTTTATTTTTTTATTTTATTTTACATATTATGGCTGTACAAGAAGTCCATTTTTGACCTACTGAACAATTTTTTTTCCCAAAGGTCAAGAAGTCACTCATTCACTTTCCTTCAAGTTTCAATTAGTAGCTAAAAGGTCTACAAAAGGTTAAAAAATTTTTTTTTTTTTTTTTTTTTTACATATTATGGCTGTCCAAGAAGTCCATATTTGACCTACTGAACAAATTTTTTTTCCAAAGCTCAAAAAGTCACTCATTGACTTTCCTTCTGGTTCCAATAAGTAGCTTACAGGTCTAAAAAAGGTTTGAATTTTTTATTTTTATTTTTATTTTTTAATTTTTTTTTTACATATTATGGCTGTACAAGAAGTCCATATTTGACCTACTGAACAATTTTTTTTTCCAAAGGTCAAAAAGTCACTAATTGACTTTCCTTCTGGTACCAATAAGTAGCTAAAAGGTCACTCATTGACTTTCCTTCTGGTTCCAATTAGTAGCTAAAAGGTCTACAAAAGGTTTAAATGGTTTTTTTTTTTTTTTTTTTTTTTTTTTTTTTTTACATATTATGGCTATACAGAAGTCCATATTTGACCTACTGAACACATTTTTTTCCCAAAGGTCAAAAAGTCACTCATTGACTTTCCTTCTGGTACCAATAAGTGGCTTACAGGTCTACAAAAGGTTCCATTTTTTTTTTTTTACAGATTATGGCTGTACAAAGTCCATATTTGACCAACTGATTACATTTTTGTCCCAATGGTCAAAAAGTCACTAATTGACTTTCCTTCTGGTACCAATAAGTAGCTAAAAGGTCTACAAAAGGTTCCATTTTTTTTTTTTTTTTTTTTTTTACAGATTATGGCTGTACAAAGTCCATATTTGACCTGCTGAACAATTTTTTTTTCCAAAGCTCAAAAAGTCACTCATTGACTTTCCTTCTGGTTCCAATAAGTGGCTTACAGGTCTAAAAAAGGTTTGGATTTTTTATTTTTATTTTTTATCTTTTATTTATTTATTTTTTTACATATTATGGCTGTACAAGAAGTCCATTATTTGACCTACTGAACAATTTTTTTTTCCAAAGGTCAAAAAGTCACTCATTGACTTTCCTTCTGGTTCCAATAAGTAGCTTACAGGTCTAAAAAAGGTTTGGATTATTATTATTATTAATTTTTATTTTTACATATTATGTCTGTACAAGAAGTCCATATTTGACCTACTGAACACATTTTTTTCCCAAAGGTCAAAAAGTCACTCATTGACTTTCCTTCTGGTTCCAATTAGTAGCTAAAAGGTCTACAAAAGGTTTAAATTTAAAAAAAAAAATTCAATCTAAATCCAATTTTTTTTTTTACATATTATGGCTGTACAAAGTCCATTTAACTTAGTGCACATAATTTTGGCCCAAGAGTCCTTGAACACTAACTTACTATACATACACACTCGTTGACTTCCCTTCTGAATCCAATTGCTAGCCAAAAGTTCCACAAAAAGGTTTTATTTTTTTATTTTTTTATTTTATTTTATTTTATTTTTTTACATATTATGGCTGTACAGACGTCCATATTTGACCTACTGAAAATATTTTTTTGGCCCAAAGGTCAAAAAAGTCACTCATTGACTTTCCTTCTGGTTCCAATTAGCAGCTAAAAGGTCTACAAAAGGTTTTAATTATTATTATTTTTTTACGTATTATGGCTGTACAGAAGTCCTTATTTTACCTACTGAACATATATTCGTCCCAACAGTCCTTAAACACTAACTTACTATACACACTCATTGACTTCCCTTCTGGTTCCAAATAGTAGCTAAAAGGTCTACAAAAGGTTTTAATTTTAATTTTAATTTTTTACATTTAATGGCTGTACAGAAGTCTATTTTTGACCTACTTAAAAAATGTTTGGCCCAAAGGTGAAAAAAGGTCACTCATTTACTTCCCTTCTGAATCCAATAAGTAGCTTAAATGTCTACAAAAGGTTTAATTATTATTTTTATTTTACATATTATGGCTGTACAGAAGTCCATATTTGGTCTTCAGAACGTATTCTTGGTCCCTTCTGGTTCCAATTAGTAGCTAAAACGTCTACAAAAGGTTTAAATAA
The DNA here is from genome assembly GCF_949357685.1 of Gobio gobio. Lineage (NCBI taxonomy): Eukaryota > Metazoa > Chordata > Actinopteri > Cypriniformes > Gobionidae > Gobio > Gobio gobio. The sequence continues at coordinate 31,607,258 of NC_137099.1, read as the reverse complement.
ATAAGTAGCTTAAATGTCTACAAAAGGTTTAATTATTATTTTTATTTTACATATTATGGCTGTACAGAAGTTCATATTTGGTCTTCAGAATGTATTCTTGGTCCCTTCTGGTTCCAATTAGTAGCTAAAACGTCTACAAAAGGTTTAAATAAAAATAAAAAATTTCAATCTGAATCCAATTTTTTTTTTACATATTATGGCTGTACAAAGTCCTTTTAACTTACTGAACATATTTTTGGCCCAAGAGTCCTTGAACACTAACTTACTATACATACACACTCGTTGACTTCCCTTCTGAATCCAATTGCTAGCCAAGTTCCACAAAAAGTTTTTAATGTTTTTTTACTATTATTATTTTTTACATATTATGGCTGTACAGAAGTCCATATTTGACCTACTGAAAATATTTTTGGGCCAAAGGTCAATAAAGTCACTCATTGACTTCCCTTCTGATTCCAATTTCTAGCTAAAAGGTCCACAAAAGGTTTTAATGTTTTATTTCTATTATTATTTTTTACATATTATGGCTGTACAAGAAGTCCATATTTGACCTACTGAAAAAATGTTTGTCCCAAAGGTCAAAAAGTCACTCATTGACTTTCCTTCTGGTTCCAATTAGTAGCTAAACGATCTACAAAAGGTTTGAATTTTTTTTTTTTTTTTTTTTTTTTACATATTATGGCTGTACAGAAGTTCATATTTGACCTACCGAATACATTTTTGTCCCAAAGGTCAAAAAATCACTCATTGACTTTCCTTCTGGTGCCAATTAGTAGCTGAAAGGTCTACAAAAGGTTTAAATTTTTTTTTTTTTTTTTACGTATTATGGCTGTACAGAAGTCCTTATTTTACCTACTGAACATATATTCGTCCCAACAGTCCTTAAACACTAACTTACTATACACACTCATTGATTTCCCTTCTGATTCCAATAAGTAGCTTACAGGTCTAAAAAAGGTTTGGATTATTATTTTTTTTTTTTTTTTTTTTTTTTTACATATTATGGCTGTACAAGAAGTCCATATTTGACCTACTGAACAAATTTTTGTCCCAAAGGTCAAAAAGTCACTCATTGACTTTCCTTCTGGTGCCAATTAGTAGCTGAAAGGTCTACAAAAGGTTTTAATTTTTTTTTTTTTTTTTACGTATTATGGCTGTACAGAAGTCCTTATTTCACCTACTGAACATATATTCGTCCCAACAGTCCTTAAACACTAACTTACTATACACACTCATTGACTTCCCTTCTGATTCCAATAAGTAGCTTACAGGTCTAAAAAAGGTTAGGATTATTATTATTATTATTTTTTTTTTTTTACATATTATGTCTGTACAAGAAGTCCATATTTGACCTACTGAACAAATTTTTGTCCCAAAGGTCAAAAAGTCACTCATTGATGTCCCTTCTGATTCCAATAAGTAGCTTACAGGTCTAAAAAAGGTTTGGAATTTTTTTTTTTTTTTTTTTTTTTTTTTTTTTTACATATTATGGCTGTAAAAGAAGTCCATATTTGACCTGCTGAACAATTTTTTTTTCCAAAGCTCAAAAAGTCACTCATTGACTTTCCTTCTGGTTCCAATAAGTGGCTTACAGGTCTAAAAAAGGTTTGGATTTTTTTTTTTTTTTTTATCTTTTATTTATTTATTTTTTTACATATTATGGCTGTACAAGAAGTCCATTATTTGACCTACTGAACAATTTTTTTTCCAAAGGTCAAAAAGTCACTCATTGACTTTCCTTCTGGTTCCAATAAGTAGCTTACAGGTCTAAAAAAGGTTTGGATTATTATTATTTTTTTTTTTTTTTTTTTACATATTATGTCTGTACAAGAAGTCCATATTTGACCTACTGAACACATTTTTTTCCCAAAGGTCAAAAAGTCACTCATTGACTTTCCTTCTGGTTCCAATTAGTAGCTAAAAGGTCTACAAAAGGTTTAAATTTAAAAAAAAAAATTCAATCTGAATCCAATTTTTTTTTTACATATTATGGCTGTACAAAGTCCATTTAACTTACTGCACATAATTTTGGCCCAAGAGTCCTTGAACACTAACTTACTATACATACACACTCGTTGACTTCCCTTCTGAATCCAATTGCTAGCCAAAAGTTCCACAAAAAGGTTTTATTTATTTATTTATTTTTTTTATTTTATTTTATTTTTTTACATATTATGGCTGTACAGCCGTCCATATTTGACCTACTGAAAATATTTTTGGCCCAAAGGTCAAAAAAGTCACTCATTGACTTTCCTTCTGGTTCCAATTAGTAGCTAAAATGTCTACAAAAGGTTTTAATTATTATTATATTTTTACGTATTATGGCTGTACAGAAGTCCTTATTTTACCTACTGAACATATATTCGTCCCAACAGTCCTTAAACACTAACTTACTATACACACTCATTGACTTCCCTTCTGTTTCCAAATATTAGCTAAAAGGTCTACAAAAGGTTTTAATTTTAATTTTAATTTTTTACATTTAATGGCTGTACAGAAGTCTATTTTTGACCTACTTAAAAAATGTTTGGCCCAAAGGTGAAAAAAGGTCACTCATTTACTTCCCTTCTGAATCCAATAAGTAGCTTAAATGTCTACAAAAGGTTTAATTATTTTATTTTTTTTACATATTATGGCTGTACAGAAGTCCATATTTGGTCTTCTGAACGTATTCTTGGCCCAAAGGTCAAAAAGTCACTCATTGGAACCCTTCTGGTTCCAATTAGTAGCTAAAACGTCTACAAAAGGTTTAAATAAAAATAAAAAATTTCAATCTGAATCCAATTTTTTTTTTACATATTATGGCTGTACAAAGTCCTTTTAACTTACTGAACATATTTTTGGCCCAAGAGTCCTTGAACACTAACTTACTATACATACACACTCGTTGACTTCTCTTCTGAATCCAATTGCTAGCCAAGTTCCACAAAAAGTTTTTAATGTTTTTTTACTATTATTATTTTTTACATATTATGGCTGTACAGAAGTCCATATTTGACCTACTGAAAATATTTTTGGGCCAAAGGTCAATAAAGTCACTCATTGACTTCCCTTCTGATTCCAATTTGTAGCTAAAAGGTCCACAAAAGGTTTTAATGTTTTATTTCTATTATTATTTTTTACATATTATGGCTGTACAAGAAGTCCATATTTGACCTACTGAAAAAATGTTTGTCCCAAAGGTCAAAAAGTCACTCATTGACTTTCCTTCTGGTTCCAATTAGTAGCTAAACGATCTACAAAAGGTTTGAATTTTTTTTTTTTTTTTTTTTTTTTTTACATATTATGGCTGTACAGAAGTTCATATTTGACCTACCGAATACATTTTTGTCCCAAAGGTCAAAAAATCACTCATTGACTTTCCTTCTGGTGCCAATTAGTAGCTGAAAGGTCTACAAAAGGTTTAATTTTTTTTTTTTTTTACGTATTATGGCTGTACAGAAGTCCTTATTTTACCTACTGAACATATATTCGTCCCAACAGTCCTTAAACACTAACTTACTATACACACTCATTGATTTCCCTTCTGATTCCAATAAGTAGCTTACAGGTCTAAAAAAGGTTTGGATTATTATTATTTTTTTTTTTTTTATTTTTTTTACATATTATGGCTGTACAAGAAGTCCATATTTGACCTACTGAACAAATTTTTGTCCCAAAGGTCAAAAAGTCACTCATTGACTTTCCTTCTGGTGCCAATTAGTAGCTGAAAGGTCTACAAAAGGTTTTAATTTTTTTTTTTTTTTTTACGTATTATGGCTGTACAGAAGTCCTTATTTCACCTACTGAACATATATTCGTCCCAACAGTCCTTAAACACTAACTTACTATACACACTCATTGACTTCCCTTCTGATTCCAATAAGTAGCTTACAGGTCTAAAAAAGGTTAGGATTATTATTATTATTTTATTTTATTTTTTTTACATATTATGTCTGTACAAGAAGTCCATATTTGACCTACTGAACAAATTTTTGTCCCAAAGGTCAAAAAGTCACTCATTGATGTCCCTTCTGATTCCAATAAGTAGCTTACAGGTCTAAAAAAGGTTTGGAATTTTTTTTTTTTTTTTTTTTTTTTTTACATATTATGGCTGTAAAAGAAGTCCATATTTGACCTGCTGAACAATTTTTTTTTCCAAAGCTCAAAAAGTCACTCATTGACTTTCCTTCTGGTTCCAATAAGTGGCTTACAGGTCTAAAAAAGGTTTGGATTTTTTTTTTTTTTTTTATCTTTTATTTATTCATTTTTTTACATATTATGTCTGTACAAGAAGTCCATATTTGACCTACTGAACACATTTTTTTCCCAAAGGTCAAAAAGTCACTCATTGACTTTCCTTCTGGTTCCAATTAGTAGCTAAAAGGTCTACAAAAGGTTTAAATTAAAAAAAAAAAATTCAATCTGAATCCAATTTTTTTTTTACATATTATGGCTGTACAAAGTCCATTTAACTTACTGCACATAATTTTGGCCCAAGAGTCCTTGAACACTAACTTACTATACATACACACTCGTTGACTTCCCTTCTGAATCCAATTGCTAGCCAAAAGTTCCACAAAAAGGTTTTATTTTTTTTTATTTTTATTTTATTTTATTTTATTTTTTTACATATTATGGCTGTACAGCCGTCCATATTTGACCTACTGAAAATATTTTTGGCCCAAAGGTCAAAAAAGTCACTCATTGACTTTCCTTCTGGTTCCAATTAGTAGCTAAAATGTCTACAAAAGGTTTTAATTATTATTATATTTTTACGTATTATGGCTGTACAGAAGTCCTTATTTTACCTACTGAACATATATTCGTCCCAACAGTCCTTAAACACTAACTTACTATACACACTCATTGACTTCCCTTCCGGTTCCAAATAGTAGCTAAAAGGTCTACAAAAGGTTTTAATTTTAATTTTAATTTTTTACATTTAATGGCTGTACAGAAGTCTATTTTTGACCTACTTAAAAAATGTTTGGCCCAAAGGTGAAAAAAGGTCACTCATTTACTTCCCTTCTGAATCCAATAAGTAGCTTAAATGTCTACAAAAGGTTTAATTATTTTTTTTTTTTTTACATATTATGGCTGTACAGAAGTCCATATTTGGTCTTCTGAACGTATTCTTGGCCTAAAGGTCAAAAAGTCACTCATTGGAACCCTTCTGGTTCCAATTAGTAGCTAAAACGTCTACAAAAGGTTTAAATAAAAATAAAAAATTTCAATCTGAATCCAATTTTTTTTTTTACATATTATGGCTGTACAAAGTCCTTTTAACTTACTGAACATATTTTTGGCCCAAGAGTCCTTGAACACTAACTTACTATACATACACACTCGTTGACTTCCCTTCTGAATCCAATTGCTAGCCAAGTTCCACAAAAAGTTTTTAATGTTTTTTTACTATTATTATTTTTTACATATTATGGCTGTACAGAAGTCCATATTTGACCTACTGAAAATATTTTTGGGCCAAAGGTCAATAAAGTCACTCATTGACTTCCCTTCTGATTCCAATTTGTAGCTAAAAGGTCCACAAAAGGTTTTAATGTTTTATTACTATTATTATTTTTTACATTTTATGGCTGTACAAGAAGTCCATATTTGACCTACTGAACAAATTTTTGTCCCAAAGGTCAAAAAGTCACTCATAGATTTTCCTTCTGGTTCCAATTAGTAGCTAAAAGGTCTACAAAAGGTTTAATTTTTTTTTTTTTTTTTTTTTTACATATTATGGCTGTACAGAAGTCCATATTTGACCTACTGAACAAATTTTTGTCCCAAAGGTCAAAAAGTCACTCATTGACTTCCCTTCTGATTCCAAATAGTAGCTTACAGGTCTACAAAAGGTTTAAATTTTTATTTTTTTTAAATAAATTTTTTTACATATTATGTCTGTACAGAAGTCCATATTTGACCTACTGAACAAATTTTTGTCCCAAAGGTCAAAAAGTCACTTATTGACTTTCCTTCTGGTTCCAATAAATAGCTAAAAGGTCTACAAAAGGTTTAAAAAATCTTTTTCACATTTTATGGCTGTACAGAAGTCCATATTTGACCTACTGAACAAATTTTTGTCCCAAAGGTCAAAAAGTCACTCATTGACTTCCCTTCTGATTCCAATAAGTAAAGCTTACAGGTCTAAAAAAGGTTTGGATTTTTTTTTTTTTTTTTTTTTTTTTACATATTATGGCGGGACAAGAAGTCCATATTTGACCTACTGAACAATTTTTTTTTCCAAAGGTCAAAAAGTCACTCATTGACTTTCCTTCTGGTTTGTAGCTAAAAGGTCTACAAAAGTTTTTTTTTGTTTTGTTTTTTTGTACATATTATGGCTGTACAGAAGTCCATATTTGACCTACTGAACAAATTTTTGAACAACTCATTGACTTCCCTTCTGATTCCAATAAGTAGCTTATAGGTCGAAAAAAGGTTTGGAATTTTTATTTATTTATTTTTTTACATATTATGGCTGTACAAGAAGTCCATATTTGACCTACGGAACACATTTTTTTTCTGATTCCAATAAGTAGCTTACAGGTCTAAAAAAGGTTTGGATTATTTATTTTATTTTTTTACATATTATGGCTGTACAAGAAGTCCATATTTGACCTGCTGAACATGTTTTTGCACTAAGAGTCCATACACACTAATTCACTATACATACTCATTGACTTCCATTCTGATTCCAATTAGTAGTTAAAAGGTCCACATTTTTTTATAGATGTTTTGGCTGTACAGAAGTCCATATTTGACCTAAAGAACATGTTTTAGGCCTAAGAGTCCTTAAACAATAATTTACTATACATACTCATTGCCTTCCCTTCTCATTCCCTTTACTAGCCAAAATTCCCACAAAAATATTTGATATATTATGGCTGTACAGAAGTCCATATTTGACCTACCGAATAAATTTTTGTCCCAAAGGTCAAAAAGTCACTCATTGACTTTCCTTCTGCATCCAATAAGTAGCTAAAAGGTCTACAAAAGGTTAACATTTATTTTTTATTTTTTTTATTTTTTTACATATTATAGCTGTAGAAAGTCCATGTGTGACCTACTGAACAATTTTTGTCCCAAAGGTCAAAAAGTCACTTATTGACTTTCCTTCTGGTTCCAATAAGTAGCTAAAAGGTCTACAAAAGGTTTAAAAAAAAAAATTTATTTTACATTTTTTGGCTGTACAAGAAGTCCATATTTGACCTACTTAACAATTTTTTTTCAAAGGTCAAAAAGTCACTCATTGACTTTCCTACTGATTCCAATAAGTAGCTAAAAGGTCTACAAAAGGTTACATTTTTTTTTTCTTTTTTTTTTTTTTTACATATTATTGCTGTACAAAGTCCATATGTGACCTACTGAACAAATTTTTGTCCCAAAGGTCAAAAAGTCACTTATTGACTTTCCTTCTGGTTCCAATAAGTAGCTAAAATGTCTACAAAAGGTTACATTTTTTTTTTTTTTTTTTTTACATATTATGGCTGTACAAGAAGTCCATATTTGACCTACGGAACAAATTTTTTTTCCAAAGGTCAAAAAGTCACTCATTGACTTCCCTTCTGATTCCAATAAGTAGCTTACAGGTCTAAAAAAGGTTTGGATTTTTTTTTTTTTTTTTTTACATATTATGGCTGTACAAGAAGTCCATATTTGACCTGCTGAACATGTTTTTGCACTAAGAGTCCATACACACTAATTCACTATACATACTCATTGACTTCCATTCTGATTCCAATTAGTAGTTAAAAGGTCCACATTTTTTTATAGATGTTTTGGCTGTACAGAAGTCCATATTTGACCTAAAGAACATGTTTTAGGCCTAAGAGTCCTTAAACAATAATTTACTATACATACTCATTGCCTTCCCTTCTTATTCCCTTTACTAGCCAAAATTCCCACAAAAATATTTGATATATTATGGCTGTACAGAAGTCCATATTTGACCTACCGAATAATTTTTTGTCCCAAAGGTCAAAAAGTCACTCATTGACTTTCCTTCTGCATCCAATAAGTAGCTAAAAGGTCTACAAAGGGTTAACATTTCTTTTTTTTTTTTTTTTTTTTTTTTTTTACATATTATAGCTGTAGAAAGTCCATGTGTGACCTACTGAACAAATTTTTGTCCCAAAGGTCAAAAAGTCACTTATTGACTTTCCTTCTGGTTCCAATAAGTAGCTAAAAGGTCTACAAAAGGCACTTTTTTTTTTTTTTCTTTTTACATATTATGGCCGTACAGAAGTCCATATTTGACCTACTGAACACATTTTTGTCCCAAAGATCAAAAAGTCACTTATTGACTTTCCTTCTGATTCCAATAAGTAGCTAAACGGTCTACAAAAGGTTTAATTTTTTTTTTTTTTACATATTATGGCTGTACAGAAGTCCATATTTGACCTACTGAATACATTTTTGTCCCAAAGGTCAAAAAGTCACTCATTGACTTCCCTTCTGATTCCAATAAGTAGCTTAAGGTTCTAAAAAAGGTTTGGATTTTTTTTTCTTTTTTTTTTTTTTTCTACATATTATCGCTGTACAAAAAGTCCATATTTGACCTACGGAACAATTTATTTTCTCCAAAAAAAGAGTCCTAAGAGTCCTTAAACACTGATTTACTATACATACTCAATGACTTCCCTTCTTATTCCCTTTACTAGCCAAAATTCCCACAAAAATGTTTGACATATTATGGCTGTACAAGAAGTCCATATTTGACCTACAAAACATATTTTTTTTCCAAAGGTCAAAAAGTCACTCGTTGATTTTCCTTCTGGTTCCAATAAGTAGCTAAAAGGTCTACAAAAGGTTAAAAAAATATATATATATATTGTTTGTTTTGTTTTTTTTACATATTATGGCTGTACAAGAAGTCCATATTTGACCTACTGAACAATTTTTTTTCCCAAAGGTCAAAAAGCCACTCAATGACTTTCCTTCTGGTTCCAATTAGTAGCTAAAAGGTCTACAGAAGGTTTAAATTTATTATTTTTTTTTTTATTTTTTTTTTTTACATATTATGAATGTAAAGAAGTCCATATTTGACCTACTGAACAATTTTTTCTCCCAAAGGTCAAAAAGTCACTTATTGACTTTCATTCTGGTTCCAATAAGTAGCTAAAAGGTATACAAAAGGTTTAAAAAAAAAAATTTATTTTACATTTTTTGGCTGTACAAAGTCCATATGTGACCTACTGAACAAATTTTTTTCCCAAAGGTCAAAAAGTCACTTATTGACTTTCCTTCTGGTTCCAATAAGTAGCTAAAAGGTCTACAAAAGGCACTTTTTTTTTTTTTTTTTTTTTTACATATTATGGCCGTACAGAAGTCAATATTTGACCTACTGAACACATTTTTTTCCCAAAGATCAAAAAGTCACTTATTGACTTTCCTTCTAATTCCAATAAGTAGCTAAAAGGTCTACAAAGGGTTATATTTCTTTTTTATATATATATATTTTTTTTACATATTATGGCTCTACAAAGTCCATATTTGACCTACTGAACAAATGTTTGTCCCAAAGGTCAAAAAGTCACTCATTGACCTCCCTTCTGATTCCAATAAGTAGCTTAAGGTTCTAAAAAAGGTTTGGATTTTTTTTTCTTTTCTTCTTTTTTCTACATATTATCGCTGTACAAAAAGTCCATATTTGACCTACGGAACAATTTTTTTTCTCCAAAAAAAGAGTCCTAAGAGTCCTTAAAAACTGATTTACTATACATACTCAATGACTTCCCTTCTTATTCCCTTTACTAGCCAAAATTCCCACAAAAATGTTTGACATATTATGGCTGTACAAGAAGTCCATATTTGACCTACAAAACATATTTTTTTTCCAAAGGTCAAAAAGTCACTCGTTGACTTTCCTTCTGGTTCCAATAAGTAGCTAAAAGGTTTACAAAAGGTTACAAATTTTTTTTTTTTTTTTTTTTTTTTTTTTTTTTACATATTATGGCTGTACAAGAAGTCCATATTTGACCTACTGAACAATTTTTTCTCCCAAAGGTCAAAAAGTCACTTATTGACTTTCATTCTGGTTCCAATAAGTAGCTAAAAGGTCTACAAAAGGTTTAAAAAAAAAAATTCATTTTACATTTTTTGGCTGTACAAAGTCCATATTTGACCTACTGAACAAATTTTTGTCCCAAAGGTCAAAAAGTCACTCATTGACTTCCCTTCTGATTCCAATATGTAGCTTATAGGTCTAAAAATGGTTTGAATTTATTTATTTATTTATTTTTTCATATTATGGCTGTACAAGAAGTCCATATTTGACTTACTTAACAATTTTTTTTCCAAAGGTCAAAAAGTCACTCATTGACTTTCCTACTGATTCCAATAAGTAGCTAAAAGGTCTACAAAAGGTTACTTTTTTTTTTTTTTTTTTTTTTTTTTTACATATTATTGCTGTAGAAAGTCCATGTGTGACCTACTGAACAATTTTTGTCCCAAAGGTCAAAAAGTCACTTATTGACTTTCCTTCTGGTTCCAATAAGTAGCTAAAAGGTCTACAAAAGGTTTAAAAAAAAAAAATTATTTTACATTTTTTGGCTGTACAAGAAGTCCATATTTGACCTACTTAACAATTTTTTTTCCAAAGGTCAAAAAGTCACTCATTGACTTTCCTACTGATTCCAATAAGTAGCTAAAAGGTCTACAAAAGGTTACATTTTTTTTTTCTTTTTTTTTTTTTTTACATATTATTGCTGTACAAAGTCCATATGTGACCTACTGAACAAATTTTTGTCCCAAAGGTCAAAAAGTCACTTATTGACTTTCCTTCTGGTTCCAATAAGTAGCTAAAATGTCTACAAAAGGTTACATTTTTGTTTTTTTTTTTTTTACATATTATGGCTGTACAAGAAGTCCATATTTGACCTGCTGAACATGTTTTTGCACTAAGAGTCCATACACACTAATTCACTATACATACTCATTGACTTCCATTCTGATTCCAATTAGTAGTTAAAAGGTCCACATTTTTTTATAGATGCTGTACAGAAGTCCATATTTGACCTAAAGAACATGTTTTAGGCCTAAGAGTCCTTAAACAATAATTGACTATACATACTCATTGCCTTCCCTTCTTATTCCCTTTACTAGCCAAAATTCCCACAAAAATATTTGATATATTATGGCTGTACAGAAGTCCATATTTGACCTACCGAATAATTTTTTGTCCCAAAGGTCAAAAAGTCACTCATTGACTTTCCTTCTGCATCCAATAAGTAGCTAAAAGGTCTACAAAGGGTTAACATTTCTTTTTTTTTTTTTCTTTTTTTTTTTTTACATATTATAGCTGTAGAAAGTCCATGTGTGACCTACTGAACAAATTTTTGTCCCAAAGGTCAAAAAGTCACTTATTGACTTTCCTTCTGGTTCCAATAAGTAGCTAAAAGGTCTACAAAAGGCACATTTTTTTTTTTTTTTCTTTTTACATATTATGGCCGTACAGAAGTCCATATTTGACCTACTGAACACATTTTTGTCCCAAAGATCAAAAAGTCACTTATTGACTTTCCTTCTGATTCCAATAAGTAGCTAAACTGTCTACAAAAGGTTTAATTTTTTTTTTTTTTTTACATATTATGGCTGTACAGAAGTCCATATTTGACCTACTGAATACATTTTTGTCCCAAAGGTCAAAAAGTCACTCATTGACTTTCCTTCTGGTACCAATAAGTAGCTAAAAGGTCTACAAAGGGTTATATTTCTTTTTTATATATATATATTTTTTTTACATATTATGGCTCTACAAAGTCCATATTTGACCTACTGAACAAATTTTTGTCCCAAAGGTCAAAAAGTCACTCATTGACTTCCCTTCTGATTCCAATAAGTAGCTTAAGGTTCTAAAAAAGGTTTGGATTTTTTTTTCTTTTTTTTTTTTTTTTCTACATATTATCGCTGTACAAAAAGTCCATATTTGACCTACGGAACAATTTTTTTTCTCCAAAAAAAGAGTCCTAAGAGTCCTTAAACACTGATTTACTATACATACTCAATGACTTCCCTTCTTATTCCCTTTACTAGCCAAAATTCCCACAAAAATGTTTGACATATTATGGCTGTACAAGAAGTCCATATTTGACCTACAAAACATATTTTTTTTCCAAAGGTCAAAAAGTCACTCGTTGACTTTCCTTCTGGTTCCAATAAGTAGCTAAAAGGTCTACAAAAGGTTAAAAAAATATATATATATATTGTTTTTTTTTTTTTTTTTTACATATTATGGCTGTACAAGAAGTCCATATTTGACCTACTGAACAATTTTTTTTCCCAAAGGTCAAAAAGCCACTCAATGACTTTCCTTCTGGTTCCAATTAGTAGCTAAAAGGTCTACAGAATGTTTAAATTTATTTATTTTTTTATTTTTTATTTTTTTACATTTTATGAATGTAAAGAAGTCCATATTTGACCTACTGAACAATTTTTTCTCCCAAAGGTCAAAAAGTCACTTATTGACTTTCATTCTGGTTCCAATAAGTAGCTAAAAGGTATACAAAAGGTTTAAAAAAAAAAAAATATTTTACATTTTTTGGCTGTACAAAGTCCATATGTGACCTACTGAACAAATTTTTTTCCCAAAGGTCAAAAAGTCACTTATTGACTTTCCTTCTGGTTCCAATAAGTAGCTAAAAGGTCTACAAAAGGCACTTTTTTTTTTTTTTTTTTTTTTTTACATATTATGGCCGTACAGAAGTCAATATTTGACCTACTGAACACATTTTTTTCCCAAAGATCAAAAAGTCACTTATTGACTTTCCTTCTAATTCCAATAAGTAGCTAAAAGGTCTACAAAGGGTTATATTTCTTTTTTATATATATATATTTTTTTTACATATTATGGCTCTACAAAGTCCATATTTGACCTACTGAACAAATGTTTGTCCCAAAGGTCAAAAAGTCACTCATTGACCTCCCTTCTGATTCCAATAAGTAGCTTAAGGTTCTAAAAAAGGTTTGGATTTTTTTTTCTTTTCTTCTTTTTTCTACATATTATCGCTGTACAAAAAGTCCATATTTGACCTACGGAACAATTTTTTTTCTCCAAAAAAAGAGTCCTAAGAGTCCTTAAACACTGATTTACTATACATACTCAATGACTTCCCTTCTTATTCCCTTTACTAGCCAAAATTCCCACAAAAATGTTTGACATATTATGGCTGTACAAGAAGTCCATATTTGACCTACAAAACATATTTTTTTTCCAAAGGTCAAAAAGTCACTCGTTGACTTTCCTTCTGGTTCCAATAAGTAGCTAAAAGGTTTACAAAAGGTTACAAATTTTTTTTTTTTTTTTTTTTTACATATTATGGCTGTACAAGAAGTCCATATTTGACCTACTGAACAATTTTTTTTCCCAAAGGTCAAAAAGCCACTCAATTACTTTCCTTCTGGTTCCAGTTAGTAGCTAAAAGGTCTACAGAAGGTTTACATTTTTTTTTTTTTTTTTTTTTTTTTTTTTTACATATTATGAATGTAAAGAAGTCCATATTTGACCTACTGAACAATTTTTTCTCCCAAAGGTCAAAAAGTCACTTATTGACTTTCATTCTGGTTCCAATAAGTAGCTAAAAGGTCTACAAAAGGTTTAAAAAAAAAAATTCATTTTACATTTTTTGGCTGTACAAAGTCCATATTTGACCTACTGAACAAATTTTTGTCCCAAAGGTCAAAAAGTCACTCATTGACTTCCCTTCTGATTCCAATATGTAGCTTATAGGTCTAAAAATGGTTTGAATTTATTTATTTATTTATTTTTTCATATTATGGCTGTACAAGAAGTCCATATTTGACTTACTTAACAATTTTTTTTCCAAAGGTCAAAAAGTCACTCATTGACTTTCCTACTGATTCCAATAAGTAGCTAAAAGGTCTACAAAAGGTTACTTTTTTTTTTTTTTTTTTTTTTTTTTACATATTATTGCTGTAGAAAGTCCATGTGTGACCTACTGAACAATTTTTGTCCCAAAGGTCAAAAAGTCACTTATTGACTTTCCTTCTGGTTCCAATAAGTAGCTAAAAGGTCTACAAAAGGTTTAAAAAAAAAAAATTATTTTACATTTTTTGGCTGTACAAGAAGTCCATATTTGACCTACTTAACAATTTTTTTTCCAAAGGTCAAAAAGTCACTCATTGACTTTCCTACTGATTCCAATAAGTAGCTAAAAGGTCTACAAAAGGTTACATTTTTTTTTTCTTTTTTTTTTTTTTTTACATATTATTGCTGTACAAAGTCCATATGTGACCTACTGAACAAATTTTTGTCCCAAAGGTCAAAAAGTCACTTATTGACTTTCCTTCTGGTTCCAATAAGTAGCTAAAATGTCTACAAAAGGTTACATTTTTTTTTTTTTTTTTTTTACATATTATGGCTGTACAAGAAGTCCATATTTGACCTACGGAACAAATTTTTTTTCCAAAGGTCAAAAAGTCACTCATTGACTTCCCTTCTGATTCCAATAAGTAGCTTACAGGTCTAAAAAAGGTTTGGATTTTTTTTTTTTTTTTTTTTACATATTATGGCTGTACAAGAAGTCCATATTTGACCTGCTGAACATGTTTTTGCACTAAGAGTCCATACACACTAATTCACTATACATACTCATTGACTTCCATTCTGATTCCAATTAGTAGTTAAAAGGTCCACATTTTTTTATAGATGCTGTACAGAAGTCCATATTTGACCTAAAGAACATGTTTTAGGCCTAAGAGTCCTTAAACAATAATTGACTATACATACTCATTGCCTTCCCTTCTTATTCCCTTTACTAGCCAAAATTCCCACAAAAATATTTGATATATTATGGCTGTACAGAAGTCCATATTTGACCTACCGAATAATTTTTTGTCCCAAAGGTCAAAAAGTCACTCATTGACTTTCCTTCTGCATCCAATAAGTAGCTAAAAGGTCTACAAAGGGTTAACATTTCTTTTTTTTTTTTTTTTTTTTTTTTTTTACATATTATAGCTGTAGAAAGTCCATGTGTGACCTACTGAACAAATTTTTGTCCCAAAGGTCAAAAAGTCACTTATTGACTTTCCTTCTGGTTCCAATAAGTAGCTAAAAGGTCTACAAAAGGCACATTTTTTTTTTTTTTTCTTTTTACATATTATGGCCGTACAGAAGTCCATATTTGACCTACTGAACACATTTTTGTCCCAAAGATCAAAAAGTCACTTATTGACTTTCCTTCTGATTCCAATAAGTAGCTAAACTGTCTACAAAAGGTTTAATTTTTTTTTTTTTTTTACATATTATGGCTGTACAGAAGTCCATATTTGACCTACTGAATACATTTTTGTCCCAAAGGTCAAAAAGTCACTCATTGACTTTCCTTCTGGTACCAATAAGTAGCTAAAAGGTCTACAAAGGGTTATATTTCTTTTTTATATATATATATTTTTTTTACATATTATGGCTCTACAAAGTCCATATTTGACCTACTGAACAAATTTTTGTCCCAAAGGTCAAAAAGTCACTCATTGACTTCCCTTCTGATTCCAATAAGTAGCTTAAGGTTCTAAAAAAGGTTTGGATTTTTTTTTCTTTTTTTTTTGTTTTTTCTACATATTATCGCTGTACAAAAAGTCCATATTTGACCTACGGAACAATTTTTTTTCTCCAAAAAAAGAGTCCTAAGAGTCCTTAAACACTGATTTACTATACATACTCAATGACTTCCCTTCTTATTCCCTTTACTAGCCAAAATTCCCACAAAAATGTTTGACATATTATGGCTGTACAAGAAGTCCATATTTGACCTACAAAACATATTTTTTTTCCAAAGGTCAAAAAGTCACTCGTTGACTTTCCTTCTGGTTCCAATAAGTAGCTAAAAGGTCTACAAAAGGTTAAAAAAATATATATATATATTGTTTTTTTTTTTTTTTTTTACATATTATGGCTGTACAAGAAGTCCATATTTGACCTACTGAACAATTTTTTTTCCCAAAGGTCAAAAAGCCACTCAATGACTTTCCTTCTGGTTCCAATTAGTAGCTAAAAGGTCTACAGAATGTTTAAATTTATTTATTTTTTTATTTTTTATTTTTTTACATTTTATGAATGTAAAGAAGTCCATATTTGACCTACTGAACAATTTTTTCTCCCAAAGGTCAAAAAGTCACTTATTGACTTTCATTCTGGTTCCAATAAGTAGCTAAAAGGTATACAAAAGGTTTTAAAAAAAAAAAATATTTTACATTTTTTGGCTGTACAAAGTCCATATGTGACCTACTGAACAAATTTTTTTCCCAAAGGTCAAAAAGTCACTTATTGACTTTCCTTCTGGTTCCAATAAGTAGCTAAAAGGTCTACAAAAGGCACTTTTTTTTTTTTTTTTTTTTTTTTACATATTATGGCCGTACAGAAGTCAATATTTGACCTACTGAACACATTTTTTTCCCAAAGATCAAAAAGTCACTTATTGACTTTCCTTCTAATTCCAATAAGTAGCTAAAAGGTCTACAAAGGGTTATATTTCTTTTTTATATATATATATTTTTTTTACATATTATGGCTCTACAAAGTCCATATTTGACCTACTGAACAAATGTTTGTCCCAAAGGTCAAAAAGTCACTCATTGACCTCCCTTCTGATTCCAATAAGTAGCTTAAGGTTCTAAAAAAGGTTTGGATTTTTTTTTCTTTTCTTCTTTTTTCTACATATTATCGCTGTACAAAAAGTCCATATTTGACCTACGGAACAATTTTTTTTCTCCAAAAAAAGAGTCCTAAGAGTCCTTAAACACTGATTTACTATACATACTCAATGACTTCCCTTCTTATTCCCTTTACTAGCCAAAATTCCCACAAAAATGTTTGACATATTATGGCTGTACAAGAAGTCCATATTTGACCTACAAAACATATTTTTTTTCCAAAGGTCAAAAAGTCACTCGTTGACTTTCCTTCTGGTTCCAATAAGTAGCTAAAAGGTTTACAAAAGGTTACAAATTTTTTTTTTTTTTATTTTTTTACATATTATGGCTGTACAAGAAGTCCATATTTGACCTACTGAACAATTTTTTTTCCCAAAGGTCAAAAAGCCACTCAATTACTTTCCTTCTGGTTCCAGTTAGTAGCTAAAAGGTCTACAGAAGGTTTACATTTTTTTTTTTTTTTTTTTTTTTTTTTTTTACATATTATGAATGTAAAGAAGTCCATATTTGACCTACTGAACAATTTTTTCTCCCAAAGGTCAAAAAGTCACTTATTGACTTTCATTCTGGTTCCAATAAGTAGCTAAAAGGTCTACAAAAGATTTAAAAAAAAAATTTTATTTTACATTTTTTGGCTGTACAAAGTCCATATTTGACCTACTGAACAAATTTTTGTCCCAAAGGTCAAAAAGTCACTCATTGACTTCCCTTCTGATTCCAATATGTAGCTTATAGGTCTAAAAATGGTTTGAATTTATTTATTTATTTATTTTTTCATATTATGGCTGTACAAGAAGTCCATATTTGACTTACTTAACAATTTTTTTTCCAAAGGTCAAAAAGTCACTCATTGACTTTCCTACTGATTCCAATAAGTAGCTAAAAGGTCTACAAAAGGTTCCTTTTTTTTTTTTTTTTTTTTTTTTTTTTACATATTATTGCTGTACAAAGTCCATATGTGACCTACTGAACAAATTTTTGTCCCAAAGGTCAAAAAGTCACTTATTGACTTTCCTTCTGGTTCCAATAAGTAGCTAAAAGGTCTACAAAAGGTTACATTTTTTTTTTTTTTTTTTTTTTTACATATTATGGCTGTACAAGAAGTCCATATTTGACCTACGGAACAAATTTTTTTTCCAAAGGTCAAAAAGTCACTCATTGACATCCCTTCTGATTCCAATAAGTAGCTTACAGGTCTAAAAAAGGTTTGGATTTTTTTTTTTTTTTTTTTACATATTATGGCTGTACAAGAAGTCCATATTTGACCTGCTGAACATGTTTTTGCACTAAGAGTCCATACACACTAATTCACTATACATACTCATTGACTTCCATTCTGATTCCAATTAGTAGTTAAAAGGTCCACATTTTTTTATAGATGTTTTGGCTGTACAGAAGTCCATATTTGACCTAAAGAACATGTTTTAGGCCTAAGAGTCCTTAAACAATAATTTACTATACATACTCATTGCCTTCCCTTCTTATTCCCTTTACTAGCCAAAATTCCCACAAAAATATTTGATATATTTTGGCTGTACAGAAGTCCATATTTGACCTACCGAATACATTTTTGTCCCAAAGGTCAAAAAGTCACTCATTGACTTTCCTTCTGCATCCAATAAGTAGCTAAAAGGTCTACAAAAGGTTAACATTTCTTTTTTATTTTTTTTATTTTTTTACATATTATAGCTGTAGAAAGTCCATGTGTGACCTACTGAACAAATTTTTGTCCCAAAGGTCAAAAAGTCACTTATTGACTTTCCTTCTGGTTCCAATAAGTAGCTAAAAGGTCTACAAAAGGCAAATTTCTTTCTTTTTTTTTTTTTTTTACATATTATGGCTGTACAGAAGTCCATATTTGACCTACTGAATACATTTTTGTCCCAAAGGTCAAAAAGTCACTCATTGACTTTCCTTCTGGTACCAATAAGTAGCTAAAAGGTCTACAAAGGGTTATATTTCTTTTTTATATATATATATTTTTTTACATATTATGGCTCTACAAAGTCTATATTTGACCTACTGAACAAATTTTTGTCCCAAAGGTCAAAAAGTCACTCATTGACTTCCCTTCTGATTCCAATAAGTAGCTTAAGGTTCTAAAAAAGGTTTGGATTTTTTTTTCTTTTTTTTTTTTTTCTACATATTATCGCTGTACAAAAAGTCCATATTTGACCTACGGAACAATTTTTTTTCTCCAAAAAAAGAGTCCTAAGAGTCCTTAAACACTGATTTACTATACATACTCAATGACTTCCCTTCTTATTCCCTTTACTAGCCAAAATTCCCACAAAAATGTTTGACATATTATGGCTGTACAAGAAGTCCATATTTGACCTACAAAACATATTTTTTTTCCAAAGGTCAAAAAGTCACTCGTTGACTTTCCTTCTGGTTCCAATAAGTAGCTAAAAGGTCTACAAAAGGTTAAAAAAATATATGTATATATATATATATTTTTTTTTTTACATATTATGGCTGTACAAGAAGTCCATATTTGACCTACTGAACAATTTTTTTTCCCAAAGGTCAAAAAGCCACTCAATGACTTTCCTTCTGGTTCCAATTAGTAGCTAAAAGGTCTACAGAAGGTTTAAATTTATTTTATTTTTTTATATTTTTTTTACATATTATGAATGTAAAGAAGTCCATATTTGACCTACTGAACAATTTTTTCTCCCAAAGGTCAAAAAGTCACTTATTGACTTTCATTCTGGTTCCAATAAGTAGCTAAAAGGTCTACAAAAGGTTTAAAAAAAAAAAAATTATTTTACATTTTTTGGCTGTACAAAGTCCATATTTGACCTACTGAACAAATTTTTGTCCCAAAGGTCAAAAAGTCACTCATTGACTTCCCTTCTGATTCCAATATGTAGCTTATAGGTCTAAAAATGGTTTGTATTTATTTATTTATTTATTTATTTATTTATTTATTTATTTTTTCATATTATGGCTGTACAAGAAGTCCATATTTGACCTACATTTAACAATTTTTTTTCCAAAGGTCAAAAAGTCACTCATTGACTTTCCTACTGATTCCAATAAGTAGCTAAAAGGTCTACAAAAGGTTACTTCTTTTTTTTTTTTTTTTTTTTTTTTTTTTTTTCACATATTATGGCTGTACAGAAGTCCATATTTGACCTACTGAATACATTTTTGTCCCAAAGGTCAAAAAGTCACTCATTGACTTTCCTTCTGGTACCAATAAGTAGCTAAAAGGTCTACAAAGGGTTAAATTTTTTTTTTTTTTTTTTTTTTACATATTATGTCTGTACAAGAAGTCCATATTTGACCTACTGAACAAATTTTTGTCCCAAAGGTCAAAAAGTCACTCATTGATGTCCCTTCTGATTCCAATAAGTAGCTTACAGGTCTAAAAAATGTTTGGAATTTTTTTTTTTTTTTTTTTTTTTTTTTTTTTACATATTATGGCTGTAAAAGAAGTCCATATTTGACCTGCTGAACATTTTTTTTTTCCAAAGCTCAAAAAGTCACTCATTGACTTTCCTTCTGGTTCCAATAAGTGGCTTACAGGTCTAAAAAAGGTTTGGATTTTTTTTTTTTTTAATCCTTTATTTATTTATTTTTTTACATATTATGGCTGTACAAGAAGTCCATTATTTGACCTACTGAACATTTTTTTTTCCAAAGGTCAAAAAGTCACTCATTGACTTTCCTTCTGGTTCCAATAAGTAGCTTACAGGTCTAAAAAAGGTTTGGATTATTATTATTTTTTTTTTTTTACATATTATGTCTGTACAAGAAGTCCACATTTGACCTACTGAACACATTTTTTTCCCAAAGGTCAAAAAGTCACTCATTGACTTTCCTTCTGGTTCCAATTAGTAGCTAAAAGGTCTACAAAAGGTTTAAATTAAAAAAAAAAAATTCAATCTGAATCCAATTTTTCTTTTTTTTTTACATATTATGGCTGTACAAAGTCCATTTAACTTACTGCACATAATTTTGGCCCAAGAGTCCTTGAACACTAACTTACTATACATACACACTCGTTGACTTCCCTTCTGAATCCAATTGCTAGCCAAAAGTTCCACAAAAAGGTTTTATTTTTTTTAATTTAATTTTATTTTATTTTTTTACATATTATGGCTGTGCAGCCGTCCATATTTGACCTACTGAAAATATTTTTGGCCCAAAGGTCAAAAAAGTCACTCATTGACTTTCCTTCTGGTTCCAATTAGTAGCTAAAAGGTCTACAAAAGGTTTTAATTATTATTATATTTTTACGTATTATGGCTGTACAGAAGTCCTTATTTTACCTACTGAACATATATTCGTCCCAACAGTCCTTAAACACTAACTTACTATACACACTCATTGACTTCCCTTCTGGTTCCAAATAGTAGCTAAAAGGTCTACAAAATGTTTTACTTTTAATTTAAATTTTTTACATTTAATGGCTGTACAGAAGTCTATTTTTGACCTACTGAACAAATTTTTGTCCCAAAGGTCAAAAAGTCACTCATTGACTTCCCTTCTGATTCCAATATGTAGCTTATAGGTCTAAAAATGGTTTGAATTTATTTATTTATTTATTTTTTCATATTATGGCTGTACAAGAAGTCCATATTTGACTTACTTAACAATTTTTTTTCCAAAGGTCAAAAAGTCACTCATTGACTTTCCTACTGATTCCAATAAGTAGCTAAAAGGTCTACAAAAGGTTCCTTTTTTTTTTTTTTTTTTTTTTTTTTACATATTATTGCTGTACAAAGTCCATATGTGACCTACTGAACAAATTTTTGTCCCAAAGGTCAAAAAGTCACTTATTGACTTTCCTTCTGGTTCCAATAAGTAGCTAAAAGGTCTACAAAAGGTTACTTTTTTTTTTTTTTTTTTTTTTAAATATTATGGCTGTACAAGAAGTCCATATTTGACCTGCTGAACATGTTTTTGCACTAAGAGTCCATACACACTAATTCACTATACATACTCATTGACTTCCATTCTGATTCCAATTAGTAGTTAAAAGGTCCACATTTTTTTATAGATGTTTTGGCTGTACAGAAGTCCATATTTGACCTAAAGAACATGTTTTAGGCCTAAGAGTCCTTAAACAATAATTTACTATACATACTCATTGCCTTCCCTTCTTATTCCCTTTACTAGCCAAAATTCCCACAAAAATATTTGATATATTTTGGCTGTACAGAAGTCCATATTTGACCTACCGAATACATTTTTGTCCCAAAGGTCAAAAAGTCACTCATTGACTTTCCTTCTGCATCCAATAAGTAGCTAAAAGGTCTACCAAAGGTTAACATTTATTTTTTATTTTTTTTATTTTTTTACATATTATAGCTGTAGAAAGTCCATGTGTGACCTACTGAACAAATTTTTGTCCCAAAGGTCAAAAAGTCACTTATTGACTTTCCTTCTGGTTCCAATAAGTAGCTAAAAGGTCTACAAAAGGCAAATTTCTTTCTTTTTTTTTTTTTTTTTACATATTATGGCTGTACAGAAGTCCATATTTGACCTACTGAATACATTTTTGTCCCAAAGGTCAAAAAGTCACTCATTGACTTTCCTTCTGGTACCAATAAGTAGCTAAAAGGTCTACAAAGGGTTATATTTCTTTTTTATATATATATATTTTTTTACATATTATGGCTCTACAAAGTCCATATTTGACCTACTGAACAAATTTTTGTCCCAAAGGTCAAAAAGTCACTCAATGACTTCCCTTCTGATTCCAATAAGTAGCTTAAGGTTCTAAAAAAGGTTTGGATTTTTTTTTCTTTTTTTTTTTTTTCTACATATTATCGCTGTACAAAAAGTCCATATTTGACCTACGGAACAATTTTTTTTCTCCAAAAAAAGAGTCCTAAGAGTCCTTAAACACTGATTTACTATACATACTCAATGACTTCCCTTCTTATTCCCTTTACTAGCCAAAATTCCCACAAAAATGTTTGACATATTATGGCTGTACAAGAAGTCCATATTTGACCTACAAAACATATTTTTTTTCCAAAGGTCAAAAAGTCACTCGTTGACTTTCCTTCTGGTTCCAATAAGTAGCTAAAAGGTCTACAAAAGGTTAAAAAAATATATGTATATATATATATATTTTTTTTTACATATTATGGCTGTACAAGAAGTCCATATTTGACCTACTGAACAATTTTTTTTCCCAAAGGTCAAAAAGCCACTCAATGACTTTCCTTCTGGTTCCAATTAGTAGCTAAAAGGTCTACAGAAGGTTTAAATTTATTTTATTTTTTTATATTTTTTTTACATATTATGAATGTAAAGAAGTCCATATTTGACCTACTGAACAATTTTTTCTCCCAAAGGTCAAAAAGTCACTTATTGACTTTCATTCTGGTTCCAATAAGTAGCTAAAAGGTCTACAAAAGGTTTGTATTTATTTATTTATTTATTTATTTATTTTTTCATATTATGGCTGTACAAAGTCCATATTTGACCTACTGAACAAATTTTTGTCCCAAAGGTCAAAAAGTCACTCATTGACTTCCCTTCTGATTCCAATATGTAGCTTATAGGTCTAAAAATGGTTTGTATTTATTTATTTATTTATTTATTTATTTATTTTTTCATATTATGGCTGTACAAGAAGTCCATATTTGACCTACATTTAACAATTTTTTTTCCAAAGGTCAAAAAGTCACTCATTGACTTTCCTACTGATTCCAATAAGTAGCTAAAAGGTCTACAAAAGGTTACTTTTTTTTTTTTTTTTTTACATATTATTGCTGTACAAAGTCCATATGTGACCTACTGAACAAATTTTTTTCCCAAAGGTCAAAAAGTCACTTATTGACTTTCCTTCTGTTTCCAATAAGTAGCTAAAAGGTCTACAAAAGGTTACATTTTTTTTTTTTTTTTTTTTTTTACATATTATGTCTGTACAAGAAGTCCATATTTGACCTACTGAACAAATTTTTGTCCCAAAGGTCAAAAAGTCACTCATTGATGTCCCTTCTGATTCCAATAAGTAGCTTACAGGTCTAAAAAATGTTTGGAATTTTTTTTTTTTTTTTTTTTTTTTTTTTTTTACATATTATGGCTGTAAAAGAAGTCCATATTTGACCTGCTGAACATTTTTTTTTTCCAAAGCTCAAAAAGTCACTCATTGACTTTCCTTCTGGTTCCAATAAGTGGCTTACAGGTCTAAAAAAGGTTTGGATTTTTTTTTTTTTAATCCTTTATTTATTTTTTTACATATTATGGCTGTACAAGAAGTCCATTATTTAACCTACTGAACATTTTTTTTTCCAAAGGTCAAAAAGTCACTCATTGACTTTCCTTCTGGTTCCAATAAGTAGCTTACAGGTCTAAAAAAGGTTTGGATTATTATTATTATTATTTTTTTTTTTTTACATATTATGTCTGTACAAGAAGTCCACATTTGACCTACTGAACACATTTTTTTCCCAACGGTCAAAAAATCACTCATTGACTTTCCTTCTGGTTCCAATTAGTAGCTAAAAGGTCTACAAAAGGTTTAAATTTAAAAAAAAAAAATTCAATCTGAATCCAATTTTTTTTTTTTTACATATTATGGCTGTACAAAGTCCATTTAACTTACTGCACATAATTTTGGCCCAAGAGTCCTTGAACACTAACTTACTATACATACACACTCGTTGACTTCCCTTCTGAATCCAATTGCTAGCCAAAAGTTCCACAAAAAGGTTTTATTTTTTTTAATTTAATTTTATTTTATTTTTTTACATATTATGGCTGTGCAGCCGTCCATATTTGACCTACTGAAAATATTTTTGGCCCAAAGGTCAAAAAAGTCACTCATTGACTTTCCTTCTGGTTCCAATTAGTAGCTAAAAGGTCTACAAAAGGTTTTAATTATTATTATATTTTTACGTATTATGGCTGTACAGAAGTCCTTATTTTACCTACTGAACATATATTCGTCCCAACAGTCCTTAAACACTAACTTACTATACACACTCATTGACTTCCCTTCTGGTTCCAAATAGTAGCTAAAAGGTCTACAAAATGTTTTACTTTTAATTTTAATTTTTTACATTTAATGGCTGTACAGAAGTCTATTTTTGACCTACTTAAAAAATGTTTGGCCCAAAGGTGAAAAAAGGTCACTCATTTACTTCCCTTCTGAATCCAATAAGTAGCTTAAATGTCTACAAAAGGTTTAATTATTTTATTTTTTTTACATATTATGGCTGTACAGAAGTCCATATTTGGTCTTCTGAACGTATTCTTGGCCCAAAGGTCAACAAGTCACTCATTGGAACCCTTCTGGTTCCAATTAGTAGCTAAAACGTCTACAAAAGGTTTAAATAAAAAAAAAAAAATTCAATCTGAATCAAATTTTTTTTTTTACATATTATGGCTGTACAAAGTCCTTTTAACTTACTGAACATATTTTTGGCCCAAGAGTCCTTGAACACTAACTTACTATACATACACACTCGTTGACTTCCCTTCTGAATCCAATTGCTAGCCAAGTTCCACAAAAAGTTTTTAATGTTTTTTTACTATTATTATTTTTTACATATTATGGCTGTACAGAAGTCCATATTTGACCTACTGAAAATATTTTATTTGCCAAAGGTCAATAAAGTCACTCATTGACTTCCCTTCTGATTCCAATTTGTAGCTAAAAGGTCCACAAAAGGTTTTAATGTTTTATTACTATTATTATTTTTTACATATTATGGCTGTACAAGAAGTCCATATTTTACCTACTGAACACATTTTTGTCCCAAAGGTCAAAAAGTCACTCATTGACTTTCCTTCTGGTACCAATTAGTAGCTAAAGGGTCTACAAAAGGTTTGATTTTTTTTTTTTTTTTTACATATTATGGCTGTACAGAAGTCCATATTTGATACACCGAATAAATTTTTGTCCCAAAGGTCAAAAAGTCACTTATTGACTTTCCTTCTGATTCCAATAAGTAGCTAAAAGGTCTACAAAAGGTTTAATTTTTTTTTTTTTTTACATATTATTGCTGTACAGAAGTCCATATTTGACCTACTGAATAAATTTTTGTCCCAAAGGTCAAAAAGTCACTCATTGACTTTCCTTCTGGTACCAATAAGTAGCTAAAAGGTCTACAAAAGGTTTAATTTTTTTTTTTTTTTTTTTACATATTATGGCTGTACAAAGTCCATATTTGACCTACTGAACAAATTTTTGTCCCAAAGGTCAAAAAGTCACTCATTTACTTCCCTTCTGATTCCAATATGTAGCTTACAGGTCTAAAAATGGTTTGGATTTTTTTTTTCTTTTTTTTTTCTTTTTTTTACATATTATGGCTGTACAAGAAGTCCATATTTGACCTACTGAACACATTTTTTTCCAAACGTCAAAAAGTCAATCATTGACTTTCCTTCTGGTTCAAATAAGTAGCTAAAAGGTCTACAAAAGGTTTGTATTTTTATTTTTTTATTTTTATTTTTTTATACATATTATGACTGTACAGAAGTCCATATTTGACCTACTGAATACATTTTTGTCCCAAATGTCAAAAAGTCACTCATTGACTTTCCTTCTGGTACCAATAAGTAGCTAAAAGGTCTACAAAGGGTTATATTTCTTTTTTATATATATATATATATATTTTTTTTTTACATATTATGGCTCTACAAAGTCCATATTTGACCTACTGAACAAATTTTTGTCCCAAAGGTCAAAAAGTCACTCATTGACTTCCCTTCTGATTCCAATAAGTAGCTTAAGGGTCTAAAAAAGGTTTGGATTTTTTTTTCTTTTTTTCTTTTTTCTACATATTATCGCTGTACAAAAAGTCCATATTTGACCTACGGAACAATTTTTTTTCTCCAAAAAAAGAGTCCTAAGAGTCCTTAAACACTGATTTACTATACATACTCAATGACTTCCCTTCTTATTCCCTTTACTAGCCAAAATTCCCACAAAAATGTTTGACATATTATGGCTGTACAAGAAGTCCATATTTGACCTACTGAACAAATTTTTTTCCCAAAGGTCAAAAAGTCACTTATTGACTTTCCTTCTGGTTCCAATAATTAGCTAAAAGGTCTACATAAGGTTACATTTTTTTTTTCTTTACATATTATGGATGTACAAAGTCCATATTTGACCTACGGAACAAATTTTTGTCCCAAAGGTCAAAAAGTCACTCATTGACTTCCCTTCTGAATCCAATAAGTAGCTTACAGGTCTAAAAAAGTGTTAGATTTTTTTTTTATTTTTTTTTTTTTACATATTATGGCTGTACAAGAAGTCCATATTTGACCTACTGAACAAATTTTTCTCCCAAAGGTCAAAAAGTCACTTATTGACTTTCCTTCTGGTTCCAAAAAAGTAGCTAAAAGGTCTACAAAAGGTTTAAATTTTTTATTTTAATTCTTTTTACATATTATGGCTGTACAAAAAGTCCATATTTGACCTACTTAACACATTTTTTTTCCAAAGGTCAAAAAGTCACTCATTGACTTTCCTTCTGGTTCCAATAAGTAGCTAAAGGGTCTACAAAGGTTAATTTTTTTTTATTTATTTATTTTTTTTAACCTATTTTGGCTGTACAAAGTCCATATTTGACCTACTGAGCAAATTTT
This sequence comes from Gobio gobio, assembly GCF_949357685.1. Lineage (NCBI taxonomy): Eukaryota > Metazoa > Chordata > Actinopteri > Cypriniformes > Gobionidae > Gobio > Gobio gobio. Next base: position 31,580,039 of record NC_137099.1, on the reverse strand, counting down.
TGTCCCAAAGGTCAAAAAGTCACTTATTGACTTTCCTTCTGGTTCCAATAAGTAGCTAAAAGGTCTACAAAAGGCAAATTTTTTTTTTTTTTTTTTTTTACATATTATGGGCGTACAGAAGTCCATATTTGACCTACTGAACACATTTTTGTCCCAAAGGTCAAAAAGTCACTCATTGACTTTCCTTCTGGTTCCAATAAATAGCTAAAAGGTCTACAAAAGGTTACTTTTTTTTTTTTTTTTTACATATTATGGCTGTACAAGAAGTCCATATTTTACTTACTGAACATTTTTTTTGCCCAAGAGTCCTTGAACACTAACTTACTATACATACACACTCTTTGACTTCCCTTCTGAATCCAATTGCTAGCCAAAAGTTCCACAAAAGGTTTTAATTTCTTTCACTATACATACTCATTGACTTCCATTCTGATTCCAATTAGTAGTTAAAAGGTCCACATTTTTTTAATACATGTTTTGGCTGTACAGAAGTCCATATTTGACATGAACATGTTTTAGGCCTAAGAGTCCTTAAACACTAATTTACTATACATACTCATTGACTTCCTTTCTTATTCCCTTTACTAGCCAAAATTCCCACAAAAATGTTTGACATATTATGGCTGTACAAGAAGTCCATATTTGACCTACAAAACATATTTTTTTTCCAAAGGTCAAAAAGTCACTCGTTGACTTTCCTTCTGGTTCCAATAAGTAGCTAAAAGGTCTACAAAAGGTTAAAAAAAAAATTTTTTTTTTTTTTTTTTTTTTTTACATATTATGGCTGTACAAGAAGTCCATATTTGACCTACTGAACAATTTTTTTTCCCAAAGGTCAAAAAGCCACTCAATGACTTTCCTTCTGGTTCCAATTAGTAGCTAAAAGGTCTACAGAAGGTTTAAAATTTTTTTTTTTTATATATTTTTTTTACATATTATGAATGTACAGAAGTCCATATTTGACCTACTGAACAATTTTTTCTCCCAAAGGTCAAAAAGTCACTCATTGACTTCCCTTCTGAATCCAATAAGTAGCTTACAGGTCTAAAAAAGGTTTGGATTTTTATTTTTATTTTTATTTTTTTACATATTATGGCTGTACAAGAAGTCCATATTTGACCTACTGAACAAATTTTTCTCCCAAAGGTCAAAAAGTCACTTATTGACTTTCCTTCTGGTTCCAAAAAAGTAGCTAAAAGGTCTACAAAAGGTTTAATTTTTTATTTTTTATTTTTTTTTACATATTATGGCTGTACAAAAAGTCCATATTTGACCTACTTAACACATTTTTTTTCCAAAGGTCAAAAAGTCACTCATTGACTTTCCTTCTGGTTCCAATAAGTAGCTAAAGGGTCTACAAAGGTTATTTTTTTTTTATTTATTTTTTTTTAACCTATTTTGGCTGTACAAAGTCCATATTTGACCTACTGAGCAAATTTTTGTCCCAAAGGTCAAAAAGTCACTTATTGACTTTCCTTCTGGTTCCAATAAGTAGCTAAAAGGTCTACAAAAGGCAAATTTTTTTTTTTTTTTTTTTTTACATATTATGGGCGTACAGAAGTCCATATTTGACCTACTGAACACATTTTTGTCCCAAAGGTCAAAAAGTCACTCATTGACTTTCCTTCTGGTTCCAATAAATAGCTAAAAGGTCTACAAAAGGTTACTTTTTTTTTTTTTTTTTACATATTATGGCTGTACAAGAAGTCCATATTTGACCTACTGAACAATTTTTTTTCCCAAAGGTCAAAAAGCCACTCAATGACTTTCCTTCTGGTTCCAATTAGTAGCTAAAAGGTCTACAGAAGGTTTAAATTTATTATTTTTTTTTTTATTTTTTTTTTTTACATATTATGAATGTAAAGAAGTCCATATTTGACCTACTGAACAATTTTTTCTCCCAAAGGTCAAAAAGTCACTTATTGACTTTCATTCTGGTTCCAATAAGTAGCTAAAAGGTATACAAAAGGTTTAAAAAAAAAAATTTATTTTACATTTTTTGGCTGTACAAAGTCCATATGTGACCTACTGAACAAATTTTTTTCCCAAAGGTCAAAAAGTCACTTATTGACTTTCCTTCTGGTTCCAATAAGTAGCTAAAAGGTCTACAAAAGGCACTTTTTTTTTTTTTTTTTTTTTTACATATTATGGCCGTACAGAAGTCAATATTTGACCTACTGAACACATTTTTTTCCCAAAGATCAAAAAGTCACTTATTGACTTTCCTTCTAATTCCAATAAGTAGCTAAAAGGTCTACAAAGGGTTATATTTCTTTTTTATATATATATATTTTTTTTACATATTATGGCTCTACAAAGTCCATATTTGACCTACTGAACAAATGTTTGTCCCAAAGGTCAAAAAGTCACTCATTGACCTCCCTTCTGATTCCAATAAGTAGCTTAAGGTTCTAAAAAAGGTTTGGATTTTTTTTTCTTTTCTTCTTTTTTCTACATATTATCGCTGTACAAAAAGTCCATATTTGACCTACGGAACAATTTTTTTTCTCCAAAAAAAGAGTCCTAAGAGTCCTTAAAAACTGATTTACTATACATACTCAATGACTTCCCTTCTTATTCCCTTTACTAGCCAAAATTCCCACAAAAATGTTTGACATATTATGGCTGTACAAGAAGTCCATATTTGACCTACAAAACATATTTTTTTTCCAAAGGTCAAAAAGTCACTCGTTGACTTTCCTTCTGGTTCCAATAAGTAGCTAAAAGGTTTACAAAAGGTTACAAATTTTTTTATTTTTTTTATTTTTTATTTTTTTTACATATTATGGCTGTACAAGAAGTCCATATTTGACCTACTGAACAATTTTTTCTCCCAAAGGTCAAAAAGTCACTTATTGACTTTCATTCTGGTTCCAATAAGTAGCTAAAAGGTCTACAAAAGGTTTAAAAAAAAAAATTCATTTTACATTTTTTGGCTGTACAAAGTCCATATTTGACCTACTGAACAAATTTTTGTCCCAAAGGTCAAAAAGTCACTCATTGACTTCCCTTCTGATTCCAATATGTAGCTTATAGGTCTAAAAATGGTTTGAATTTATTTATTTATTTATTTTTTCATATTATGGCTGTACAAGAAGTCCATATTTGACTTACTTAACAATTTTTTTTCCAAAGGTCAAAAAGTCACTCATTGACTTTCCTACTGATTCCAATAAGTAGCTAAAAGGTCTACAAAAGGTTACTTTTTTTTTTTTTTTTTTTTTTTTTTTACATATTATTGCTGTAGAAAGTCCATGTGTGACCTACTGAACAATTTTTGTCCCAAAGGTCAAAAAGTCACTTATTGACTTTCCTTCTGGTTCCAATAAGTAGCTAAAAGGTCTACAAAAGGTTTAAAAAAAAAAAATTATTTTACATTTTTTGGCTGTACAAGAAGTCCATATTTGACCTACTTAACAATTTTTTTTCCAAAGGTCAAAAAGTCACTCATTGACTTTCCTACTGATTCCAATAAGTAGCTAAAAGGTCTACAAAAGGTTACATTTTTTTTTTCTTTTTTTTTTTTTTTACATATTATTGCTGTACAAAGTCCATATGTGACCTACTGAACAAATTTTTGTCCCAAAGGTCAAAAAGTCACTTATTGACTTTCCTTCTGGTTCCAATAAGTAGCTAAAATGTCTACAAAAGGTTACATTTTTTTTTTTTTTTTTTTTACATATTATGGCTGTACAAGAAGTCCATATTTGACCTACGGAACAAATTTTTTTTCCAAAGGTCAAAAAGTCACTCATTGACTTCCCTTCTGATTCCAATAAGTAGCTTACAGGTCTAAAAAAGGTTTGGATTTTTTTTTTTTTTTTTTTTACATATTATGGCTGTACAAGAAGTCCATATTTGACCTGCTGAACATGTTTTTGCACTAAGAGTCCATACACACTAATTCACTATACATACTCATTGACTTCCATTCTGATTCCAATTAGTAGTTAAAAGGTCCACATTTTTTTATAGATGCTGTACAGAAGTCCATATTTGACCTAAAGAACATGTTTTAGGCCTAAGAGTCCTTAAACAATAATTGACTATACATACTCATTGCCTTCCCTTCTTATTCCCTTTACTAGCCAAAATTCCCACAAAAATATTTGATATATTATGGCTGTACAGAAGTCCATATTTGACCTACCGAATAATTTTTTGTCCCAAAGGTCAAAAAGTCACTCATTGACTTTCCTTCTGCATCCAATAAGTAGCTAAAAGGTCTACAAAGGGTTAACATTTCTTTTTTTTTTTTTTTTTTTTTTTTTTTACATATTATAGCTGTAGAAAGTCCATGTGTGACCTACTGAACAAATTTTTGTCCCAAAGGTCAAAAAGTCACTTATTGACTTTCCTTCTGGTTCCAATAAGTAGCTAAAAGGTCTACAAAAGGCACATTTTTTTTTTTTTTTCTTTTTACATATTATGGCCGTACAGAAGTCCATATTTGACCTACTGAACACATTTTTGTCCCAAAGATCAAAAAGTCACTTATTGACTTTCCTTCTGATTCCAATAAGTAGCTAAACTGTCTACAAAAGGTTTAATTTTTTTTTTTTTTTTACATATTATGGCTGTACAGAAGTCCATATTTGACCTACTGAATACATTTTTGTCCCAAAGGTCAAAAAGTCACTCATTGACTTTCCTTCTGGTACCAATAAGTAGCTAAAAGGTCTACAAAGGGTTATATTTCTTTTTTATATATATATATTTTTTTTACATATTATGGCTCTACAAAGTCCATATTTGACCTACTGAACAAATTTTTGTCCCAAAGGTCAAAAAGTCACTCATTGACTTCCCTTCTGATTCCAATAAGTAGCTTAAGGTTCTAAAAAAGGTTTGGATTTTTTTTTCTTTTTTTTTTTTTTTTCTACATATTATCGCTGTACAAAAAGTCCATATTTGACCTACGGAACAATTTTTTTTCTCCAAAAAAAGAGTCCTAAGAGTCCTTAAACACTGATTTACTATACATACTCAATGACTTCCCTTCTTATTCCCTTTACTAGCCAAAATTCCCACAAAAATGTTTGACATATTATGGCTGTACAAGAAGTCCATATTTGACCTACAAAACATATTTTTTTTCCAAAGGTCAAAAAGTCACTCGTTGACTTTCCTTCTGGTTCCAATAAGTAGCTAAAAGGTCTACAAAAGGTTAAAAAAATATATATATATATTGTTTTTTTTTTTTTTTTTTACATATTATGGCTGTACAAGAAGTCCATATTTGACCTACTGAACAATTTTTTTTCCCAAAGGTCAAAAAGCCACTCAATGACTTTCCTTCTGGTTCCAATTAGTAGCTAAAAGGTCTACAGAATGTTTAAATTTATTTATTTTTTTATTTTTTATTTTTTTACATTTTATGAATGTAAAGAAGTCCATATTTGACCTACTGAACAATTTTTTCTCCCAAAGGTCAAAAAGTCACTTATTGACTTTCATTCTGGTTCCAATAAGTAGCTAAAAGGTATACAAAAGGTTTAAAAAAAAAAAAATATTTTACATTTTTTGGCTGTACAAAGTCCATATGTGACCTACTGAACAAATTTTTTTCCCAAAGGTCAAAAAGTCACTTATTGACTTTCCTTCTGGTTCCAATAAGTAGCTAAAAGGTCTACAAAAGGCACTTTTTTTTTTTTTTTTTTTTTTTTACATATTATGGCCGTACAGAAGTCAATATTTGACCTACTGAACACATTTTTTTCCCAAAGATCAAAAAGTCACTTATTGACTTTCCTTCTAATTCCAATAAGTAGCTAAAAGGTCTACAAAGGGTTATATTTCTTTTTTATATATATATATTTTTTTTACATATTATGGCTCTACAAAGTCCATATTTGACCTACTGAACAAATGTTTGTCCCAAAGGTCAAAAAGTCACTCATTGACCTCCCTTCTGATTCCAATAAGTAGCTTAAGGTTCTAAAAAAGGTTTGGATTTTTTTTTCTTTTCTTCTTTTTTCTACATATTATCGCTGTACAAAAAGTCCATATTTGACCTACGGAACAATTTTTTTTCTCCAAAAAAAGAGTCCTAAGAGTCCTTAAACACTGATTTACTATACATACTCAATGACTTCCCTTCTTATTCCCTTTACTAGCCAAAATTCCCACAAAAATGTTTGACATATTATGGCTGTACAAGAAGTCCATATTTGACCTACAAAACATATTTTTTTTCCAAAGGTCAAAAAGTCACTCGTTGACTTTCCTTCTGGTTCCAATAAGTAGCTAAAAGGTTTACAAAAGGTTACAAATTTTTTTTTTTTTTTTTTTTTACATATTATGGCTGTACAAGAAGTCCATATTTGACCTACTGAACAATTTTTTTTCCCAAAGGTCAAAAAGCCACTCAATTACTTTCCTTCTGGTTCCAGTTAGTAGCTAAAAGGTCTACAGAAGGTTTACATTTTTTTTTTTTTTTTTTTTTTTTTTTTTTACATATTATGAATGTAAAGAAGTCCATATTTGACCTACTGAACAATTTTTTCTCCCAAAGGTCAAAAAGTCACTTATTGACTTTCATTCTGGTTCCAATAAGTAGCTAAAAGGTCTACAAAAGATTTAAAAAAAAAATTTTATTTTACATTTTTTGGCTGTACAAAGTCCATATTTGACCTACTGAACAAATTTTTGTCCCAAAGGTCAAAAAGTCACTCATTGACTTCCCTTCTGATTCCAATATGTAGCTTATAGGTCTAAAAATGGTTTGAATTTATTTATTTATTTATTTTTTCATATTATGGCTGTACAAGAAGTCCATATTTGACTTACTTAACAATTTTTTTTCCAAAGGTCAAAAAGTCACTCATTGACTTTCCTACTGATTCCAATAAGTAGCTAAAAGGTCTACAAAAGGTTCCTTTTTTTTTTTTTTTTTTTTTTTTTTTTACATATTATTGCTGTACAAAGTCCATATGTGACCTACTGAACAAATTTTTGTCCCAAAGGTCAAAAAGTCACTTATTGACTTTCCTTCTGGTTCCAATAAGTAGCTAAAAGGTCTACAAAAGGTTACATTTTTTTTTTTTTTTTTTTTTTTTACATATTATGGCTGTACAAGAAGTCCATATTTGACCTACGGAACAAATTTTTTTTCCAAAGGTCAAAAAGTCACTCATTGACATCCCTTCTGATTCCAATAAGTAGCTTACAGGTCTAAAAAAGGTTTGGATTTTTTTTTTTTTTTTTTTTACATATTATGGCTGTACAAGAAGTCCATATTTGACCTGCTGAACATGTTTTTGCACTAAGAGTCCATACACACTAATTCACTATACATACTCATTGACTTCCATTCTGATTCCAATTAGTAGTTAAAAGGTCCACATTTTTTTATAGATGTTTTGGCTGTACAGAAGTCCATATTTGACCTAAAGAACATGTTTTAGGCCTAAGAGTCCTTAAACAATAATTTACTATACATACTCATTGCCTTCCCTTCTTATTCCCTTTACTAGCCAAAATTCCCACAAAAATATTTGATATATTTTGGCTGTACAGAAGTCCATATTTGACCTACCGAATACATTTTTGTCCCAAAGGTCAAAAAGTCACTCATTGACTTTCCTTCTGCATCCAATAAGTAGCTAAAAGGTCTACAAAAGGTTAACATTTCTTTTTTATTTTTTTTATTTTTTTACATATTATAGCTGTAGAAAGTCCATGTGTGACCTACTGAACAAATTTTTGTCCCAAAGGTCAAAAAGTCACTTATTGACTTTCCTTCTGGTTCCAATAAGTAGCTAAAAGGTCTACAAAAGGCAAATTTCTTTCTTTTTTTTTTTTTTTTACATATTATGGCTGTACAGAAGTCCATATTTGACCTACTGAATACATTTTTGTCCCAAAGGTCAAAAAGTCACTCATTGACTTTCCTTCTGGTACCAATAAGTAGCTAAAAGGTCTACAAAGGGTTATATTTCTTTTTTATATATATATATTTTTTTACATATTATGGCTCTACAAAGTCTATATTTGACCTACTGAACAAATTTTTGTCCCAAAGGTCAAAAAGTCACTCATTGACTTCCCTTCTGATTCCAATAAGTAGCTTAAGGTTCTAAAAAAGGTTTGGATTTTTTTTTCTTTTTTTTTTTTTTCTACATATTATCGCTGTACAAAAAGTCCATATTTGACCTACGGAACAATTTTTTTTCTCCAAAAAAAGAGTCCTAAGAGTCCTTAAACACTGATTTACTATACATACTCAATGACTTCCCTTCTTATTCCCTTTACTAGCCAAAATTCCCACAAAAATGTTTGACATATTATGGCTGTACAAGAAGTCCATATTTGACCTACAAAACATATTTTTTTTCCAAAGGTCAAAAAGTCACTCGTTGACTTTCCTTCTGGTTCCAATAAGTAGCTAAAAGGTCTACAAAAGGTTAAAAAAATATATGTATATATATATATATTTTTTTTTTTACATATTATGGCTGTACAAGAAGTCCATATTTGACCTACTGAACAATTTTTTTTCCCAAAGGTCAAAAAGCCACTCAATGACTTTCCTTCTGGTTCCAATTAGTAGCTAAAAGGTCTACAGAAGGTTTAAATTTATTTTATTTTTTTATATTTTTTTTACATATTATGAATGTAAAGAAGTCCATATTTGACCTACTGAACAATTTTTTCTCCCAAAGGTCAAAAAGTCACTTATTGACTTTCATTCTGGTTCCAATAAGTAGCTAAAAGGTCTACAAAAGGTTTAAAAAAAAAAAAATTATTTTACATTTTTTGGCTGTACAAAGTCCATATTTGACCTACTGAACAAATTTTTGTCCCAAAGGTCAAAAAGTCACTCATTGACTTCCCTTCTGATTCCAATATGTAGCTTATAGGTCTAAAAATGGTTTGTATTTATTTATTTATTTATTTATTTATTTATTTATTTATTTTTTCATATTATGGCTGTACAAGAAGTCCATATTTGACCTACATTTAACAATTTTTTTTCCAAAGGTCAAAAAGTCACTCATTGACTTTCCTACTGATTCCAATAAGTAGCTAAAAGGTCTACAAAAGGTTACTTTTTTTTTTTTTTTTTTTTTTTTTTTTTTACATATTATGGCTGTACAGAAGTCCATATTTGACCTACTGAATACATTTTTGTCCCAAAGGTCAAAAAGTCACTCATTGACTTTCCTTCTGGTACCAATAAGTAGCTAAAAGGTCTACAAAGGGTTAAAATTTTTTTTTTTTTTTTTTTTTACATATTATGTCTGTACAAGAAGTCCATATTTGACCTACTGAACAAATTTTTGTCCCAAAGGTCAAAAAGTCACTCATTGATGTCCCTTCTGATTCCAATAAGTAGCTTACAGGTCTAAAAAATGTTTGGAATTTTTTTTTTTTTTTTTTTTTTTTTTTTTTTTTACATATTATGGCTGTAAAAGAAGTCCATATTTGACCTGCTGAACATTTTTTTTTTCCAAAGCTCAAAAAGTCACTCATTGACTTTCCTTCTGGTTCCAATAAGTGGCTTACAGGTCTAAAAAAGGTTTGGATTTTTTTTTTTTTTAATCCTTTATTTATTTATTTTTTTTACATATTATGGCTGTACAAGAAGTCCATTATTTGACCTACTGAACATTTTTTTTTCCAAAGGTCAAAAAGTCACTCATTGACTTTCCTTCTGGTTCCAATAAGTAGCTTACAGGTCTAAAAAAGGTTTGGATTATTATTATTTATTTATTTTTACATATTATGTCTGTACAAGAAGTCCACATTTGACCTACTGAACACATTTTTTTCCCAAAGGTCAAAAAGTCACTCATTGACTTTCCTTCTGGTTCCAATTAGTAGCTAAAAGGTCTACAAAAGGTTTAAATTAAAAAAAAAAAAATTCAATCTGAATCCAATTTTTCTTTTTTTTTTACATATTATGGCTGTACAAAGTCCATTTAACTTACTGCACATAATTTTGGCCCAAGAGTCCTTGAACACTAACTTACTATACATACACACTCGTTGACTTCCCTTCTGAATCCAATTGCTAGCCAAAAGTTCCACAAAAAGGTTTTATTTTTTTTAATTTAATTTTATTTTATTTTTTTACATATTATGGCTGTGCAGCCGTCCATATTTGACCTACTGAAAATATTTTTGGCCCAAAGGTCAAAAAAGTCACTCATTGACTTTCCTTCTGGTTCCAATTAGTAGCTAAAAGGTCTACAAAAGGTTTTAATTATTATTATATTTTTACGTATTATGGCTGTACAGAAGTCCTTATTTTACCTACTGAACATATATTCGTCCCAACAGTCCTTAAACACTAACTTACTATACACACTCATTGACTTCCCTTCTGGTTCCAAATAGTAGCTAAAAGGTCTACAAAATGTTTTACTTTTAATTTAAATTTTTTACATTTAATGGCTGTACAGAAGTCTATTTTTGACCTACTGAACAAATTTTTGTCCCAAAGGTCAAAAAGTCACTCATTGACTTCCCTTCTGATTCCAATATGTAGCTTATAGGTCTAAAAATGGTTTGAATTTATTTATTTATTTATTTTTTCATATTATGGCTGTACAAGAAGTCCATATTTGACTTACTTAACAATTTTTTTTCCAAAGGTCAAAAAGTCACTCATTGACTTTCCTACTGATTCCAATAAGTAGCTAAAAGGTCTACAAAAGGTTCCTTTTTTTTTTTTTTTTTTTTTTTTTTTACATATTATTGCTGTACAAAGTCCATATGTGACCTACTGAACAAATTTTTGTCCCAAAGGTCAAAAAGTCACTTATTGACTTTCCTTCTGGTTCCAATAAGTAGCTAAAAGGTCTACAAAAGGTTACTTTTTTTTTTTTTTTTTTTTTAAATATTATGGCTGTACAAGAAGTCCATATTTGACCTGCTGAACATGTTTTTGCACTAAGAGTCCATACACACTAATTCACTATACATACTCATTGACTTCCATTCTGATTCCAATTAGTAGTTAAAAGGTCCACATTTTTTTATAGATGTTTTGGCTGTACAGAAGTCCATATTTGACCTAAAGAACATGTTTTAGGCCTAAGAGTCCTTAAACAATAATTTACTATACATACTCATTGCCTTCCCTTCTTATTCCCTTTACTAGCCAAAATTCCCACAAAAATATTTGATATATTTTGGCTGTACAGAAGTCCATATTTGACCTACCGAATACATTTTTGTCCCAAAGGTCAAAAAGTCACTCATTGACTTTCCTTCTGCATCCAATAAGTAGCTAAAAGGTCTACCAAAGGTTAACATTTCTTTTTTATTTTTTTTATTTTTTTACATATTATAGCTGTAGAAAGTCCATGTGTGACCTACTGAACAAATTTTTGTCCCAAAGGTCAAAAAGTCACTTATTGACTTTCCTTCTGGTTCCAATAAGTAGCTAAAAGGTCTACAAAAGGCAAATTTCTTTCTTTTTTTTTTTTTTTTTACATATTATGGCTGTACAGAAGTCCATATTTGACCTACTGAATACATTTTTGTCCCAAAGGTCAAAAAGTCACTCATTGACTTTCCTTCTGGTACCAATAAGTAGCTAAAAGGTCTACAAAGGGTTATATTTCTTTTTTATATATATATATTTTTTTACATATTATGGCTCTACAAAGTCCATATTTGACCTACTGAACAAATTTTTGTCCCAAAGGTCAAAAAGTCACTCAATGACTTCCCTTCTGATTCCAATAAGTAGCTTAAGGTTCTAAAAAAGGTTTGGATTTTTTTTTCTTTTTTTTTTTTTTCTACATATTATCGCTGTACAAAAAGTCCATATTTGACCTACGGAACAATTTTTTTTCTCCAAAAAAAGAGTCCTAAGAGTCCTTAAACACTGATTTACTATACATACTCAATGACTTCCCTTCTTATTCCCTTTACTAGCCAAAATTCCCACAAAAATGTTTGACATATTATGGCTGTACAAGAAGTCCATATTTGACCTACAAAACATATTTTTTTTCCAAAGGTCAAAAAGTCACTCGTTGACTTTCCTTCTGGTTCCAATAAGTAGCTAAAAGGTCTACAAAAGGTTAAAAAAATATATGTATATATATATATTTTTTTTTTTACATATTATGGCTGTACAAGAAGTCCATATTTGACCTACTGAACAATTTTTTTTCCCAAAGGTCAAAAAGCCACTCAATGACTTTCCTTCTGGTTCCAATTAGTAGCTAAAAGGTCTACAGAAGGTTTAAATTTATTTTATTTTTTTATATTTTTTTTACATATTATGAATGTAAAGAAGTCCATATTTGACCTACTGAACAATTTTTTCTCCCAAAGGTCAAAAAGTCACTTATTGACTTTCATTCTGGTTCCAATAAGTAGCTAAAAGGTCTACAAAAGGTTTGTATTTATTTATTTATTTATTTATTTATTTTTTCATATTATGGCTGTACAAAGTCCATATTTGACCTACTGAACAAATTTTTGTCCCAAAGGTCAAAAAGTCACTCATTGACTTCCCTTCTGATTCCAATATGTAGCTTATAGGTCTAAAAATGGTTTGTATTTATTTATTTATTTATTTATTTATTTTTTCATATTATGGCTGTACAAGAAGTCCATATTTGACCTACATTTAACAATTTTTTTTCCAAAGGTCAAAAAGTCACTCATTGACTTTCCTACTGATTCCAATAAGTAGCTAAAAGGTCTACAAAAGGTTACTTTTTTTTTTTTTTTTTTACATATTATTGCTGTACAAAGTCCATATGTGACCTACTGAACAAATTTTTTTCCCAAAGGTCAAAAAGTCACTTATTGACTTTCCTTCTGTTTCCAATAAGTAGCTAAAAGGTCTACAAAAGGTTACATTTTTTTTTTTTTTTTTTTTTTTACATATTATGTCTGTACAAGAAGTCCATATTTGACCTACTGAACAAATTTTTGTCCCAAAGGTCAAAAAGTCACTCATTGATGTCCCTTCTGATTCCAATAAGTAGCTTACAGGTCTAAAAAATGTTTGGAATTTTTTTTTTTTTTTTTTTTTTTTTTTTTTACATATTATGGCTGTAAAAGAAGTCCATATTTGACCTGCTGAACATTTTTTTTTTCCAAAGCTCAAAAAGTCACTCATTGACTTTCCTTCTGGTTCCAATAAGTGGCTTACAGGTCTAAAAAAGGTTTGGATTTTTTTTTTTTTAATCCTTTATTTATTTTTTTACATATTATGGCTGTACAAGAAGTCCATTATTTAACCTACTGAACATTTTTTTTTCCAAAGGTCAAAAAGTCACTCATTGACTTTCCTTCTGGTTCCAATAAGTAGCTTACAGGTCTAAAAAAGGTTTGGATTATTATTATTATTATTTTTTTTTTTTTACATATTATGTCTGTACAAGAAGTCCACATTTGACCTACTGAACACATTTTTTTCCCAACGGTCAAAAAATCACTCATTGACTTTCCTTCTGGTTCCAATTAGTAGCTAAAAGGTCTACAAAAGGTTTAAATTTAAAAAAAAAAAATTCAATCTGAATCCAATTTTTTTTTTTTTACATATTATGGCTGTACAAAGTCCATTTAACTTACTGCACATAATTTTGGCCCAAGAGTCCTTGAACACTAACTTACTATACATACACACTCGTTGACTTCCCTTCTGAATCCAATTGCTAGCCAAAAGTTCCACAAAAAGGTTTTATTTTTTTTTATTTAATTTTATTTTATTTTTTTACATATTATGGCTGTGCAGCCGTCCATATTTGACCTACTGAAAATATTTTTGGCCCAAAGGTCAAAAAAGTCACTCATTGACTTTCCTTCTGGTTCCAATTAGTAGCTAAAAGGTCTACAAAAGGTTTTAATTATTATTATATTTTTACGTATTATGGCTGTACAGAAGTCCTTATTTTACCTACTGAACATATATTCGTCCCAACAGTCCTTAAACACTAACTTACTATACACACTCATTGACTTCCCTTCTGGTTCCAAATAGTAGCTAAAAGGTCTACAAAATGTTTTACTTTTAATTTTAATTTTTTACATTTAATGGCTGTACAGAAGTCTATTTTTGACCTACTTAAAAAATGTTTGGCCCAAAGGTGAAAAAAGGTCACTCATTTACTTCCCTTCTGAATCCAATAAGTAGCTTAAATGTCTACAAAAGGTTTAATTATTTTATTTTTTTTACATATTATGGCTGTACAGAAGTCCATATTTGGTCTTCTGAACGTATTCTTGGCCCAAAGGTCAACAAGTCACTCATTGGAACCCTTCTGGTTCCAATTAGTAGCTAAAACGTCTACAAAAGGTTTAAATAAAAAAAAAAAAATTCAATCTGAATCAAATTTTTTTTTTTACATATTATGGCTGTACAAAGTCCTTTTAACTTACTGAACATATTTTTGGCCCAAGAGTCCTTGAACACTAACTTACTATACATACACACTCGTTGACTTCCCTTCTGAATCCAATTGCTAGCCAAGTTCCACAAAAAGTTTTTAATGTTTTTTTACTATTATTATTTTTTACATATTATGGCTGTACAGAAGTCCATATTTGACCTACTGAAAATATTTTATTTGCCAAAGGTCAATAAAGTCACTCATTGACTTCCCTTCTGATTCCAATTTGTAGCTAAAAGGTCCACAAAAGGTTTTAATGTTTTATTACTATTATTATTTTTTACATATTATGGCTGTACAAGAAGTCCATATTTTACCTACTGAACACATTTTTGTCCCAAAGGTCAAAAAGTCACTCATTGACTTTCCTTCTGGTACCAATTAGTAGCTAAAGGGTCTACAAAAGGTTTGATTTTTTTTTTTTTTTTTACATATTATGGCTGTACAGAAGTCCATATTTGATACACCGAATAAATTTTTGTCCCAAAGGTCAAAAAGTCACTTATTGACTTTCCTTCTGATTCCAATAAGTAGCTAAAAGGTCTACAAAAGGTTTAATTTTTTTTTTTTTTTACATATTATTGCTGTACAGAAGTCCATATTTGACCTACTGAATAAATTTTTGTCCCAAAGGTCAAAAAGTCACTCATTGACTTTCCTTCTGGTACCAATAAGTAGCTAAAAGGTCTACAAAAGGTTTAATTTTTTTTTTTTTTTTTTTACATATTATGGCTGTACAAAGTCCATATTTGACCTACTGAACAAATTTTTGTCCCAAAGGTCAAAAAGTCACTCATTTACTTCCCTTCTGATTCCAATATGTAGCTTACAGGTCTAAAAATGGTTTGGATTTTTTTTTTCTTTTTTTTTTCTTTTTTTTACATATTATGGCTGTACAAGAAGTCCATATTTGACCTACTGAACACATTTTTTTCCAAACGTCAAAAAGTCAATCATTGACTTTCCTTCTGGTTCAAATAAGTAGCTAAAAGGTCTACAAAAGGTTTGTATTTTTATTTTTTTATTTTTATTTTTTTATACATATTATGACTGTACAGAAGTCCATATTTGACCTACTGAATACATTTTTGTCCCAAATGTCAAAAAGTCACTCATTGACTTTCCTTCTGGTACCAATAAGTAGCTAAAAGGTCTACAAAGGGTTATATTTCTTTTTTATATATATATATATATATTTTTTTTTTACATATTATGGCTCTACAAAGTCCATATTTGACCTACTGAACAAATTTTTGTCCCAAAGGTCAAAAAGTCACTCATTGACTTCCCTTCTGATTCCAATAAGTAGCTTAAGGGTCTAAAAAAGGTTTGGATTTTTTTTTCTTTTTTTCTTTTTTCTACATATTATCGCTGTACAAAAAGTCCATATTTGACCTACGGAACAATTTTTTTTCTCCAAAAAAAGAGTCCTAAGAGTCCTTAAACACTGATTTACTATACATACTCAATGACTTCCCTTCTTATTCCCTTTACTAGCCAAAATTCCCACAAAAATGTTTGACATATTATGGCTGTACAAGAAGTCCATATTTGACCTACTGAACAAATTTTTTTCCCAAAGGTCAAAAAGTCACTTATTGACTTTCCTTCTGGTTCCAATAATTAGCTAAAAGGTCTACATAAGGTTACATTTTTTTTTTCTTTACATATTATGGATGTACAAAGTCCATATTTGACCTACGGAACAAATTTTTGTCCCAAAGGTCAAAAAGTCACTCATTGACTTCCCTTCTGAATCCAATAAGTAGCTTACAGGTCTAAAAAAGTGTTAGATTTTTTTTTTATTTTTTTTTTTTTACATATTATGGCTGTACAAGAAGTCCATATTTGACCTACTGAACAAATTTTTCTCCCAAAGGTCAAAAAGTCACTTATTGACTTTCCTTCTGGTTCCAAAAAAGTAGCTAAAAGGTCTACAAAAGGTTTAAATTTTTTATTTTAATTCTTTTTACATATTATGGCTGTACAAAAAGTCCATATTTGACCTACTTAACACATTTTTTTTCCAAAGGTCAAAAAGTCACTCATTGACTTTCCTTCTGGTTCCAATAAGTAGCTAAAGGGTCTACAAAGGTTAATTTTTTTTTATTTATTTTTTTTTTTTAACCTATTTTGGCTGTACAAAGTCCATATTTGACCTACTGAGCAAATTTTTGTCCCAAAGGTCAAAAAGTCACTTATTGACTTTCCTTCTGGTTCCAATAAGTAGCTAAAAGGTCTACAAAAGGCAAATTTTTTTTTTTTTTTTTTTTACATATTATGGGCGTACAGAAGTCCATATTTGACCTACTGAACACATTTTTGTCCCAAAGGTCAAAAAGTCACTCATTGACTTTCCTTCTGGTTCCAATAAATAGCTAAAAGGTCTACAAAAGGTTACTTTTTTTTTTTTTTTTTACATATTATGGCTGTACAAGAAGTCCATATTTTACTTACTGAACATTTTTTTTGCCCAAGAGTCCTTGAACACTAACTTACTATACATACACACTCTTTGACTTCCCTTCTGAATCCAATTGCTAGCCAAAAGTTCCACAAAAGGTTTTAATTTCTTTCACTATACATACTCATTGACTTCCATTCTGATTCCAATTAGTAGTTAAAAGGTCCACATTTTTTTAATACATGTTTTGGCTGTACAGAAGTCCATATTTGACATGAACATGTTTTAGGCCTAAGAGTCCTTAAACACTAATTTACTATACATACTCATTGACTTCCTTTCTTATTCCCTTTACTAGCCAAAATTCCCACAAAAATGTTTGACATATTATGGCTGTACAAGAAGTCCATATTTGACCTACAAAACATATTTTTTTTCCAAAGGTCAAAAAGTCACTCGTTGACTTTCCTTCTGGTTCCAATAAGTAGCTAAAAGGTCTACAAAAGGTTAAAAAAAAAATTTTTTTTTTTTTTTTTTTTACATATTATGGCTGTACAAGAAGTCCATATTTGACCTACTGAACAATTTTTTTTCCCAAAGGTCAAAAAGCCACTCAATGACTTTCCTTCTGGTTCCAATTAGTAGCTAAAAGGTCTACAGAAGGTTTAAAAAATTTTTTTTTTATATATTTTTTTTACATATTATGAATGTACAGAAGTCCATATTTGACCTACTGAACAATTTTTTCTCCCAAAGGTCAAAAAGTCACTCATTGACTTCCCTTCTGAATCCAATAAGTAGCTTACAGGTCTAAAAAAGGTTTGGATTTTTATTTTTATTTTTATTTTTTTACATATTATGGCTGTACAAGAAGTCCATATTTGACCTACTGAACAAATTTTTCTCCCAAAGGTCAAAAAGTCACTTATTGACTTTCCTTCTGGTTCCAAAAAAGTAGCTAAAAGGTCTACAAAAGGTTTAATTTTTTATTTTTTATTTTTTTTTACATATTATGGCTGTACAAAAAGTCCATATTTGACCTACTTAACACATTTTTTTTCCAAAGGTCAAAAAGTCACTCATTGACTTTCCTTCTGGTTCCAATAAGTAGCTAAAGGGTCTACAAAGGTTATTTTTTTTTTATTTATTTTTTTTTAACCTATTTTGGCTGTACAAAGTCCATATTTGACCTACTGAGCAAATTTTTGTCCCAAAGGTCAAAAAGTCACTTATTGACTTTCCTTCTGGTTCCAATAAGTAGCTAAAAGGTCTACAAAAGGCAAATTTTTTTTTTTTTTTTTTTTACATATTATGGGCGTACAGAAGTCCATA
Organism: Gobio gobio; assembly: GCF_949357685.1. Taxonomy (NCBI): domain Eukaryota; kingdom Metazoa; phylum Chordata; class Actinopteri; order Cypriniformes; family Gobionidae; genus Gobio; species Gobio gobio. Next base: position 31,561,940 of record NC_137099.1, on the reverse strand, counting down.
TTTGACCTACTGAACACATTTTTGTCCCAAAGGTCAAAAAGTCACTCATTGACTTTCCTTCTGGTTCCAATAAATAGCTAAAAGGTCTACAAAAGGTTACTTTTTTTTTTTTTTTTTACATATTATGGCTGTACAAGAAGTCCATATTTTACTTACTGAACATTTTTTTTGCCCAAGAGTCCTTGAACACTAACTTACTATACATACACACTCTTTGACTTCCCTTCTGAATCCAATTGCTAGCCAAAAGTTCCACAAAAGGTTTTAATTTCTTTCACTATACATACTCATTGACTTCCATTCTGATTCCAATTAGTAGTTAAAAGGTCCACATTTTTTTAATACATGTTTTGGCTGTACAGAAGTCCATATTTGACATGAACATGTTTTAGGCCTAAGAGTCCTTAAACACTAATTTACTATACATACTCATTGACTTCCTTTCTTATTCCCTTTACTAGCCAAAATTCCCACAAAAATGTTTGACATATTATGGCTGTACAAGAAGTCCATATTTGACCTACAAAACATATTTTTTTTCCAAAGGTCAAAAAGTCACTCGTTGACTTTCCTTCTGGTTCCAATAAGTAGCTAAAAGGTCTACAAAAGGTTAAAAAAAAAATTTTTTTTTTTTTTTTTTTTTTTTACATATTATGGCTGTACAAGAAGTCCATATTTGACCTACTGAACAATTTTTTTTCCCAAAGGTCAAAAAGCCACTCAATGACTTTCCTTCTGGTTCCAATTAGTAGCTAAAAGGTCTACAGAAGGTTTAAAATTTTTTTTTTTTATATATTTTTTTTACATATTATGAATGTACAGAAGTCCATATTTGACCTACTGAACAATTTTTTCTCCCAAAGGTCAAAAAGTCACTCATTGACTTCCCTTCTGAATCCAATAAGTAGCTTACAGGTCTAAAAAAGGTTTGGATTTTTATTTTTATTTTTATTTTTTTACATATTATGGCTGTACAAGAAGTCCATATTTGACCTACTGAACAAATTTTTCTCCCAAAGGTCAAAAAGTCACTTATTGACTTTCCTTCTGGTTCCAAAAAAGTAGCTAAAAGGTCTACAAAAGGTTTAATTTTTTATTTTTTATTTTTTTTTACATATTATGGCTGTACAAAAAGTCCATATTTGACCTACTTAACACATTTTTTTTCCAAAGGTCAAAAAGTCACTCATTGACTTTCCTTCTGGTTCCAATAAGTAGCTAAAGGGTCTACAAAGGTTATTTTTTTTTTATTTATTTTTTTTTAACCTATTTTGGCTGTACAAAGTCCATATTTGACCTACTGAGCAAATTTTTGTCCCAAAGGTCAAAAAGTCACTCATTGACTTCCCTTTTGATTCCAATAAGTAGCTTACAGGTCTAAAAAATTTTTTTTTTTTTTTTTTTTTTTTTTTAACATATTATGGCTGTACAGAAGTCCATATTTGACCTACTGAATAACTTTTTGTCCCAAAGGTCAAAAAGTCACTCATTGACTTTCCTTCTGGTACCAATAAGTAGCTAAAAGGTCTACAAAGGGTTACATTTTTTTTTGTACATATTATGGCTGTACAAAGTCCATATTTGACCTACTGAACAAATTTTTGTCCCAAAGGTCAAAAAGTCACTCATTGACTTCCCTTCTGATTCCAATAAGTAGCTCACAGATCTAAAAAAGGTTTGGATTTATTTATTTATTTATTTATTTTTTTTGCATATTATGGCTGTACAAGAAGTCCATATTTGACCTACTGAACAATTTTTTTTTCCAAAGGTCAAAAAGTCACTCATTGACTTTCCTTCTGGTTCCAATAAGTAGCTAAAAGGTCTACAAAAGGTTACTTTTTTTTTTTTTTTTACATATTATGGCTGTACAAGAAGTCCATATTTAACTTACTGAACATATTTTTGCCCAAGAGTCCTTGAACACTAACTTACTATACCTACACACTCTTTGACTTCCCTTCTGAATCCAATTGCTAGCCAAAAGTTCCACAAAAAGGTTTTAATTTCTTTCACTATACATACTCATTGACTTCCATTCTGATTCCAATTAGTAGTTAAAAGGTCCACATTTTTTTAATACATGTTTTGGCTGTACAGAAGTCCATATTTGACATAAAGAACACGTTTTAGGCCTAAGAGTCCTTAAACACTAATTTACTATACATACTCATTGACTTCCCTTCTTATTCCCTTTACTAGCCTAAATTCCCGCAAAAATGTTTGACATATTATGGCTGTACAAGAAGTCCATATTTGACCTACTAAACATATTTTTTTCCAAACGTCAAAAAGTCAACCATTGACTTTCCTTCTGGTTCCAATAAGTAGCTAAAAGGTCTACAAAAGGTTTGGATTTTTTTTTTTTTTTTTTTTTTTTTTTTTTTTTTATACATATAATGGCTGTACAAGAAGTCCATATTTGACCTGCTGAACAATTTTTTTTTCCAAAGGTCAAAAAGCCACTCATTGACTTTCCTTCTGATTCCAATAAGTAGCTTTAAGGTCTAAAAAAGGTTTGTTTGTTTTTTTTCCTTTTTTTTTTTACATATTATGGGCGTACAGAAGTCCATATTTGACCTACTGAACACATTTTTGTCCCAAAGGTCAAAAAGTCACTCATTGACTTTCCTTCTGGTTCCAATAAATAGCTAAAAGGTCTACAAAAGGTTACTTTTTTTTTTTTTTTTTACATATTATGGCTGTACAAGAAGTCCATATTTTACTTACTGAACATTTTTTTTGCCCAAGAGTCCTTGAACACTAACTTACTATACATACACACTCTTTGACTTCCCTTCTGAATCCAATTGCTAGCCAAAAGTTCCACAAAAGGTTTTAATTTCTTTCACTATACATACTCATTGACTTCCATTCTGATTCCAATTAGTAGTTAAAAGGTCCACATTTTTTTAATACATGTTTTGGCTGTACAGAAGTCCATATTTGACATGAACATGTTTTAGGCCTAAGAGTCCTTAAACACTAATTTACTATACATACTCATTGACTTCCTTTCTTATTCCCTTTACTAGCCAAAATTCCCACAAAAATGTTTGACATATTATGGCTGTACAAGAAGTCCATATTTGACCTACAAAACATATTTTTTTTCCAAAGGTCAAAAAGTCACTCGTTGACTTTCCTTCTGGTTCCAATAAGTAGCTAAAAGGTCTACAAAAGGTTAAAAAAAAAATTTTTTTTTTTTTTTTTTTTTTTTACATATTATGGCTGTACAAGAAGTCCATATTTGACCTACTGAACAATTTTTTTTCCCAAAGGTCAAAAAGCCACTCAATGACTTTCCTTCTGGTTCCAATTAGTAGCTAAAAGGTCTACAGAAGGTTTAAAATTTTTTTTTTTTATATATTTTTTTTACATATTATGAATGTACAGAAGTCCATATTTGACCTACTGAACAATTTTTTCTCCCAAAGGTCAAAAAGTCACTCATTGACTTCCCTTCTGAATCCAATAAGTAGCTTACAGGTCTAAAAAAGGTTTGGATTTTTATTTTTATTTTTATTTTTTTACATATTATGGCTGTACAAGAAGTCCATATTTGACCTACTGAACAAATTTTTCTCCCAAAGGTCAAAAAGTCACTTATTGACTTTCCTTCTGGTTCCAAAAAAGTAGCTAAAAGGTCTACAAAAGGTTTAATTTTTTATTTTTTATTTTTTTTTACATATTATGGCTGTACAAAAAGTCCATATTTGACCTACTTAACACATTTTTTTTCCAAAGGTCAAAAAGTCACTCATTGACTTTCCTTCTGGTTCCAATAAGTAGCTAAAGGGTCTACAAAGGTTATTTTTTTTTTATTTATTTTTTTTTAACCTATTTTGGCTGTACAAAGTCCATATTTGACCTACTGAGCAAATTTTTGTCCCAAAGGTCAAAAAGTCACTCATTGACTTCCCTTTTGATTCCAATAAGTAGCTTACAGGTCTAAAAAAGTTTTTTTTTTTTTTTTTTTTTTTTTTAACATATTATGGCTGTACAGAAGTCCATATTTGACCTACTGAATAACTTTTTGTCCCAAAGGTCAAAAAGTCACTCATTGACTTTCCTTCTGGTACCAATAAGTAGCTAAAAGGTCTACAAAGGGTTACATTTTTTTTTGTACATATTATGGCTGTACAAAGTCCATATTTGACCTACTGAACAAATTTTTGTCCCAAAGGTCAAAAAGTCACTCATTGACTTCCCTTCTGATTCCAATAAGTAGCTCACAGATCTAAAAAAGGTTTGGATTTATTTATTTATTTATTTATTTATTTATTTTTTTTGCATATTATGGCTGTACAAGAAGTCCATATTTGACCTACTGAACAATTTTTTTTTCCAAAGGTCAAAAAGTCACTCATTGACTTTCCTTCTGGTTCCAATAAGTAGCTAAAAGGTCTACAAAAGGTTACTTTTTTTTTTTTTTTTACATATTATGGCTGTACAAGAAGTCCATATTTAACTTACTGAACATATTTTTGCCCAAGAGTCCTTGAACACTAACTTACTATACCTACACACTCTTTGACTTCCCTTCTGAATCCAATTGCTAGCCAAAAGTTCCACAAAAAGGTTTTAATTTCTTTCACTATACATACTCATTGACTTCCATTCTGATTCCAATTAGTAGTTAAAAGGTCCACATTTTTTTAATACATGTTTTGGCTGTACAGAAGTCCATATTTGACATAAAGAACACGTTTTAGGCCTAAGAGTCCTTAAACACTAATTTACTATACATACTCATTGACTTCCCTTCTTATTCCCTTTACTAGCCTAAATTCCCGCAAAAATGTTTGACATATTATGGCTGTACAAGAAGTCCATATTTGACCTACTAAACATATTTTTTTCCAAACGTCAAAAAGTCAACCATTGACTTTCCTTCTGGTTCCAATAAGTAGCTAAAAGGTCTACAAAAGGTTTGGATTTTTTTTTTTTTTTTTTTTTTTTTTTTTTTTTTATACATATAATGGCTGTACAAGAAGTCCATATTTGACCTGCTGAACAATTTTTTTTTCCAAAGGTCAAAAAGCCACTCATTGACTTTCCTTCTGATTCCAATAAGTAGCTTTAAGGTCTAAAAAAGGTTTGTTTGTTTTTTTTCCTTTTTTTTCTTTACATATTATGGCTGTACAAGAAGTCCATATTTGACCTACTGAACAATTTTTTTTTCCAAAGGTCAAAAAGTCACTCATTAACTTTCCTTCTGGTTCCAATAAGTAGCTAAAAGGTCTACAAAAGGTTATTTTTGTTTAATTTTTTTTATACATATTATGGCTGTACAAGAAGTCCATATTTGACCTACTGAACACATTTTGTTCCCAAAGGTCAAAAAGTCACTCATTGACTTTCCTTCTGGTTCCAATAAGTAGCTAAAGGGTCTACAAAGGTGAAAATTTTTTTTTTTTTTTTTTTTTTTTTTTTTTTTTACCTATTTTGGCTGTACAAAGTCCATATTTGACCTACTGAGCAAATTTTTGTCCCAAAGGTCAAAAAGTCACTCATTGACTTCCCTTCTGTATCCAATAAGTAGCTTACAGGTCTAAAAAAGGTTTGGATTTTTATTTTATTTTTATTTTTTTTACATATTATGGCTGTACAAGAAGTCCATATTTGACCTACTGAACAAATTTTTCTCCCAAAGGTCAAAAAGTCACTTATTGACTTTCCTTCTGGTTCCAAAAAAGTAGCTAAAAGGTCTACAAAAGGTTTAAAAAATTTTTTTTTTTTTTTTTTACATATTCTGGCTGTACAGAAGTCCATATTTGACCTACTGAATAAATTTTTGTCCCAAAGGTCAAAAAGTCACTCATTGACTTTCCTTCTGGTACCAATAAGTAGCTAAAAGGTCTACAAAGGGTTACATTTTTTTTTTTTAACATATTATGGCTGTACAAAGTCCATATTTGACCTACTGAACAAATTTTTGTCCCAAAGGTCAAAAAGTCACTCATTGACTTCCCTTCTGATTCCAATAAGTAGCTTACAGATCTAAAAAAGGTTTGGATTTATTTATTTATTTATTTATTTTTTTGCACATTATGGCTGTACAAGAAGTCCATATTTGACCTACTGAACAATTTTTTTTTCCAAAGGTCAAAAAGTCACTCATTGACTTTCCTTCTGGTTCCAATAAGTAGCTAAAAGGTCTACAAAAGGTTATTTTTTATTTATCTTTTTTATACATATTATGGCTGTACAAGAAGTCCATATTTGACCTACTGAACACATTTTGTTCCCAAAGGTCAAAAAGTCACTAATTGACTTTCCCTCTGGTACCAATAAGTAGCTAAAAGGTCTACAAAAGGTTTGAATTTTTTTTTTAAAAACATATTATGGCTGTACAGAAGTCCATATTTGACCTTCTGAACACATTTTTTTTCCAAAGGTCAAAAAGTCACTCATTGACTTTCCTTCTGGTTCCAATAAGTAGCTTACAGGTCTAAAAAAGGTTTAATATTTTTTTTATTTATTTTTTTTTTTTACCTATTATGGCTGTACAAGAAGTCCATATTTGACCTACTGAACAAATTTTTCTCCCAAAGGTCAAAAAGTCACTTATTGACTTTCCTTCTGGTTCCAAAAAAGTAGCTAAAAGGTCTACAAAAGGTTTAAATTTTTTTTTTTTTTTTTTTTTTTTTACATATAATGGCTGTACAAAAAGTCCATATTTGACCTACTTAACACATTTTTTTTCCAAAGGTCAAAAAGTCACTCATTGACTTTCCTTCTGGTTCCAATAAGTAGCTAAAGGGTCTACAAAGGTTAATTTTTTTTTTATTTATTTATTTTTTTTACCTATTTTGGCTGTACAAAGCCCATATTTGACCTACTGAGCAAATTTTTGTCCCAAAGGTCAAAAAGTCACTCGTTGACTTCCCTTTTGATTCCAATAAGTAGCTTACAGGTCTAAAAAAGGTTTTTTTTTTTCTTTTTTTTCCTTCTTTACATATTGTGGCTGTACAAGAAGTCCATATTTGACCTACTGAACAATTTTTTTTTTCCAAAGGTCAAAAAGTCACTCATTAACTTTCCTTCTGGTTCCAATAAGTAGCTAAAAGGTCTACAAAAGGTAAACATTTCTTTCTTTTTTTTTTTTTTACATATTATGGCTGTACAAAGTCCATATTTGACCTACTGAACAAATACGTTTGGCCAAAAGGTCAAAAAAGTCACTCATTGACTTCCCTTCTGATTCCAATTTGTAGCTAAAAGGTCCACAAAAGGTTTTATTTTTCTTTTATTTTTTTTACATATTATGGCTGTACAAGAAGTCCATATTTAACTTACTGAACATATTTTTGCCCAAGAGTTGAACACTAACTTACTATACATACACAATCGTTGACTTCTCTTCTGAATCCAATTGCTAGCCAAAAGTTCCACAAAAAGGTTTTATTGTTTTTTTACTATTATTATTTTTTACATGTTATCGCTGTACAGAAATCCATATTTGACTTACTGAACAAATTGTTTTCCCAAAGGTCAAAAAGTCACTCATTGACTTTCCTTCTGGTTCCAAGAAGTTGCTAAAAGGTCTACAAAAGATTTTTTTTTTTTTTTTTTTTTTTTTTACATACATATTATGGCTCTACAAAGTCCATATTTGACCTACTGAACAAATTTTTGTCCCAAAGGTCAAAAAGTCACTCATTGACTTTCCTTCTGGTTCCAATTAGTAGCTAAAAGGTCTACAAAAGGTTTAAATTGTTTTTTTGTTTTTTTTTATGTATTATGGCTGTACAGAAGTCCATATTTGGCCTTCTAAACATATTCTTGGCCCAAGGGTCAAAAAAGTCACTCATTGACTTCCCTTCTGGTTCCAATTAGTAGCTAAATGGTCTACAAAAGGTTTAAAAAATTTATTTATTTATTTATTTATTTTTTTTATACATATTATTGTTTTACAGAAGTCCATTTTTTACCTACTAAACACATTTTTGTCCCAAAGGTCAAAAAGTCACTCATTGACTTCTCTTCTTGTTCCAATAAGTAGCTAAAAGGTCTAAAAAAGGTTCAATTTTTTTGTTTACATACTATGGCTGTACAGAACATATTTGACCTACTGTACATATTTTTGGCCCAAAGGTAAAAAAGGTCACTCATTCCTTCCCTTCTGATTCCAAAAAGTAGCTTACAGGTCTACAAAAGGTTTTTTATTTTGTACATATTATGGCTGTACAGAAGTCCACATTTTACCTACTGAACATGTTTTCATCCCAACAGTCCTTAAACACTAACTATGTTATGGCTGTACAGAAATTCGTATTTGACCTACTGAACATATTTTTGGCCCAAGAGACCTCAAACTTAATATATATACTCATTGACTTCCCTTCTATTCCCATTAGTAGCCAAAAGCTCCACAGAAATATTTTAAAGTTTTTATTTATATATTTTTTTAACATGTTAGTGTTGGACAAGAAGTCCATATTGGACCTACTGAACAAATTTTTGGGCCAAGATTCCATAAATACTAAATTAAATACTCATTCAATTCTCTTCTAAATCCAATTACTAGCCTAAAGTTCTACAAAAGGGTTTTTAAAGTGTTGTTTTTATTTTAACATGTTATGGCTGTACAGAAGTCCATATTTGACCTTCTGAATATGTTTTTGGCCAAAGCCACACAATATTTTCAAATATATATTTTCAAAGACTCCTTATGTTAAATCAGCCACTTACTGTGTAGTCCACTTACTGACCTACTGAACATATTTCTGTCTGAATATTCATCAGTCCATAAGTAGTCCATAGTCCATATGTCCATTTTTGACCCTTTGTCCACAAAAGGAAATCAGAAGGGAAGTCAATGAGTATGTATAGTAAATTCATGATCGAGGCCAGAAATTTGTTCAGTTGGTCATATATATATACTGTATGTCTGATTTAATATCAAAAGGGGTCTATGAAAATACATAGCAAATGGAAACTTTTGTGAACCCTTTGGCAAAAAATGTGTTCAGTAGGTCAAATGTGGACTATTGTCTGATTTAACATGAGAAGGAATCATTGAGAGTATATAGTTGAAAACCTTTGTAGACACCTTGGCCAGAAACATGTTCAGTAGGTCAAATATGGACTTCTGTTTAGCAATAACATGTAAATTAAGTTTCAATACACAATTATAGACTCTTTATGATGATAAATCAGCCATAGTCCATTTTTTTTGACCAAAGTGTCCTTGAAAACTGTACTACTCATTGACTTCCATGTTACAACAGCCGTACATTAGAACCTGATGTAACATAAGAATGAGTCAATGAGTATGGATAGTAAGTCAATGTTCAAGGACGAAAAAAAATATGGTCGGCGGGCAAATATGGACTACTGATTCACCATCAAAAGGAGTCTATGAGAATATATAGAAAATTGTGGACCCTTCGGCCAGAAATAAGTTCAGTAGGTCAAATATAGACTAGTTTAATGCTTAGAGACTAAAAGTATGGATAGTAAGTCAATGTTCAAGGAGACTTTAAACATGTAAGTAGAATTAATATGTACCTAATGTATGGAGTCAATGAGTATTTATAGTAATTTAATATTTGAGGACTCATCGGCCAGAAACATGTTCAATAGGTCATAATGTGCTACATTCCGGCTGATTTAACATGAGGAGTCAAAGGGAATTATAAGACATTTTATGTTTGAGGATTCGTCGGTGAGAAAGATGTTCAACAGGACATAATTATCTGCTTCCTGGCAAGACAACTCGTTCCGAGGTGCATTGAGGAGATAGACCTTTTGAATAGACAGATGTTGCCATGCACTTGCTAATGCAAAAGCACTTATCAGCTATTTTATGCATGGCAAAAGCACTAATCTCTTCAATGCACAACGAGTTCTTGTATCCAATGCAATGCGACAGCACTTGTCTCTTCAATGCACGAGTCTTGTATGCAGTGCAATGCAAAAGCACTAATCTCTTCAATGCACCCCGACTTCTTGAATGCAATGCAATGCAACAGCACTTATCTCTTCACTGCACAACGAGTCTTGTATGTAGTGCAACGCAAAAAGCACTAATCATTTCAATGCACACCGAGTTCTTGAATGCAAAGAAAGGCAAAATCACTTGTCTCTTCAATGCAAAATGAGTTTAGTATGCACTGCAATGCAAAAGCACTATTCTCTTAAATGCACACCGAGTTCTTGAATGCAATGCAATGCAAAAGCACTAATCTGTTCAATGCACACCGAGTCTTGTATGCATTGCAATGCAAAAGTACTAATCTCGTCAATGCACAAGTGTTTTTTAATGCGATGCAATGCAAAATCTCTTGTCTCTTTAATGCACAATGAATTTAGTATGCATTGCAATGCAAAAGCAAGCTCTTGAATGCAATGCAAATCACTTGTCTCTTCAATGCACAAAAAGTTCTGATATGCAATGCAATGCAAAAGCACTAATATCTTCAATGCACAAGTCTTTTTTAATGCGATGCAATGCAAAATCACTTGTCTCTTCAATGCACAAAAAGTTCTTATATGCAATGCAAAAGCACTAATCTCGTCAATGCACAAGTTTTTTTTAATGCAATGCAATGCAAAAGCACTAATCTATTCAATGCACAATGTGTTTTGTGTGCATTGCAATGCAAAATCACTTGTCTCTTCAATGCACAAAAAGTTCTTATATGCAATGTAATGTTTCAATTCACAAAGCACTAATCTCGTCAATGCACAAGTTTTTTTTAAATGCAATGCAATGCAAAAGCACTAATCTGTTCAATGCACACCGAGTATTGTATGCATTGCAATGCAAAATTACTAATCTCGTCAATGCACAAGTGTTTTTTAATGCGATGCAATGCAAAATCTCTTGTCTCTTCAATGCACAATGAGTTTAGTATGCATTGCAAGGCAAAAGCGAGTTCTTGAATGCAATGCAAAATCACTTGTCTCTTCAATGCACAAAAAGTTCTTATATGCAATGCAATGCAAAAGCACTAACATCTTCAATGCACAAGTCTTTTTTAATGCGATGCAATGCAAAATCACTTGTCTCTTCAATGCACACAAAGTTCTTATATGCAATGCAAAAGCACTAATCTCGTCAAAGCACAAGTTTTTTTTAATGCAATGCAATGCAAAAGCACTAATCTATTCAATGCACAATGTGTTTTGTGTGCATTGCAATGCAAAATCACTTGTCTCTTCAATGCACAAAAAGTTCTTATATGCAATGTAAGCACTAATCTCGTCAATGCACAAGTTTTTTTTAATACAATGCAATGCAAAAGCACTAATCTGTTCAATGCACACCGAGTCTTGTATGTATTGCAATGCAAAATTACTAATCTCGTCAATGCACAAGTGTTTTTTAATGTGATGCAATGCAAAATATCTTGTCTCTTCAATGCACAATGAGTTTAGTATGCATTGCAATGCAAAAGCGAGTTCTTGAATGCAATGCAAAATCACTTGTCTCTTCAATGCACAAAAAGTTCTTATATGCAATGCAATGCAAAAGCACTAACATCTTCAATGCAGAAGTCTTTTTTAATGCGATGCAATACAAAATCACTTGTCTCTTCAATGCACAAAAAGTTCTTATATGCAATGCAAAAGCACTAATCTCGTCAAAGCACAAGTTTTTTTTAATGCAATGCAATGCAAAAGCACTAATCTATTCAATGCACAATGTGTTTTGTGTGCATTGCAATGCAAAATCACTTGTCTCTTCATTGCACAAAAAGTTCTTATATGCAATGTAAGCACTAATCTCGTCAATGCACAAGTTTTTTTTAATACAATGCAATGCAAAAGCACTAATCTGTTCAATGCACACCGAGTCTTGTATGTATTGCAATGCAAAATTACTAATCTCGTCAATGCACAAGTGTTTTTTAATGTGATGCAATGAAAAATATCTTGTCTCTTCAATGCACAATGAGTTTAGTATGCATTGCAATGCAAAAGCGAGTTCTTGAATGCAATGCAAAATCACTTGTCTCTTCAATGCACAAAAAGTTCTTATATGCAATGCAAAAGCACTAATCTCGTCAATGCACAAGTTTTTTTTTAATGCAATGCAATGCAAAAGCACTAATCTGTTCAATGCACACCGAGTCTTGTATGTATTGCAATGCAAAATTACTAATCTCGTCAATGGACAAGTGTTTTTTTAAGCGATGCAATGCAAAATCACTTGTCTCTTCAATGCACAATGAGTTTAGTATGCATTGCAATGCTAAAGCACTATTCTCTTAAATGCACACCGAGTTCTTGAATGCAATGCAAATTCACTGGTCTCTTCAATGCACAAAAAGTTCTTATATGCAATGCAAAAGCACTAATCTCGTCAATGCACAAGTCTTTTTTAATGCGATGCAATGCAAAATCACTTGTCTCTTCAATGCACAAAAAGTTCTTATATGCAATGCAATGCAAAAGCACTAATCTCATCAATGCACAAGTCTCTTTTAATGCAATGCAATGCAAAATCACTTGTCTCTTCAATGCAAAAAAAGTATTGTATGCATTGCAATGGAAAAGCACTAATCTGGTCAATGCACAAGTTTTTTTTTAATGCGTTGCAATGCAAAATCACTTGTCTCTTCCATGCACAATATGTTTTGCATGCATTGCAATGCAAAACCATTATTCTCTTCAATGCACACCGAGTGTTTGAATGCAATGCAATACAAAATCACTTGTCTCTTCAATGCACAATGAGTTTCGTATGCATTGCAATGCAAAAGCACTATTCTCGTCAATTCACAAGTTTCTTTTAATGCTATGCAATGCAAACGCACTAATCTATTCAATGCACAATGTGTTTTGTGTGCATTGCAATGCAAAATCATTTGTCTCTTCAATGCACACCGAGTTATTGTATGCAGTGCAACGGAAAAGCACTACTCTCTTCAATGCACAATGCGTTTTGTTTGTATTGCGATGCAAAACCACTTTTCTCTTAAATGCAAAAGCACTAATCTCTTCGAAGCATTAGTTCGTGCAATGCAATGCAAAAGCAAATATGTTTTTTATCTCTTTAATACATAAGTTAGTTATTGCATGCAATGCACGGCAACAACACGTTTGGTGTGTTCTCTTTTCAATACACAAACAGAACAAGCTTATTCTTGTATGTACTGCAAAAGTTAACATGAGGTGTTATCTCCTTAATACGCAAAGCATTGTTAGATGGTGCAAAATATGTCATCCCTGTATAAAACAATTTATTGAAACGCACTGAAACAAAACATATGTTATCCTGTAATGCACAACTTAATTATTTTGAACATATTTTTGACCAAAGAGTCCTTAAATATTAAGTTGCTATACATACTCATTGAGTCCATATTTTACATTAAGCCATAGAGAAGCCATAACTCCTAATTCCAATCAGTAGCTAAAAGGTCAACAATTTTTATTTTTTTATTTACATGTTTTGGCTGTACAGAAGTCCATATTTGAACCACTAAACATATTTTTGTACCAACAGTCCTTAAACACTAACTTACTATATATACTTGTTGATTTCCCTTCAGAATCCAGTTGCTAGAAAATAAGTTCCACAAAAAGTTTTTAAAGGTTTTATTTTATTTCATTTTGTATGTATTTTAAGTTATGGCTGTACAGGTATTTATATTTTTCCTACTGAATACATTTTCGTCCCAAAGGTCAAAAAGTCACTCATTGACTTTCCTTCTGGTTCCAATTAGTAGCTAAAAGGTCTACAAAAGGTTTAATTATTATTATTTTTTTTACATATTATGGCTGTACAGAAGTCAATATTTGACCTACCGAATACACTTTTGTCCCAAAGGTCAAAAAGTCACTCATTGACTTTCCTTCTGGTACCAATAAGTAGCTAAAAGGTCTACAAAAGGTTAACATTTTTTTTATTTTTTATTTTTATTTACATATTATGGCTGTACAAGAAGTCCATATTTAACTTACTGAACATATTTTTGCCCAAGAGTCCTTGACCACTAACTTACTATACATGCACACTCTTTGACTTCCCTTCTGAATCCAATTGCTAGCGAAATGTTCCACAAAAAGGTTTTAATTTCTTTACATTATAATTTTTTTTTTACATGAAATGGCTGTAGAGAAGTCCATATTTGACCTACTGAACAAATTTTTTTCCCAAAGGTCAAAAAGTCACTCATTGACTTACTTTCTGATTCCAATAAGTAGCTTACAGGTTTAAAAAAGTTTGGAATTTTTTGTATTTTTATTTTATTTATTTATTATGGCTGTACAATAAGTCCATATTTGACCTGCTGAACACGTTTTTGCACTAAGAGTCCAAACACACTAATTCACTATACATACTCATTAACTTCCATTTTGATTCCAATTAGTAGTTAAAAGGTCCACATTTTTTTATACATGTTTTGGCTGTACAGAAGTCCATATTTGACCTAAAGAACATGTTTTAGGCCTAAGAGTCCTTAAACACTAATTTACTATACATACTCATTGACTTCCCTTCTTATTCTCTTTACTAGCCAACATTCCCACAAAAATGTTTGACATATTATGGCTGTACAAGAAGTCCATATTTGACCTACGAAACATGTTTTTTTCCCAAATGTCAAAAAGTCACTCATTGACTTTCCTTCTGGTTCCAATTAGAAGCTAAAAGGTCTACAAAAGGTTTAAATTGTGTTTTTTTTTTTTTTTTTTTTTTTTTTTTACATATTATGGCTGTACAGAAGTCCATATTTGACCAACTGATTACATTTTTGTCCCAAAGGTCAAAAAGTCACTAATTGACTTTCCTTCTGGTACCAATAAGTAGCTAAAAGGTCTACAAAAGGTTCCATTTTTTGTTTTTACAGATTATGGCTGTACAAAGTCCATATTTGACCTACTGAACAAATTTTTGTCCCAAAGGTCAAAAAGTCACTAATTGACTTTCCTTCTGGTACCAATAAGTAGCTAAAAGGTCTACAAAAGGTTCCATTTTTTTTTTTTTTTTTTTTACAGATTATGGCTGTACAAAGTCCATATTTGACCTACTGAACAAATTTTTGTCCCAAAGGTCAAAAAGTCACTCATTGACTTTCCTTCTGGTTCCAATTAGTAGCTAAAAGGTCTACAAAAGGTTTGAATTTTTTTTTTTTTTTTTACATATTAGGGCTGTACAGAAGTCCATATTTGACCAACTGAACAAATTTTTGTCCCAAAGGTCAAAAAGTCACTAATTGACTTTCCTTCTGGTACCAATAAGTAGCTAAAAGGTCTACAAAAGGTTCCTTTTTTTTTTTTTTTTTTTTTTTACAGATTATGGCTGTACAAAGTCCATATTTGACCTACTGAACAAATTTTTGTCCCAAAGGTCAAAAAGTCACTCATTGACTTTCCTTCTGGTTCCAATTTGTAGCTAAAAGGTCTACAAAAGGTTTAAAAAAAAAAATTTTTAATTTTAATTTTTTTTTTTTTACATATTATGGCAATACAGAAGTCCATATTTGACCTACTGAACACATTTTTTTCCCAAAGGTCAAAAAGTCACTCATTGACTTTCCTTCTGGTTCCAATTAGTAGCTAAAAGGTCTAAAAAAGGTTTGAATTTTTTTTTTTTTTTTACATATTAGGGCTGTACAGAAGTCCATATTTGACCAACTGATTACATTTTTGTCCCAAAGGTCAAAAAGTCACTCATTGACTTTCCTTCTGGTACCAATAAGTAGCTAAAAGGTCTACAAAAGGTTCCATTTTTTTTTTTTACAGATTATGGCTGTACAAAGTCCATATTTGACCTACTGAACAAATTTTTGTCCCAAAGGTCAAAAAGTCACTCATTGACTTTCCTTCTGGTTCCAATAAGTAGCTTACATGTCTAAAAAAGGTTTGGATTTTTTTTTTTTTTTTTTTTTTTTACATATAATGGCTGTACATGAAGTCCATATTTGACCTACTGAACACATTTTTTTTCCAAAGGTCAAAAAGTCATTCATTGACTTTCCTTCTGGTTCCAATAAGTAGCTAAAAGGTCTACAAAAGGTAAATTTTTTTTTTTTTTTTTTACATATTATGGCTGTACAGAAGTCCATATTTGATCTACTGATTACATTTTTGTCCCAAAGGTCAAAAAGTCACTTATTGACTTTCCTTCTGGTTCCAATAAGTAGCTAAAAGGTCTACAAAAGGTTTAAATTTTTTTTTTAATTTTTATGGCTGTACAGAAGTCCATATTTGACCTACTGAACAATTTTTTTTCCAATGTTCAAAAAGTCACTCATTGACTTTCCTTCTGGTTCCAATAAGTAGCTAAAAGGTCTACAAAAGGTTTGAATTTTTTTTCTTTTTACATATTAGGGCTGTACAGAAGTCCATATTTGACCTACTGATTACATTTTTGTCCCAAAGGTCAAAAAGTCACTAATTGACTTTCCTTCTGGTACCAATAAGTAGCTAAAAGGTCAACAAAAGGTTAAAAAAAAAATTTGTACATATTATGGCTATACAGAGGTCCATATTTGACCTACTGAACACATTTTTTTCCCAAAGGTCAAAAAGTCACTCATTGACTTTCCTTCTGGTACCAATAAGTAGCTAAAAGGTCTACAAAAGGTTTGAATTTTTTTTTTAACATATTAGGGCTGTACAGAAGTCCATATTTGACCAACTGATTACATTTTTGTCCCAAAGGTCAAAAAGTCACTAATTGACTTTCCTTCTGGTACCAATAAGTAGCTAAAAGGTCTACAAAAGGTTCCATTTTTTTTACATATAATGGCTGTACATGAAGTCCATATTTGACCTACTGAACACATTTTTTTTCCAAAGGTCAAAAAGTCATTCATTGACTTTCCTTCTGGTTCCAATAAGTAGCTAAAAGGTCTACAAAAGGTAAATTTTTTTTTTTTTTTTTTACATATTATGGCTGTACAGAAGTCCATATTTGATCTACTGATTACATTTTTGTCCCAAAGGTCAAAAAGTCACTTATTGACTTTCCTTCTGGTTCCAATAAGTAGCTAAAAGGTCTACAAAAGGTTTAAATTTTTTTTTTAATTTTTATGGCTGTACAGAAGTCCATATTTGACCTACTGAACAATTTTTTTTCCAATGTTCAAAAAGTCACTCATTGACTTTCCTTCTGGTTCCAATAAGTAGCTAAAAGGTCTACAAAAGGTTTGAATTTTTTTTCTTTTTACATATTAGGGCTGTACAGAAGTCCATATTTGACCTACTGATTACATTTTTGTCCCAAAGGTCAAAAAGTCACTAATTGACTTTCCTTCTGGTACCAATAAGTAGCTAAAAGGTCAACAAAAGGTTAAAAAAAAATTTTGTACATATTATGGCTATACAGAGGTCCATATTTGACCTACTGAACACATTTTTTTCCCAAAGGTCAAAAAGTCACTCATTGACTTTCCTTCTGGTACCAATAAGTAGCTAAAAGGTCTACAAAAGGTTTGAATTTTTTTTTTTAACATATTAGGGCTGTACAGAAGTCCATATTTGACCAACTGATTACATTTTTGTCCCAAAGGTCAAAAAGTCACTAATTGACTTTCCTTCTGGTACCAATAAGTAGCTAAAAGGTCTACAAAAGGTTCCATTTTTTTTACATATTATGGCTGTACAAAGTCCATATTTGACCTACTGAACAAATTTTTGTCCCAAAGGTCAAAAAGTCACTCATTGACTTTCCTTCTGGTTCCAATAAGTAGCTTACATGTCTAAAAAAGGTTTTGATTTTTTTTTTTTTTTTTTTTTACATATAATGGCTGTACAAGAAGTCCATATTTGACCTACTGAACAAATTTTTTTTCCAAAGGTCAAAAAGTCATTCATTGACTTTCCTTCTGGTTCCAATAAGTAGCTAAAAGGTCTACAAAAGGTTTAAATGTTTTTTTTATTTTTTTTTATTTTTTTTACATATTATGGCTGTACAAGAAGTCCATATTTAACTTACTGAACATATTTTTGCCCAAGAGTCCTTGAACACTAACTTACTATACATACATACTCTTTGACTTCCCTTCTGAATCCAATTGCTAGCCAAATGTTCCACAAAAAGGTTTTAATTTCTTTACATTATAATTTTTTTTACATGAAATGGCTGTACAGAAGTCCATATTTGACCTACTGAACATATTTTTTTCCCAAAGGTCAAAAAGTCACTCATTGACTTTCCTTCTGGTTCCAAATAGTAGCTAAAAGGTCTACAAAAGGTCAACAATTTTATTTTAATTTTTTTTTTTTTTTTTTACATATTATGGCTATACAGAAGTCCATATTTGACCTACTGAACACATTTTTTTCCAAAAGGTCAAAAAGTCACTCATTGACTTTCCTTCT
The DNA here is from genome assembly GCF_949357685.1 of Gobio gobio. Lineage (NCBI taxonomy): Eukaryota > Metazoa > Chordata > Actinopteri > Cypriniformes > Gobionidae > Gobio > Gobio gobio. Next base: position 31,543,652 of record NC_137099.1, on the reverse strand, counting down.
GGTTTTTTTTTTTTTTTTTACATATTATGGCTGTACAAAGTCCATATTTGACCTACTGAACAAATTTTTGTCCCAAAGGTCAAAAAGACACTCATTGACTTCCCTTCTGATTCCAATAAGTAGAATACAGGTCTAAAAAAGGTTTGGATTATTATTATTTTTTTAAATTTTTTTTACATATTATGGCTGTACAAGAAGTCCATGTTTGAACTACTGAACAATTTTTTTTCCCAAAGGTCAAAAAGTCACTCATTGACTTTCCTTCTGGTTCCAATAAGTAGCTAAAAGGTCTACAAAAGGTTACTTTTTTTTATTTTTTATACATATTATGGCTGTACAAAGTCCATATTTGACCTACTGAACAAATTTTTGTCCCAAAGGTCAAAAAGACACTCATTGACTTACTTTCTGATTCCAATAAGTAGCTTACAGGTTTAAAAAAGTTTGGAATTTTTTTTTATATTTATTTATTTATTTATTATGGCTGTACAATAAGTCCATATTTGACCTGCTGAACACGTTTTTGCACTAAGAGTCCAAACACACTAATTCACTATACATACTCATTAACTTCCATTTTGATTCCAATTAGTAGTTAAAAGGTCCACATTTTTTTATACATGTTTTGGCTGTACAGAAGTCCATATTTGACCTAAAGAACATGTTTTAGGCCTAAGAGTCCTTAAACACTAATTTACTATACATACTCATTGACTTCCCTTCTTATTCTCTTTACTAGCCAACATTCCCACAAAAATGTTTGACATATTATGGCTGTACAAGAAGTCCATATTTGACCTACGAAACATGTTTTTTTCCCAAATGTCAAAAAGTCACTCATTGACTTTCCTTCTGGTTCCAATTAGTAGCTAAAAGGTCTACAAAAGGTTCAAATTGTTTTTTTTTTATTTATTTTTTTTTTTTTTTTACATATTATGGCTGTACAGAAGTCCATATTTGACCAACTGATTACATTTTTGTCCCAAAGGTCAAAAAGTCACTAATTGACTTTCCTTCTGGTTCCAATAAGTAGCTAAAAGGTCTACAAAAGGTTAACATTTTTTTTTTTTTTTTTTTTTTTTTACAGATTATGGCTGTACAAAGTCCATATTTGACCTACTGAACAAATTTTTGTCCCAAAGGTCAAAAAGTCACTCATTGACTTTCCTTCTGGTTCCAATTAGTAGCTAAAAGGTCAACAAAAGGTTTAATTTTTTTTTTGTACATATTATGGCTATACAGAGGTCCATATTTGACCTACTGAACACATTTTTTTCCCAAAGGTCAAAAAGTCACTCATTGACTTTCCTTCTAGTACCAATAAGTAGCTAAAAGGTCTACAAAAGGTTTGAATTTTTTTTTAACATATTAGGGCTGTACAGAAGTCCATATTTGACCAATTGATTACATTTTTGTCCCAAAGGTCAAAAAGTCACTAATTGACTTTCCTTCTGGTACCAATAAGTAGCTAAAAGGTCTACAAAAGGTTCCATTTTTTTTTACATATTATGGCTGTACAAAGTCCATATTTGACCTACTGAACAAATTTTTGTCCCAAAGGTCAAAAAGTCACTCATTGACTTTCCTTCTGGTTCCAATAAGTAGCTTACATGTCTAAAAAAGGTTTTGATTTTTTTTTTTTTTTTTTTTACATATAATGGCTGTACAAGAAGTCCATATTTGACCTACTGAACAATTTTTTTTTCCAAAGGTCAAAAAGTCATTCATTGACTTTCCTTCTGGTTCCAATAAGTAGCTAAAAGGTCTACAAAAGGTTTAAATGTTTTTTTTATTTTTTTTTATTTTTTTTACATATTATGGCTGTACAAGAAGTCCATATTTAACTTACTGAACATATTTTTGCCCAAGAGTCCTTGAACACTAACTTACTATACATACATACTCTTTAACTTCCCTTCTGAATCCAAGTGCTAGCCAAATGTTCCACAAAAAGGTTTTAATTTCTTTACATTATAATTTTTTTTACATGAAATGGCTGTACAGAAGTCCATATTTGACCTACTGAACATATTTTTTTCCCAAAAGTCAAAAAGTCACTCATTGACTTTCCTTCTGGTTCCAAATAGTAGCTAAAAGGTCTACAAAAGGTCAACAATTTTATTTTAATTTTTTTTTTTTTTTTTACATATTATGGCTATACAGAAGTCCATATTTGACCTACTGAACACATTTTTTTCCAAAAGGTCAAAAAGTCACTCATTGACTTTCCTTCTGGTTCCAAATAGTAGCTAAAAGGTCTACAAAAGGTTAACATGTTTTTTTTGTTGTTTTTTTTTACATATTATGGCTGTACAGAAGTCAATATTTGACCTACCGAATACACTTTTGTCCCAAAGGTCAAAAAGTCACACATTGACTTTCCTTCTGGTACCAATAAGTAGCTAAAAGGTCTACAAAAGGTTAACATTTTTTTTTTTTTTTTTTTTTACATATTATGGCTGTACAAGAAGTCCATATTTAACTTACTGAACATATTTTTGCCCAAGAGTCCTTGAACACTAACTTACTATACATGCACACTCTTTGACTTCCCTTCTGAATCCAATTGCTAGCGAAATGTTCCACAAAAAGGTTTTAATTTCTTTACATTATAATTTTTTTTTTACATGAAATGGCTGTACAGAAGTCCATATTTGACCTACTGAACAAATTTTTTTCCCAAAGGTCAAAAAGTCACTCATTGACTTTCCTTCTGGTTCCAAAGAGTAGCTAAAAGGTCTACAAAAGGTCAACAATTTTTTTTATTTTATTTTTTATTTTTTTTACATATTATGGCTATACAGAAGTCCATATTTGACCTACTGAACACATTTTTTTCCAAAAGGTCAAAAAGTCACTCATTGACTTTCCTTCTGGTACCAATAAGTAGCTAAAAGGTCTACAAAAGGTTTGAATTTTTTTTTTAACATATTAGGGCTGTACAGAAGTCCATATTTGACCAACTGATTACATTTTTGTCCCAAAGGTCAAAAAGTCACTAATTGACTTTCCTTCTGGTACCAATAAGTAGCTAAAAGGTCTACAAAAGGTTCCATTTTTTTTACATATAATGGCTGTACATGAAGTCCATATTTGACCTACTGAACACATTTTTTTTCCAAAGGTCAAAAAGTCATTCATTGACTTTCCTTCTGGTTCCAATAAGTAGCTAAAAGGTCTACAAAAGGTAAATTTTTTTTTTTTTTTTTTACATATTATGGCTGTACAGAAGTCCATATTTGATCTACTGATTACATTTTTGTCCCAAAGGTCAAAAAGTCACTTATTGACTTTCCTTCTGGTTCCAATAAGTAGCTAAAAGGTCTACAAAAGGTTTAAATTTTTTTTTTAATTTTTATGGCTGTACAGAAGTCCATATTTGACCTACTGAACAATTTTTTTTCCAATGTTCAAAAAGTCACTCATTGACTTTCCTTCTGGTTCCAATAAGTAGCTAAAAGGTCTACAAAAGGTTTGAATTTTTTTTCTTTTTACATATTAGGGCTGTACAGAAGTCCATATTTGACCTACTGATTACATTTTTGTCCCAAAGGTCAAAAAGTCACTAATTGACTTTCCTTCTGGTACCAATAAGTAGCTAAAAGGTCAACAAAAGGTTAAAAAAAAATTTTGTACATATTATGGCTATACAGAGGTCCATATTTGACCTACTGAACACATTTTTTTCCCAAAGGTCAAAAAGTCACTCATTGACTTTCCTTCTGGTACCAATAAGTAGCTAAAAGGTCTACAAAAGGTTTGAATTTTTTTTTTTAACATATTAGGGCTGTACAGAAGTCCATATTTGACCAACTGATTACATTTTTGTCCCAAAGGTCAAAAAGTCACTAATTGACTTTCCTTCTGGTACCAATAAGTAGCTAAAAGGTCTACAAAAGGTTCCATTTTTTTTACATATTATGGCTGTACAAAGTCCATATTTGACCTACTGAACAAATTTTTGTCCCAAAGGTCAAAAAGTCACTCATTGACTTTCCTTCTGGTTCCAATAAGTAGCTTACATGTCTAAAAAAGGTTTTGATTTTTTTTTTTTTTTTTTTTACATATAATGGCTGTACAAGAAGTCCATATTTGACCTACTGAACAAATTTTTTTTCCAAAGGTCAAAAAGTCATTCATTGACTTTCCTTCTGGTTCCAATAAGTAGCTAAAAGGTCTACAAAAGGTTTAAATGTTTTTTTTATTTTTTTTTATTTTTTTTACATATTATGGCTGTACAAGAAGTCCATATTTAACTTACTGAACATATTTTTGCCCAAGAGTCCTTGAACACTAACTTACTATACATACATACTCTTTGACTTCCCTTCTGAATCCAATTGCTAGCCAAATGTTCCACAAAAAGGTTTTAATTTCTTTACATTATAATTTTTTTTACATGAAATGGCTGTACAGAAGTCCATATTTGACCTACTGAACATATTTTTTTCCCAAAGGTCAAAAAGTCACTCATTGACTTTCCTTCTGGTTCCAAATAGTAGCTAAAAGGTCTACAAAAGGTCAACAATTTTATTTTAATTTTTTTTTTTTTTTTTTACATATTATGGCTATACAGAAGTCCATATTTGACCTACTGAACACATTTTTTTCCAAAAGGTCAAAAAGTCACTCATTGACTTTCCTTCTGGTTTTTTTTTTTTTTTTTACATATTATGGCTGTACAAAGTCCATATTTGACCTACTGAACAAATTTTTGTCCCAAAGGTCAAAAAGACACTCATTGACTTCCCTTCTGATTCCAATAAGTAGAATACAGGTCTAAAAAAGGTTTGGATTATTATTATTTTTTTAAATTTTTTTTACATATTATGGCTGTACAAGAAGTCCATGTTTGAACTACTGAACAATTTTTTTTCCCAAAGGTCAAAAAGTCACTCATTGACTTTCCTTCTGGTTCCAATAAGTAGCTAAAAGGTCTACAAAAGGTTACTTTTTTTTATTTTTTATACATATTATGGCTGTACAAAGTCCATATTTGACCTACTGAACAAATTTTTGTCCCAAAGGTCAAAAAGACACTCATTGACTTACTTTCTGATTCCAATAAGTAGCTTACAGGTTTAAAAAAGTTTGGAATTTTTTTTTATATTTATTTATTTATTTATTATGGCTGTACAATAAGTCCATATTTGACCTGCTGAACACGTTTTTGCACTAAGAGTCCAAACACACTAATTCACTATACATACTCATTAACTTCCATTTTGATTCCAATTAGTAGTTAAAAGGTCCACATTTTTTTATACATGTTTTGGCTGTACAGAAGTCCATATTTGACCTAAAGAACATGTTTTAGGCCTAAGAGTCCTTAAACACTAATTTACTATACATACTCATTGACTTCCCTTCTTATTCTCTTTACTAGCCAACATTCCCACAAAAATGTTTGACATATTATGGCTGTACAAGAAGTCCATATTTGACCTACGAAACATGTTTTTTTCCCAAATGTCAAAAAGTCACTCATTGACTTTCCTTCTGGTTCCAATTAGTAGCTAAAAGGTCTACAAAAGGTTCAAATTGTTTTTTTTTTATTTATTTATTTTTTTTTTTTACATATTATGGCTGTACAGAAGTCCATATTTGACCAACTGATTACATTTTTGTCCCAAAGGTCAAAAAGTCACTAATTGACTTTCCTTCTGGTTCCAATAAGTAGCTAAAAGGTCTACAAAAGGTTAACATTTTTTTTTTTTTTTTTTTTTTTTTACAGATTATGGCTGTACAAAGTCCATATTTGACCTACTGAACAAATTTTTGTCCCAAAGGTCAAAAAGTCACTCATTGACTTTCCTTCTGGTTCCAATTAGTAGCTAAAAGGTCAACAAAAGGTTTAATTTTTTTTTTGTACATATTATGGCTATACAGAGGTCCATATTTGACCTACTGAACACATTTTTTTCCCAAAGGTCAAAAAGTCACTCATTGACTTTCCTTCTAGTACCAATAAGTAGCTAAAAGGTCTACAAAAGGTTTGAATTTTTTTTTAACATATTAGGGCTGTACAGAAGTCCATATTTGACCAATTGATTACATTTTTGTCCCAAAGGTCAAAAAGTCACTAATTGACTTTCCTTCTGGTACCAATAAGTAGCTAAAAGGTCTACAAAAGGTTCCATTTTTTTTTACATATTATGGCTGTACAAAGTCCATATTTGACCTACTGAACAAATTTTTGTCCCAAAGGTCAAAAAGTCACTCATTGACTTTCCTTCTGGTTCCAATAAGTAGCTTACATGTCTAAAAAAGGTTTTGATTTTTTTTTTTTTTTTTTTTACATATAATGGCTGTACAAGAAGTCCATATTTGACCTACTGAACAATTTTTTTTTCCAAAGGTCAAAAAGTCATTCATTGACTTTCCTTCTGGTTCCAATAAGTAGCTAAAAGGTCTACAAAAGGTTTAAATGTTTTTTTTATTTTTTTTTATTTTTTTTACATATTATGGCTGTACAAGAAGTCCATATTTAACTTACTGAACATATTTTTGCCCAAGAGTCCTTGAACACTAACTTACTATACATACATACTCTTTAACTTCCCTTCTGAATCCAAGTGCTAGCCAAATGTTCCACAAAAAGGTTTTAATTTCTTTACATTATAATTTTTTTTACATGAAATGGCTGTACAGAAGTCCATATTTGACCTACTGAACATATTTTTTTCCCAAAAGTCAAAAAGTCACTCATTGACTTTCCTTCTGGTTCCAAATAGTAGCTAAAAGGTCTACAAAAGGTCAACAATTTTATTTTAATTTTTTTTTTTTTTTTTACATATTATGGCTATACAGAAGTCCATATTTGACCTACTGAACACATTTTTTTCCAAAAGGTCAAAAAGTCACTCATTGACTTTCCTTCTGGTTCCAAATAGTAGCTAAAAGGTCTACAAAAGGTTAACATGTTTTTTTTGTTGTTTTTTTTTACATATTATGGCTGTACAGAAGTCAATATTTGACCTACCGAATACACTTTTGTCCCAAAGGTCAAAAAGTCACACATTGACTTTCCTTCTGGTACCAATAAGTAGCTAAAAGGTCTACAAAAGGTTAACATTTTTTTTTATTTTTTTTTTTACATATTATGGCTGTACAAGAAGTCCATATTTAACTTACTGAACATATTTTTGCCCAAGAGTCCTTGAACACTAACTTACTATACATGCACACTCTTTGACTTCCCTTCTGAATCCAATTGCTAGCGAAATGTTCCACAAAAAGGTTTTAATTTCTTTACATTATAATTTTTTTTTTACATGAAATGGCTGTACAGAAGTCCATATTTGACCTACTGAACAAATTTTTTTCCCAAAGGTCAAAAAGTCACTCATTGACTTTCCTTCTGGTTCCAAAGAGTAGCTAAAAGGTCTACAAAAGGTCAACAATTTTTTTTATTTTATTTTTTATTTTTTTTACATATTATGGCTATACAGAAGTCCATATTTGACCTACTGAACACATTTTTTTCCAAAAGGTCAAAAAGTCACTCATTGACTTTCCTTCTGGTTTTTTTTTTTTTTTTACATATTATGGCTGTACAAAGTCCATATTTGACCTACTGAACAAATTTTTGTCCCAAAGGTCAAAAAGACACTCATTGACTTCCCTTCTGATTCCAATAAGTAGAATACAGGTCTAAAAAAGGTTTGGATTATTATTATTTTTTTTAATTTTTTTTTACATATTATGGCTGTACAAGAAGTCCATGTTTGAACTACTGAACAATTTTTTTTCCCAAAGGTCAAAAAGTCACTCATTGACTTTCCTTCTGGTTCCAATAAGTAGCTAAAAGGTCTACAAAAGGTTACTTTTTATTTTATTTTATACATATTATGGCTGTACAAAGTCCATATTTGACCTACTGAACAAATTTTTGTCCCAAAGGTCAAAAAGACACTCATTGACTTACTTTCTGATTCCAATAAGTAGCTTACAGGTTTAAAAAAGTTTGGAATTTTTTTTATTTTTTGTTTTATTTATTTATTATGGCTGTACAATAAGTCCATATTTGACCTGCTGAACATGTTTTTGCACTAAGAGTCCAAACACACTAATTCACTATACATACTCATTAACTTCCATTTTGATTCCAATTAGTAGTTAAAAGGTCCACATTTTTTTATACATGTTTTGGCTGTACAGAAGTCCATATTTGACCTAAAGAACATGTTTTAGGCCTAAGAGTCCTTAAACACTAATTTACTATACATACTCATTGACTTCCCTTCTTATTCTCTTTACTAGCCAACATTCCCACAAAAATGTTTGACATATAATGGCTGTACAAGAAGTCCATATTTGACCTACGAAACATGTTTTTTTTCCCAAATGTCAAAAAGTCACTCATTGACTTTCCTTCTGGTTCCAATTAGTAGCTAAAAGGTCTACAAAAGGTTTAAATTGTTTTTTTTTTTTTTTTTTTTTTTTTTTTACATATTATGGCTGTACAGAAGTCCATATTTGACCAACTGATTACATTTTTGTCCCAAAGGTCAAAAAGTCACTAATTGACTTTCCTTCTGGTACCAATAAGTAGCTAAAAGGTCTACAAAAGGTTCCATTTTTTTTTTTTTTTTTTTACAGATTATGGCTGTACAAAGTCCATATTTGACCTACTGAACAAATTTTTGTCCCAAAGGTCAAAAAGTCACTCATTGACTTTCCTTCTGGTACCAATAAGTAGCTAAAAGGTCTACAAAAGGTTCCATTTTTTTTTTTTTTTTTTTTACAGATTATGGCTGTACAAAGTCCATATTTGACCTACTGAACAAATTTTTGTCCCAAAGGTCAAAAAGTCACTCATTGACTTTCCTTCTGGTTCCAATAAGTAGCTTACAGGTCTAAAAAAGGTTTGGATTTTTTTTTTTTTTTTTTTTACATATTATGGCTGTACAAGAAGACCATATTTGACCTACTGAACAAATTTTTGTCCCAAAGGTCAAAAAGTCACTCATTGACTTTCCTTCTGGTTCCAATAAGTAGCTTACAGGTCTAAAAAAGGTTTGAATTTTTTTTTTTTTTTACATATTATGGCTGTACAAGAAGTCCATATTTGACCTACTGAACAATTTTTTTTTCCAAAGGTCAAAAAGTCACTCATTGACTTTCCTTCTGGTTCCAATTAGTAGCTAAAAGGTCTACAAAAGGTTTCAAAAAAAAAATTTTTTATTTTTTTATTTTTATTTTTTTACATATTATGGCAATACAGAAGTCCATATTTGACCTACTGAACACATTTTTTTCCCAAAGGTCAAAAAGTCACTCATTGACTTTCCTTCTGGTTCCAATTAGTAGCTAAAAGGTCTACAAAAGGTTTGAATTTTTTTTTTTTTTTTTACATATTAGGGCTGTACAGAAGTCCATATTTGACCAACTGATTACATTTTTGTCCCAAAGGTCAAAAAGTCACTCATTGACTTTCCTTCTGGTACCAATAAGTAGCTAAAAGGTCTACAAAAGGTTTCATTTTTTTTTTTTTTACAGATTATGGCTGTACAAAGTCCATATTTGACCTACTGAACAAATTTTTGTCCCAAAGGTCAAAAAGTCACTCATTGACTTTCCTTCTGGTTCCAATAAGTAGCTTACAGGTCTAAAAAAGGTTTTGATTTTTTTTTTTTTTTTTTTTTTTTTTACATATAATGGCTGTACATGAAGTCCATATTTGACCTACTGAACACATTTTTTTTCCAAAGGTCAAAAAGTCATTCATTGACTTTCCTTCTGGTTCCAATAAGTAGCTAAAAGGTCTACAAAAGGTTAACATTTTTTTTTTTTTTTTTTTTTTTACAGATTATGGCTGTACAAAGTCCATATTTGACCTACTGAACAAATTTTTGTCCCAAAGGTCAAAAAGTCACTCATTGACTTTCCTTCTGGTTCCAATTAGTAGCTAAAAGGTCAACAAAAGGTTTACATTTTTTTTTTGTACATATTATGGCTATACAGAGGTCCATATTTGACCTACTGAACACATTTTTTTCCCAAAGGTCAAAAAGTCACTCATTGACTTTCCTTCTGGTACCAATAAGTAGCTAAAAGGTCTACAAAAGGTTTGAATTTTTTTTTTAACATATTAGGGCTGTACAGAAGTCCATATTTGACCAACTGATTACATTTTTGTCCCAAAGGTCAAAAAGTCACTAATTGACTTTCCTTCTGGTACCAATAAGTAGCTAAAAGGTCTACAAAAGGTTCCATTTTTTTTTTACATATTATGGCTGTACAAAGTCCATATTTGACCTACTGAACAAATTTTTGTCCCAAAGGTCAAAAAGTCACTCATTGACTTTCCTTCTGGTTCCAATAAGTAGCTTACATGTCTAAAAAAGGTTTTGATTTTTTTTTTTTTTTTTTTTTTTTACATATAATGGCTGTACAAGAAGTCCATATTTGACCTACTGAACAAATTTTTTTTCCAAAGGTCAAAAAGTCATTCATTGACTTTCCTTCTGGTTCCAATAAGTAGCTAAAAGGTCTACAAAAGGTTTAAATGTTTTTTTTATTTTTTTTTTATTTTTTTTACATATTATGGCTGTACAAGAAGTCCATATTTAACTTACTGAACATATTTTTGCCCAAGAGTCCTTGAACACTAACTTACTATACATGCACACTCTTTGACTTCCCTTCTGAATCCAAGTGCTAGCCAAATGTTCCACAAAAAGGTTTTAATTTCTTTACATTATAATTTTTTTTACATGAAATGGCTGTACAGAAGTCCATATTTGACCTACTGAACATATTTTTTTCCCAAAAGTCAAAAAGTCACTCATTGACTTTCCTTCTGGTTCCAAATAGTAGCTAAAAGGTCTACAAAAGGTCAACAATTTTTTTTATTATTTTTTTTTTTTTTTTACATATTATGGCTATACAGAAGTCCATATTTGACCTACTGAACAAATTTTTTTCCAAAAGGTCAAAAAGTCACTCATTGACTTTCCTTCTGGTTCCAAATAGTAGCTAAAAGGTCTACAAAAGGTTAACATGTTTTTTTTTTTTTTTTTTTTTACATATTATGGCTGTACAGAAGTCAATATTTGACCTACCGAATACACATTTGTCCCAAAGGTCAAAAAGTCACACATTGACTTTCCTTCTGGTACCAATAAGTAGCTAAAAGGTCTACAAAAGGTTAACATTTTTTTTTATTTTTTTTTTTACATATTATGGCTGTACAAGAAGTCCATATTTAACTTACTGAACATATTTTTGCCCAAGAGTCCTTGAACACTAACTTACTATACATGCACACTCTTTGACTTCCCTTCTGAATCCAATTGCTAGCGAAATGTTCCACAAAAAGGTTTTAATTTCTTTACATTATAATTTTTTTTTTACATGAAATGGCTGTACAGAAGTCCATATTTGACCTACTGAACAAATTTTTTTCCCAAAGGTCAAAAAGTCACTCATTGACTTTCCTTCTGGTTCCAAATAGTAGCTAAAAGGTCTACAAAAGGTCAACAATTTTTTTTTATTTTATTTTTTATTTTTTTACATATTATGGCTATACAGAAGTCCATATTTGACCTACTGAACACATTTTTTTCCAAAAGGTCAAAAAGTCACTCATTGACTTTCCTTCTGTTTTTTTTTTTTTTTTTTTACATATTATGGCTGTACAAAGTCCATATTTGACCTACTGAACAAATTTTTGTCCCAAAGGTCAAAAAGACACTCATTGACTTCCCTTCTGATTCCAATAAGTAGAATACAGGTCTAAAAAAGGTTTGGATTATTATTATTTTTTTAATTTTTTTTTACATATTATGGCTGTACAAGAAGTCCATGTTTGAACTACTGAACAATTTTTTTTCCCAAAGGTCAAAAAGTCACTCATTGACTTTCCTTCTGGTTCCAATAAGTAGCTAAAAGGTCTACAAAAGGTTACTTTTTTTTTTTTTTTATACATATTATGGCTGTACAAAGTCCATATTTGACCTACTGAACAAATTTTTGTCCCAAAGGTCAAAAAGACACTCATTGACTTACTTTCTGATTCCAATAAGTAGCTTACAGGTTTAAAAAAGTTTGGAATTTTTTTTATTTTTTATTTTATTTATTTATTATGGCTGTACAATAAGTCCATATTTGACCTGCTGAACATGTTTTTGCACTAAGAGTCCAAACACACTAATTCACTATACATACTCATTAACTTCCATTTTGATTCCAATTAGTAGTTAAAAGGTCCACATTTTTTTATACATGTTTTGGCTGTACAGAAGTCCATATTTGACCTAAAGAACATGTTTTAGGCCTAAGAGTCCTTAAACACTAATTTACTATACATACTCATTGACTTCCCTTCTTATTCTCTTTACTAGCCAACATTCCCACAAAAATGTTTGACATATTATGGCTGTACAAGAAGTCCATATTTGACCTACGAAACATGTTTTTTTCCCAAATGTCAAAAAGTCACTCATTGACTTTCCTTCTGGTTCCAATTAGTAGCTAAAAGGTCTACAAAAGGTTTAAATTGTTTGTTTGTTTGTTTTTTTTTGTTTTTTTTACATATTATGGCTGTACAGAAGTCCATATTTGACCAACTGATTACATTTTTGTCCCAAAGGTCAAAAAGTCACTAATTGACTTTCCTTCTGGTACCAATAAGTAGCTAAAAGGTCTACAAAAGGTTCCATTTTTTTTTTTTTTTTTTTACAGATTATGGCTGTACAAAGTCCATATTTGACCTACTGAACAAATTTTTGTCCCAAAGGTCAAAAAGTCACTAATTGACTTTCCTTCTGGTACCAATAAGTAGCTAAAAGGTCTACAAAAGGTTCCATTTTTTTTTTTTTTTTTTTTTTACAGATTATGGCTGTACAAAGTCCATATTTGACCTACTGAACAAATTTTTGTCCCAAAGGTCAAAAAGTCACTCATTGACTTTCCTTCTGGTTCCAATAAGTAGCTTACAGGTCTAAAAAAGGTTTGGATTTTTTTTTTTTTTTTTTTTTACATATTATGGCTGTACAAGAAGTCCATATTTGACCTACTGAACACATTTTTTTTCCAAAGGTCAAAAAGTCACTCATTGACTTTCCTTCTGGTTCCAATTAGTAGCTAAAAGGTCTACAAAAGGTTTAAAAAAAATTTTTTTTTATTTTTTTATTTTTATTTTTTTACATATTATGGCAATACAGAAGTCCATATTTGACCTACTGAACACATTTTTTTCCCAAAGGTCAAAAAGTCACTCATTGACTTTCCTTCTGGTTCCAATTAGTAGCTAAAAGGTCTACAAAAGGTTTGAATTTTTTTTTTTTTTTTAAATATTAGGGCTGTACAGAACTCCATATTTGACCAACTGATTACATTTTTGTCCCAAAGGTCAAAAAGTCACTCATTGACTTTCCTTCTGGTACCAATAAGTAGCTAAAAGGTCTACAAAAGGTTTCATTTTTTTTTTTTTTTACAGATTATGGCTGTACAAAGTCCATATTTGACCTACTGAACAAATTTTTGTCCCAAAGGTCAAAAAGTCACTCATTGACTTTCCTTCTGGTTCCAATAAGTAGCTTACAGGTCTAAAAAAGGTTTGGATTTTTTTTTTTTTTTTTTTTTTTTTTTTTTACATATAATGGCTGTACATGAAGTCCATATTTGACCTACCGAACACATTTTTTTTCCAAAGGTCAAAAAGTCATTCATTGACTTTCCTTCTGGTTCCAATAAGTAGCTAAAAGGTCTACAAAAGGTAAATTTTTTTTTTTTTTTTTACATATTATGGCTGTACAGAAGTCCATATTTGATCAACTGAACAAATTTTTGTCCCAAAGGTCAAAAAGTCACTTATTGACTTTCCTTCTGGTTCCAATAAGTAGCTAAAAGGTCTACAAAAGGTTTAAAAATTTTTTTTAATTTTTATGGCTGTACAGAAGTCCATATTTGACCTACTGAACAATTTTTTTTTCCAATGTTCAAAAAGTCACTCATTGACTTTCCTTCTGGTTCCAATAAGTAGCTAAAAGGTCTACAAAAGGTTTGAATTTTTTTTCTTTTTACATATTAGGACTGTACAGAAGTCCATATTTGACCTACTGATTACATTTTTGTCCCAAAGGTCAAAAAGTCACTCATTGACTTTCCTTCTGGTACCAATAAGTAGCTAAAAGGTCTACAAAAGGTTTGAATTTTTTTTTTAAACATATTAGGGCTGTACAGAAGTCCATATTTGACCAACTGATTACATTTTTGTCCCAAAGGTCAAAAAGTCACTAATTGACTTTCCTTCTGGTACCAATAAGTAGCTAAAAGGTCTACAAAAGGTTCCATTTTTTTTTACATATTATGGCTGTACAAAGTCCATATTTGACCTACTGAACAAATTTTTGTCCCAAAGGTCAAAAAGTCACTCATTGACTTTCCTTCTGGTTCCAATAAGTAGCTTACATGTCTAAAAAAGGTTTTGATTTTTTTTTTTTTTTTTTGCATATAATGGCTGTACAAGAAGTCCATATTTGACCTACTGAACAAATTTTTTTTCCAAAGGTCAAAAAGTCATTCATTGACTTTCCTTCTGGTTCCAATAAGTAGCTAAAAGGTCTACAAAAGGTTTAAATGTTTTTTTTATTTTTTTTTATTTTTTTTACATATTATGGCTGTACAAGAAGTCCATATTTAACTTACTGAACATATTTTTGCCCAAGAGTCCCTGAACACTAACTTACTATACATACATACTCTTTGACTTCCCTTCTGAATCCAATTGCTAGCCAAATGTTCCACAAAAAGGTTTTAATTTCTTTACATTATAATTTTTTTTTTACATGAAATGGCTGTACAGAAGTCCATATTTGACCTACTGAACATATTTTTTTCCCAAAGGTCAAAAAGTCACTCATTGACTTTCCTTCTGGTTCCAAATAGTAGCTAAAAGGTCTACAAAAGGTCAACAATTTTATTTTAATTTTTTTTTTTTTTTTTTTTTTACATATTATGGCTATACAGAAGTCCATATTTGACCTACTGAACACATTTTTTTCCAAAAGGTCAAAAAGTCACTCATTGACTTTCCTTCTGGTTCCAATTAGTAGCTAAACGGTCTACAAAAGGTTACATTTTTTTTTTTTTTTTTTTTTTTTACATATTATGGCTGTACAAAGTCCATATTAGACCTGCTGAACATGTTTTTGCACTAAGAGTCCAAACACACTAATTCACTATACATACTCATTAACTTCCATTCTGATTCCAATTAGTAGTTAAAAGGTCCACATTTTTTATACATGTTTTGGCTGTACAGAAGTCCATATTTGACCTAAAGAACATGTTTTAGGCCTAAGAGTCCTTAAAGACTAATTTACTATACATACTCATTGACTTCCCTTCTTATTCTCTTTACTAGCCAACATTCCCACAAAAACGTTTGACATATTATGGCTGTACAAGAAGTCCATATTTGACCTACTGAACAATCTTTTGTCCCTAAGGTCAAAAAGTCACTCATTGACTTACTTTCTGACTCCAATAAGTAGCTTACATGTCTAAAAAATGTTTGGATTATTTTTTTATTTTTTTATTTTATTTTACATATTATGGCTGTACAAGAAGTCCATTTTTGACCTACTGAACAAATTTTTGTCCCAAAGGTCAAAAACTCACTCATTGACTTCCCTTCTGATTCCAATAAGTAGCTTGCAGGTCTAAAAAATGTTTGGATTATTTTTTTATTTTTTTATTTTATTTTACATATTATGGCTGTACAAGAAGTCCATTTTTGACCTACTGAACAATTTTTTTTTCCAAAGGTCAAAAAGTCACTCATTGACTTTCCTTATGGTACCAATAAGTAGCTAAAAGGTCTACAAAAGGTTTGAATTTTTTTTTTTTTTACATATTAGGGCTGTACAGAAGTCCATATTTGACCAACTGATTACATTTTTGTCCCAAAGGTCAAAAAGTCACTAATTGACTTTCCTTCTGTTACCAATAAGTAGCTAAAAGGTCTACAAAAGGTTCCATTTTTTTTATTTATTTTTTTACATATTATGGCTGTACAAAGTCCATATTTGACCTACTGAACACATTTTTGTCCCAAAGGTCAAAAAGACACTCATTGACTTCCCTTCTGATTCCAATAAGTAGCTTGCAGGTCTAAAAAATGTTTGGATTATTTTTTTATTTTTTTATTTTATTTTACATATTATGGCTGTACAAGAAGTCCATTTTTGACCTACTGAACAATTTTTTTTCCCAAAGGTCAAAAAGTCACTCATTCACTTTCCTTCAAGTTTCAATTAGTAGCTAAAAGGTCTACAAAAGGTTAAAATTTTTTTTTTTTTTTTTTTTTTTTTACATATTATGGCTGTCCAAGAAGTCCATATTTGACCTACTGAACAATTTTTTGTCCCAAAGGTCAAAAAGTCACTCATTGACTTACTTTCTGATTCCAATAAGTAGCTTACAGGTCTAAAAAAGGTTGGGATTTTTTTATTTTTTTATTTTATTTTACATATTATGGCTGTACAAGAAGTCCATTTTTGACCTACTTAACAATTTTTTTTCCCAAAGGTCAAAAAGTCACTCATTCACTTTCCTTCAAGTTTCAATTAGTAGCTAAAAGGTCTACAAAAGGTTAATTTTTTTTTTTTTTTTTTTTTTTTTTTTTACATATTATGGCTGTACAAGAAGTCCATATTTGACCCACTGAACAATTTTTTTTTCCAAAGCTCAAAAAGTCACTCATTGCCTTTCCTTCTGGTTCCAATAAGTAGCTTACAGGTCTAAAAAAGGTTTGGATTTTTTATTTTTATTTTATTTTTTTTTTATTTTTTTTACATATTATGGCTGTACAAGAAGTCCATATTTGACCTACTGAACATTTTTTTTCCCCAAAGGTCAAAAAGTCACTCATTGACTTTCCTTCTGTTTTTTTTTTTTTTTTTTACATATTATGGCTGTACAAAGTCCATATTTGACCTACTGAACAAATTTTTGTCCCAAAGGTCAAAAAGACACTCATTGACTTCCCTTCTGAATCCAATAAGTAGCTTACAGGTCTAAAAAAGGTTTGGATTTTTATTTATTTATTTATTTTTTTACATATTATGGCTGTACAAGAAGTCCATATTTGACCTACTGAACAAATTTTTCTCCCAAAGGTCAAAAAGTCACTTATTGACTTTCCTTCTGGTTCCAAAAAAGTAGCTAAAAGGTCTACAAAAGGTTTAAATTTTTTATTTTAATTTTTTTTACATATTATGGCTGTACAAAAAGTCCATATTTGACCTACTTAACACATTTTTTTTCCAAAGGTCAAAAAGTCACTCATTGACTTTCCTTCTGGTTCCAATAAGTAGCTAAAGGGTCTACAAAGGTTAATTTTTTTTTTATTTATTTATTTTTTTTTAACCTATTTTGGCTGTACAAAGTCCATATTTGACCTACTGAGCAAATTTTTGTCCCAAAGGTCAAAAAGTCACTCATTGACTTCCCTTTTGATTCCAATAAGTAGCTTACAGGTCTAAAAAAGGTTTGTTTTTTTTTTCTTTTTTTTTTTTCTTTACATATTATGGCTGTACAAGAAGTCCATATTTGACCTACTGAACAATTTTTTTTTTCCAAAGGTCAAAAAGTCACTCATTAACTTTCCTTCTGCATCCAATAAGTAGCTAAAAGGTCTACAAAAGGTTAACATTTCTTTTATATTATTATTATTATTTTTTTACATATTATAGCTGTAGAAAGTCCATGTGTGACCTACTGAACAAATTTTTGTCCCAAAGGTCAAAAAGTCACTTATTGACTTTCCTTCTGGTTCCAATAAGTAGCTAAAAGGTCTACAAAAGGCAAATTTTTTTTTTTTTTTTTTTTTACAGATTATGGCCGTACAGAAGTCCATATTTGACCTACTGAACACATTTTTGTCCCAAAGGTCAAAAAGTCACTTATTGACTTTCCTTCTGATTCCAATAAGTAGCTAAAAGGTCTACAAAAGGTTTAATTTTTTTTTTTTTTTTTTTTTTTACATATTATGGCTGTACAAAGTCCATATTTGACCTACTGAACAATTTTTTTTTCCAAAGGTCAAAAAGTCACTCATTGACTTTCCTTCTGGTTCCAATAAATAGCTAAAAGGTCTACAAAAGGTTACTTTTTTTTTTTTTTTTACATATTATGGCTGTACAAGAAGTCCATATTTTACTAACTGAACATTTTTTTTGCCCAAGAGTCCTTGAACACTAACTTACTATACATACACACTCTTTGACTTCCCTTCTGAATCCAATTGCTAGCCAAAAGTTCCACAAAAAGGTTTTAATTTCTTTCACTATACATACTCATTGACTTCCATTCTGATTCCAATTAGTAGTTAAAAGGTCCACATTTTTTTAATACATGTTTTGGCTGTACAGAAGTCCATATTTGACATGAACATGTTTTAGGCCTAAGAGTCCTTAAACACTAATTTACTATACATACTCATTGACTTCCTTTCTTATTCACTTTACTAGCCAAAATTCCCACAAAAATGTTTGACATATTATGGCTGTACAAGAAGTCCATATTTGACCTACAAAACATATTTTTTTTCCAAAGGTCAAAAAGTCACTCGTTGACTTTCCTTCTGGTTCCAATAAGTAGCATAAAGGTCTACAAAAGGTTAAAAAAAAAATTTTTTTATTTTTTTTTTATTTTTTTATACATATTATGGCTGTACAAGAAGTCCATATTTGACCTACTGAACAATTTTTTGTCCCAAAGGTCAAAAAGTCACTCATTGACTTCCCTTCTGAATCCAATAAGTAGCTTACAGGTCTAAAAAAGGTTTGGATTTTTATTTTATTTTTATTTTTTTACATATTATGGCTATACAAGAAGTCCATATTTGACCTACTGAACAAATTTTTCTCCCAAAGGTCAAAAAGTCACTTATTGACTTTCTTTCTGGTTCCAAAAAAGTAGCTAAAAGGTCTACAAAAGGTTTAAATTTTTTTTTTTTTTTTTTTTTTTTTTTTACATATTATGGCTGTACAAAAAGTCCATATTTGACCTACTTAACACATTTTTTTTCCAAAGATCAAAAAGTCACTCATTGACTTTCCTTCTGGTTCCAATAAGTAGCTAAAGGGTCTACAAAGGTTATTTTTTTTATTTTTTTATTTTTTTTTGTTAACCTATTTTGGCTGTACAAAGTCCATATTTGACCTACTGAGCAAATTTTTGTCCCAAAGGTCAAAAAGTCACTCATTGACTTCCCTTTAGATTCCAATAAGTAGCTTACAGGTCTAAAAAAGGTTTGTTTGTTTTTTTATTTGTTTTTTTTTACATATTATGGCTGTACAGAAGTCCATATTTGACCTACTGAATACATTTTTGTCCCAAAGGTCAAAAAGTCACTCATTGACTTTCCTTCTGGTACCAATAAGTAGCTAAAAGGTCTACAAAGGGTTACATTTTTTTTGTACATATTATGGCTGTACAAAGTCCATATTTGACCTACTGAACAAATTTTTGTCCCAAAGGTCAAAAAGTCACTCATTGACTTCCCTTCTGATTCCAATAAGTAGCTTACAGATCTAAAAAAGGTTTGGATTTATTTATTTATTTTTTTTATTTTTATTTTTTTTTGCACATTATGGCTGTACAAGAAGTCCATATTTGACCTACTGAACAATTTTTTTTTCCAAAGGTCAAAAAGTCACTCATTGACTTTCCTTCTGGTTCCAATAAGTAGCTAAAAGGTCTACAAAAGGTTACTTTTTTTTTTTTTTACATATTATGGCTGTACAAGAAGTCCATATTTAACTTACTGAACATATTTTTGCCCAAGAGTCCTTGAACACTAACTTACTATACATACACACTCTTTGACTTCCCTTCTGAATCCAATTGCTAGCCAAAAGTTCCACAAAAAGGTTTTAATTTCTTTCACTATACATACTCATTGACTTCCATTCTGATTCCAATTAGTAGTTAAAAGGTCCACATTTTTTTAATACATGTTTTGGCTGTACAGAAGTCCATATTTGACATAAAGAACATGTTTTAGGCCTAAGAGTCCTTAAACACTAATTTACTATACATACTCATTGACTTCCCTTCTTATTCCCTTTACTAGCCTAAATTCCCGCAAAAATGTTTGACATATTATGGCTGTACAAGAAGTCCATATTTGACCTACTGAACATATTTTTTTCCAAACGTCAAAAAGTCAACCATTGACTTTCCTTCTGGTTCCAATAAGTAGCTAAAAGGTCTACAAAAGGTTTGGAATTTTTTTTTTTTTTTTTTTTTTTTTATACATATAATGGCTGTACAAGAAGTCCATATTTGACCTGCTGAACAATTTTTTTTTCCAAAGGTCAAAAAGCCACTCATTGACTTTCCTTCTGATTCCAATAAGTAGCTTTAAGGTCTAAAAAAGGTTTGTTTGTTTTTTTTCCTTTTTTTTCTTTACATATTATGGCTGTACAAGAAGTCCATATTTGACCTACTGAACAATTTTTTTTTCCAAAGGTCAAAAAGTCACTCATTAACTTTCCTTCTGGTTCCAATAAGTAGCTAAAAGGTCTACAAAAGGTTACTTTTTTTTAATTTTTTTTACATATTATGGCTGTACAAAAAGTCCATATTTGACCTACTTAACACATTTTTTTTCCAAAGGTCAAAAAGTCACTCATTGACTTTCCTTCTGGTTCCAATAAGTAGCTAAAGGGTCTACAAAGGTTAATTTTTTATTTATTTATTTATTTTTTTTTAACCTATTTTGGCTGTACAAAGTCCATATTTGACCTACTGAGCAAATTTTTGTCCCAAAGGTCAAAAAGTCACTCATTGACTTCCCTTTTGATTCCAATAAGTAGCTTACAGGTCTAAAAAAGGTTTGTTTTTTTTTGTTTGTTTTTTTTCTTTACATATTATGGCTGTACAAGAAGTCCATATTTGACCTACTGAACAATTTTTTTTTTCCAAACGTCAAAAAGTCACTCATTAACTTTCCTTCTGCATCCAATAAGTAGCTAAAAGGTCTACAAAAGGTTAACATTTCTTTTATATTATTATTTTTTTTTTTTTTACATATTATAGCTGTAGAAAGTCCATGTGTGACCTACTGAACAAATTTTTGTCCCAAAGGTCAAAAAGTCACTTATTGACTTTCCTTCTGGTTCCAATAAGTAGCTTACAGGTCTAAAAAAGGTTTGTTTTTTTTTTGTTTGTTTTTTTTCTTTACATATTATGGCTGTACAGAAGTCCATATTTGACCTACTGAATACATTTTTGTCCCAAAGGTCAAAAAGTCACTCATTGACTTTCCTTCTGGTACCAATAAGTAGCTAAAAGGTCTACAAAGGGTTACATTTTTTTTGTACATTTTATGGCTGTACAAAGTCCATATTTGACCTACTGAACAAATTTTTGTCCCAAAGGTCAAAAAGTCACTCATTGACTTCCCTTCTGATTCCAATAAGTAGCTTACAGATCTAAAAAAGGTTTGGATTTATTTTTTTATTTTTTTATTTTTTTATTTTTTTTGCACATTATGGCTGTACAAGAAGTCCATATTTGACCTACTGAACAATTTTTTTTTCCAAAGGTCAAAAAGTCACTCATTGACTTTCCTTCTGGTTCCAATAAGTAGCTAAAAGGTCTACAAAAGGTTACTTTTTTTTTTTTTTACATATTATGGCTGTACAAGAAGTCCATATTTAACTTACTGAACATATTTTTGCCCAAGAGTCCTTGAACACTAACTTACTATATATACACACTCTTTGACTTCCCTTCTGAATCCAATTGCTAGCCAAAAGTTCCACAAAAAGGTTTTAATTTCTTTCACTATACATACTCATTGACTTCCATTCTGATTCCAATTAGTAGTTAAAAGGTCCACATTTTTTTAATACATGTTTTGGCTGTACAGAAGTCCATATTTGACATAAAGAACATGTTTTAGGCCTAAGAGTCCTTAAACACTAATTTACTATACATACTCATTGACTTCCCTTCTTATTCCCTTTACTAGCCTAAATTCCCGCAAAAAATGTTTGACATATTATGGCTGTACAAGAAGTCCATATTTGACCTACTGAACATATTTTTTTCCAAACGTCAAAAAGTCAACCATTGACTTTCCTTCTGGTTCCAATAAGTAGCTAAAAGGTCTACAAAAGGTTTGGAATTTTTTTTTATTTTTTTTTTTTATACATATAATGGCTGTACAAGAAGTCCATATTTGACCTGCTGAACAATTTTTTTTTCCAAAGGTCAAAAAGCCACTCATTGACTTTCCTTCTGATTCCAATAAGTAGCTTTAAGGTCTAAAAAAGGTTTGTTTGTTTTTTTTCCTTTTTTTTCTTTACATATTATGGCTGTACAAGAAGTCCATATTTGACCTACTGAACACATTTTGTTCCCAAAGGTCAAAAAGTCACTCATTGACTTTCCTTCTGGTTCCAATAAGTAGCTAAAGGGTCTACAAAGGTTAAATTTTTTTTTTAAACCTATTTTGGCTGTACAAAGTCCATTTTTGACCTACTGAGCAAATTTTTGTCCCAAAGGTCAAAAAGTCACTCATTGACTTTCCTTCTGAATCCAATAAGTAGCTTACAGGTCTAAAAAAGGTTTGGATTTTTATTTTATTTTTTTATTTTTTACATATTATGGCTGTACAAGAAGTCCATATTTGACCTGCTGAACAAATTTTTCTCCCAAAGGTCAAAAAGTCACTTATTGACTTTCCTTCTGGTTCCAAAAAAGTAGCTAAAAGGTCTACAAAAGGTTTAATTTTTTTTTTTTTTTTTTTTACATATTCTGGCTGTACAGAAGTCCATATTTGACCTACTGAATAAATTTTTGTCCCAAAGGTCAAAAAGTCACTCATTGACTTTCCTTCTGGTACCAATAAGTAGCTAAAAGGTCTACAAAGGGTTACATTTTTCTTTTTCTTTTTTTTTTTTTACATATTATGGCTGTACAAAGTCCATATTTGACCTACTGAACAAATTTTTGTCCCAAAGGTCAAAAAGTCACTCATTGACTTCCCTTCTGATTCCAATAAGTAGCTTACAGATCTAAAAAAGGTTTGGATTTATTTATTTATTTATTTATTTTTTTGCACATTATGGCTGTACAAGAAGTCCATATTTGACCTACTGAACAATTTTTTTTTCCAAAGGTCAAAAAGTCACTCATTGACTTTCCTTCTGGTTCCAATAAGTAGCTAAAAGGTCTACAAAAGGTTATTTTTTATTTATCTTTTTTATACATATTATTCAATTCAATTCAATTCAAATTTATTTGTATAGCGCTTTTCACAATACACATTGTTTCAAAGCAGCTTCACAGAAAGTGCATTTCATAAATGTACATTGAAAAATGTTAGAAAAGAGAATGTTAAAGAAAAAATGTTAGGATAAGTTAATCAATCATGTATTATTTTAGGCCATAACAACGCTGGCGTTGAGTCGTCTCTTCACAGGCGTCGAGTCGTCTCATCACAGGTGTCGGGGCATCTGAAGTCTCCATCAGAGGCTGGATACAAACTGGAGCTGACGAACTAGTTACCTCGGGACTAGTGTCCCGAGATAACAACAGAAAAGCAGATGGGAAATAATTAGCATAGCTGCTGTTCAGAATATTAATGCTGTTGGTGCGATTTAACTGTAGTATAAAACTTAATTATAATGTGAATGCTAGGCTAAAGAGATGCGTCTTTAATCTAGTTTTAAACTGGGACAGCGTGTCTGAACCTCGAACAATATCCGGAAGACTATTCCAGAGTTCCCTCCTTTAGTGGACTTAGATATCCTAGGAATGACCAGAAGCCTCGAGTTTAGTGATCTTAAAGAGCGCGATGGATTGTAGGGCGATAAAAGATCAGTTAAATACACTGGAGCTAACCCATTTAGGGCTTTATAGGTCAGTAGCAATAGTTTGTAATTGATACGGAACTTCACAGGTAACCAGTGTAGGGATGATAAAATTGGTGTTATATGATCATATTTTCTTGACCTAGTAAGCACTCTAGCAGCTGCGTTTTGGACTAACTGCAGTTTGTTTATCGATGATGCAGGACAACCAGCTAATAAAGCATTACAGTAATCTAGTCTCGAGGTCATGAATGCATGAACTAACTTTTCTGCATCAGAAATAGATAGCATGTTACGTAGCTTGGCAATGTTTCTAAGGTGGAAAAATGCCGTTTTTGTAACATATGAAATATGACTTTCGAAAGATAAGTTGCGGTCTAATATAACACCCAGGTCTCTTACTGTAGTGGATAAAGCGACAGGACATCCTTCCAAGTTAAAGTTGTATTGTGAGAGGTTTTGTGGGCAATTTTTTGGACCAATAAGTAACACCTCCGTTTTATCTGAATTTAATAGCAGAAAATTACACGTCATCCAGTGTTTAATATCATCAACACACGCTGTCAGTTTAGATAATTTAGCGTTTTCATCTGGTCGTGATGAAATATATAATTGAGTGTCATCAGCATAACAGTGGAAATTAATTCCATGTTTTCTTATAATATTACCAAGTGGCAGCATATATATTGAGAATAGCAGAGGGCCTAGCACGGATCCTTGCGGCACCCCATAGTCTACTGATGTTATCTTTGATTTTTCCCCATTTAGACAGACAAAATGGTAGCGGTCTGATAAATACGATCTAAACCAGTTTAATGCCTGTCCCTGAACACCAGTGTAATTTTGAAGTCGATCTAATAGTATTTTATGATCTATAGTATCGAACGCAGCACTAAGATCAAGTAGAACTAGTATTGAGATACAGCCTTGGTCAGAAGCTAGAAGTAAATCATTTGTGATTTTAACGAGTGCAGTTTCTGTGCTATGATGCTGCCTGAATCCTGATTGAAATTTTTCATAGATATCATTTTCTTGCAAGAAAGAGCACAATTGAGCGGACACAACAATGTTTGTTGTGGCTGTACAAGAAGTCCATATTTGACCTACTGAACACATTTTGTTCCCAAAGGTCAAAAAGTCACTAATTGACTTTCCCTCTGGTACCAATAAGTAGCTAAAAGGTCTACAAAAGGTTTGAATTTTTTTTTTTAACATATTATGGCTGTACAGAAGTCCATATTTGACCTTCTGAACACATTTTTTTTCCAAAGGTCAAAAAGTCACTCATTGACTTTCCTTCTGGTTCCAATAAGTAGCTTACAGGTCTAAAAAAAATTTAATATTTTTTTTATTTTTTTATTTTTTTTACATATTATGGCTGTACAAGAAGTCCATATTTAACTTACTGAACATATTTTTGCCCAAGAGTCCTTGAACACTAACTTACTATACATACACACTATTTGACTTCCCTTTTGAATCCAATAGCTAGCCAAAAGTTCCACAAAAAGGTTTTAATTTCTTTATATTATAATTTTTTTTTTACATGTTATGGCTGTACAGAAGTCCATATTTGACCTACTGAACAAATTTTTTTCCCAAAGGTCAAAAAATCACTTATTGACTTTCCTTCTGGTTCCAATAATTAGCTAAAAGGTCTACATAAGGTTAAATTTTTTTCTTTTTTTTTCTTTACATATTATGGCTGTACAAAGTCCATATTTGACCTACGGAACAAATTTTTGTCCCAAAGGTCAAAAAGTCACTCATTGACTTCCCTTCTGAATCCAAAAAATAGCTTACAAGTCTAAAAAAGGTTTGGATTTTTATTTTATTTTTATTTTTTTTACATATTATGGCTGTACAAGAAGTCCATATTTGACCTACTGAACAAATTTTTCTCCCAAAGGTCAAAAAGTCACTTATTGACTTTCCTTCTGGTTCCAAAAAAGTAGCTAAAAGGTCTACAAAAGGTTTTTTTTTTTTTTTTTTTTTTTTTTTTTTTTAATATTATGGCTGTACAGAAGTCCATATTTGACCTACTGAATACATTTTTGTCCCAAAGGTCAAAAAGTCACTCATTGACTTTCCTTCTGGTACCAATAAGTAGCTAAAAGGTCTACAAAGGGTTACATTTTTTTTTGTATATTTTATGGCTGTACAAAGTCCATATTTGACCTACTGAACAAATTTTTGTCCCAAAGGTCAAAAAGTCACTCATTGACTTCCCTTCTGATTCCAATAAGTAGCTTACAGATCTAAAAAAGGTTTGGATTTATTTATTTATTTATTTATTTTTTTTTTTTTTTTGCACATTATGGCTGTACAAGAAGTCCATATTTGACCTACTGAACAATTTTTTTTTCCAAAGGTCAAAAAGTCACTCATTGACTTTCCTTCTGGTTCCAATAAGTAGCTAAAAGGTCTACAAAAGGTTACTTTTTTTTTTTTTTTTACATATTATGGCTGTACAAGAAGTCCATATTTAACTTACTGAACATATTTTTGCCCAAGAGTCCTTGAACACTAACTTACTATACATACACACTCTTTGACTTCCCTTCTGAATCCAATTGCTAGCCAAAAGTTCCACAAAAAGGTTTTAATTTCTTTCACTATACATACTCATTGACTTCCATTCTGATTCCAATTAGTAGTTAAAAGGTCCACATTTTTTTAATACATGTTTTGGCTGTACAGAAGTCCATATTTGACATAAAGAACATGTTTTAGGCCTAAGAGTCCTTAAACACTAATTTACTATACATACTCATTGACTTCCCTTCTTATTCCCTTTACTAGCCTAAATTCCCGCAAAAAATGTTTGACATATTATGGCTGTACAAGAAGTCCATATTTGACCTACTGAACATATTTTTTTCCAAACGTCAAAAAGTCAACCATTGACTTTCCTTCTGGTTCCAATAAGTAGCTAAAAGGTCTACAAAAGGTTTGGAAATTTTTTTGTTTTTGTTTTTTTATACATATAATGGCTGTACAAGAAGTCCATATTTGACCTACTGAACAAATTTTTCTCCCAAAGGTCAAAAAGTCACTTATTGACTTTCTTTCTGGTTCCAAAAAAGTAGCTAAAAGGTCTACAAAAGGTTTAATTTTTTTTTTTTTTTTTTTTTTTTTACATATTATGGCTGTACAAAAAGTCCATATTTGACCTACTTAACACATTTTTTTTCCAAAGGTCAAAAAGTCACTCATTGACTTTCCTTCTGGTTCCAATAAGTAGCTAAAGGGTCTACAAAGGTTATTTTTTTTTTTTATTTTTTATTTTTTGTTAACCTATTTTGGCTGTACAAAGTCCATATTTGACCTACTGAGCAAATTTTTGTCCCAAAGGTCAAAAAGTCACTCATTGACTTCCCTTTTGATTCCAATAAGTAGCTTACAGGTCTAAAAAAGGTTTTTTTTTTTTTTTGTTTGTTTTTTTTACATATTATGGCTGTACAGAAGTCCATATTTGACCTACTGAATACATTTTTGTCCCAAAGGTCAAAAAGTCACTCATTGACTTTCCTTCTGGTACCAATAAGTAGCTAAAAGGTCTACAAAGGGTTACATTTTTTTTGGTACATTTTATGGCTGTACAAAGTCCATATTTGACCTACTGAACAAATTTTTGTCCCAAAGGTCAAAAAGTCACTCATTTACTTCCCTTCTGATTCCAATAAGTAGCTTACAGATCTAAAAAAGGTTTGGATTTTTTTTTTTTTTTTTTTTTTTTTTTTTTTTTTTTGCACATTATGGCTGTACAAGAAGTCCATATTTGACCTACTGAACAATTTTTTTTTCCAAAGGTCAAAAAGTCACTCATTGACTTTCCTTCTGGTTCCAATAAGTAGCTAAAAGGTCTACAAAAGGTTACTTTTTTTTTTTTTTTACATATTATGGCTGTACAAGAAGTCCATATTTAACTTACTGAACATATTTTTGCCCAAGAGTCCTTGAACACTAACTTACTATACATACACACTCTTTGACTTCCCTTCTGAATCCAATTGCTAGCCAAAAGTTCCACAAAAAGGTTTTAATTTCTTTCACTATACATACTCATTGACTTCCATTCTGATTCCAATTAGTAGTTAAAAGGTCCACATTTTTTTAATACATGTTTTGGCTGTACAGAAGTCCATATTTGACATAAAGAACATGTTTTAGGCCTAAGAGTCCTTAAACACTAATTTACTATACATACTCATTGACTTCCCTTCTTATTCCCTTTACTAGCCTAAATTCCCGCAAAAAATGTTTGACATATTATGGCTGTACAAGAAGTCCATATTTGACCTACTGAACATATTTTTTTCCAAACGTCAAAAAGTCAACCATTGACTTTCCTTCTGGTTCCAATAAGTAGCTAAAAGGTCTACAAAAGGTTTGGAATTTTTTTTTTTTTTTTTTTTTTATACATATAATGGCTGTACAAGAAGTCCATATTTGACCTGCTGAACAATTTTTTTTTCCAAAGGTCAAAAAGCCACTCATTGACTTTCCTTCTGATTCCAATAAGTAGCTTTAAGGTCTAAAAAAGGTTTGTTTGTTTTTTTTCCTTTTTTTTCTTTACATATTATGGCTGTACAAGAAGTCCATATTTGACCTACTGAACACATTTTGTTCCCAAAGGTCAAAAAGTCACTCATTGACTTTCCTTCTGGTTCCAATAAGTAGCTAAAGGGTCTACAAAGGTAAAAATTTTTTTTTTTTTACCTATTTTGGCTGTACAAAGTCCATATTTGACCTACTGAGCAAATTTTTGTCCCAAAGGTCAAAAAGTCACTCATTGACTTCCCTTCTGAATCCAATAAGTAGCTTACAGGTCTAAAAAAGGTTTGGATTTTTTTTTTTTTTTTTTTTTTTTTTTACATATTATGGCTGTACAAGAAGTCCATATTTGACCTGCTGAACAAATTTTTCTCCCAAAGGTCAAAAAGTCACTTATTGACTTTCCTTCTGGTTCCAAAAAAGTAGCTAAAAGGTCTACAAAAGGTTTAAATATTTTTTTTTTTTTTTTTACATATTCTGGCTGTACAGAAGTCCATATTTGACCTATTGAATAAATTTTTGTCCCAAAGGTCAAAAAGTCACTCATTGACTTTCCTTCTGGTACCAATAAGTAGCTAAAAGGTCTACAAAGGGTTACATTTTTTTTTTTTTCTTTTTTTTACATATTATGGCTGTACAAAGTCCATATTTGACCTACTGAACAAATTTTTGTCCCAAAGGTCAAAAAGTCACTCATTGACTTCCCTTCTGATTCCAATAAGTAGCTTACAGATCTAAAAAAGGTTTGGATTCATTTATATATTTATTTATTTTTTTGCACATTATGGCTGTACAAGAAGTCCATATTTGACCTACTGAACAATTTTTTTTTCCAAAGGTCAAAAAGTCACTCATTGACTTTCCTTCTGGTTCCAATAAGTAGCTAAAAGGTCTACAAAAGGTTATTTTTTATTTTTATTTTTTATACATATTATGGCTGTACAAGAAGTCCATATTTGACCTACTGAACACATTTTGTTCCCAAAGGTCAAAAAGTCACTAATTGACTTTCCCTCTGGTACCAATAAGTAGCTAAAAGGTCTACATAAGGTTTGAATTTTTTTTTATTTTACATATTATGGCTGTACAGAAGTCCATATTTGACCTTCTGAACACAGTTTTTTTCCAAAGGTCAAAAAGTCACTCATTGACTTTCCTTCTGGTTCCAATAAGTAGCTTACAGGTCTAAAAAAGGTTTAATATTTTTTTTTTTTTTTTTTTTTTTTTTTACATATTATGGCTGTACAAGAAGTCCATATTTAACTTACTGAACATATTTTTGCCCAAGAGTCCTTGAACACTAACTTACTATACATACACACTATTTGACTTCCCTTTTGAATCCAATAGCTAGCCAAAAGTTCCACAAAAAGGTTTTAATTTCTTTATATTATATTTTTTTTTTTACATGTTATGGCTGTACAGAAGTCCATATTTGACCTACTGAACAAATTTTTTTCCCAAAGGTCAAAAAATCACTTATTGACTTTCCTTCTGGTTCCAATAATTAGCTAAAAGGTCTACATAAGGTTAAATTTTTTTCTTTTTTTTTCTTTACATATTATGGCTGTACAAAGTCCATATTTGACCTACTGAACAATTTTTTTTTCCAAAGGTCAAAAAGTCACTCATTGACTTTCCTTCTGGTTCCAATAAGTAGCTAAAAGGTCTACAAAAGGTTACTTTTTTTTTTTTTTGCATATTATGGCTGTACAAGAAGTCCATATTTAACTTACTGAACATATTTTTGCCCAAGAGTCCTTGAACACTAACTTACTATACATACACACTCTTTGACTTCCCTTCTGAATCCAATTGCTAGCCAAAAGTTCCACAAAAAGGTTTTAATTTTTTTTCACTATACATACTCATTGACTTCCATTCTGATTCCAATTAGTAGTTAAAAGGTCCACATTTTTTTAATACATGTTTTGGCTGTACAGAAGTCCATATTTGACATAAAGAACATGTTTTAGGCCTAAGAGTCCTTATACACTAATTTACTATACATACTCATTGACTTCCCTTCTTATTCCCTTTACTAGCCTAAATTCCCGCAAAAAATGTTTGACATATTATGGCTGTACAAGAAGTCCATATTTGACTTACTGAACATATTTTTTTCCAAACGTCAAAAAGTCAACCATTGACTTTCCTTCTGGTTCCAATAAGTAGCTAAAAGGTCTACAAAAGGTTTGGAATTTTTTTTTTTTTTTTTTTTTTTTTTTATACATATAATGGCTGTACAAGAAGTCCATATTTGACCTGCTGAACAATTTTTTTTTCCAAAGGTCAAAAAGCCACTCATTGACTTTCCTTCTGATTCCAATAAGTAGCTTTAAGGTCTAAAAAAGGTTTGTTTGTTTTTTTTCCTTTTTTTTCTTTACATATTATGGCTGTACAAGAAGTCCATATTTGACCTACTGAACACATTTTGTTCCCAAAGGTCAAAAAGTCACTCATTGACTTTCCTTCTGGTTCCAATAAGTAGCTAAAGGGTCTACAAAGGTAATTTTTTTTTTTTAACCTATTTTGGCTGTACAAAGTCCATATTTGACCTACTGAGCAAATTTTTGTCCCAAAGGTCAAAAAGTCACTCATTGACTTCCCTTCTGAATCCAATAAGTAGCTTACAGGTCTAAAAAAGGTTTGGATTTTTATTTTATTTTTTTATTTTTTACATATTATGGCTGTACAAGAAGTCCATATTTGACCTGCTGAACAAATTTTTCTCCCAAAGGTCAAAAAGTCACTTATTGACTTTCCTTCTGGTTCCAAAAAAGTAGCTAAAAGGTCTACAAAAGGTTTCAATTTTTTTTTTTTTTTTTTTTTTACATATTATGGCTGTACAAAGTCCATATTTGACCTACTGAACAAATTTTTGTCCCAAAGGTCAAAAAGTCACTCATTGACTTCCCTTCTGATTCCAATAAGTAGCTTACAGATCTAAAAAAGGTTTGGATTTATTTATATATTTATTTATTTTTTTGCACATTATGGCTGTACAAGAAGTCCATATTTGACCTACTGAACAATTTTTTTTTCCAAAGGTCAAAAAGTCACTCATTGACTTTCCTTCTGGTTCCAATAAGTAGCTAAAAGGTCTACAAAAGGTTTGGATTTTTTTTTTTTTTTTTTTTTTTTTTACATATTATGGCTGTACAAAGTCCATATTTGACCTACTGAACAAATTTTTGTCCCAAAGGTCAAAAACTCACTCATTGACTTCCCTTCTGATTCCAATAAGTAGCTTGCAGGTCTAAAAAATGTTTGGATTATTTTTTTATTTTTTTATTTTATTTTACATATTATGGCTGTACAAGAAGTCCATTTTTGACCTACTGAACAATTTTTTTTTCCAAAGGTCAAAAAGTCACTCATTCACTTTCCTTCAAGTTTCAATTAGTAGCTAAAAGGTCTACAAAAGGTTAAATTTTTTTTTTTTTTTTTTTTTTTTTACATATTATGGCTGTCCAAGAAGTCCATATTTGACCTACTGAACAATTTTTTGTCCCAAAGGTCAAAAAGTCACTCATTGACTTACTTTCTGATTCCAATAAGTA
Organism: Gobio gobio; assembly: GCF_949357685.1. Classification (NCBI taxonomy): domain Eukaryota; kingdom Metazoa; phylum Chordata; class Actinopteri; order Cypriniformes; family Gobionidae; genus Gobio; species Gobio gobio. The sequence continues at coordinate 31,511,692 of NC_137099.1, read as the reverse complement.
GCTTACAGGTCTAAAAAAGGTTGGGATTTTTTTATTTTTTTATTTTATTTTACATATGATGGCTGTACAAGAAGTCCATTTTTGACCTACTTAACAATTTTTTTTCCCAAAGGTCAAAAAGTCACTCATTCACTTTCCTTCAAGTTTCAATTAGTAGCTAAAAGGTCTACAAAAGGTTAAATTTTTTTTTTTTTTTTTTTTTTTACATATTATGGCTGTACAAGAAGTCCATATTTGACCCACTGAACAATTTTTTTTTCCAAAGCTCAAAAATTCACTCATTGACTTTCCTTCTGGTTCCAATAAGTAGCTTACAGGTCTAAAAAAGGTTTGGATTTTTTATTTTTATTTTTATTTTTTTAATTTTTTTTTACATATTATGGCTGTACAAGAAGTCCATATTTGACCTACTGAACAATTTTTTTTTCCAAAGGTCAAAAAGTCACTCATTGACTTTCCTTCTGGTTCCAATAAGTAGCTAAAAGGTCTACAAAAGGTTAACATTTTTTTTTTTTTTACATATTATGGCTGTACAAAGTCCATATTTGACCTACTGAACAAATTTTTGTTCCAGAGGTCAAAAAGTCACTCATTGACTTCCCTTCTGATTCCAATAAGTAGCTTACAGGTCTAAAAAAAGGTTTGGATTATTATTTTTTATTTTTTATTTTTTTACATATTATGGCTGTACAAGAAGTCCATATTTGACCTACTGAACAAATTTTTGTCCCAAAGGTCAAAAAGACACTCATTGACTTCCCTTCTGATTCCAATAAGTAGAATACAGGTCTAAAAAAGGTTTGGATTATTATTATTTTTTTTAATTTTTTTTACATATTATGGCTGTACAAAGTCCATATTTGTTCTACTGAACACATTTTTGTCCCAAAGGTCAAAAAGACACTCATTGACTTACTTTCTGATTCCAATAAGTAGCTTACAGGTCTAAAAAAGGTTTGGAATTTTTTTTTTTTTTTTTTTTTTACATATTATGGCTGTACAAGAAGTCCATATTTGACCTGCTGAACATGTTTTTGCAATAAGAGTCCAAACACACTAAAAAAGGTTTGGAATTTTTTTTTTTTTTTTTTTTTTTTACATATTATGGCTGTACAAAGTCCATATTTGACCTACTGAACAAATTTTTGTCCCAAAGGTCAAAAACTCACTCATTGACTTCCCTTCTGATTCCAATAAGTAGCTTGCAGGTCTAAAAAATGTTTGGATTTTTTTTTAATTTTTTTATTTTATTTTACATATTATGGCTGAACAAGAAGTCCATTTTTGACCTACTGAACAATTTTTTTTCCCAAAGGTCAAAAAGTCACTCATTCACTTTCCTTCAAGTTTCAATTAGTAGCTAAAAGGTCTACAAAAGGTAAACATTATTTTTTTTTTTTTTACATATTATGGCTGTCCAAGAAGTCCATATTTGACCTACTGAACAATTTTTTGTCCCAAAGGTCAAAAAGTCACTCATTGACTTACTTTCTGATTCCAATAAGTAGCTTAGAGGTCTAAAAAAGGTTGGGATTTTTTTATTTTTTTATTTTATCTTACATATTATGGCTGTACAAGAAGTCCATTTTTGACCTACTTAACAATTTTTTTCCCCAAAGGTCAAAAAGTCACTCATTCACTTTCCTTCAAGTTTCAATTAGTAGCTAAAAGGTCTACAAAAGGTAATTTTTTTTTTTTTTTTTTTACATATTATGGCTGTACAAGAAGTCCATATTTGACCTACTGAACAATTTTTTTTTCCAAAGCTCAAAAAGTCACTCATTGACTTTCCTTCTCGTTCCAATAAGTAGCTTACAGGTCTAAAAAAGGTTTGGATTTTTTATTTTTATTTTTATTTTTTTAATTTTTTTTTACATATTATGGCTGTACAAGAAGTCCATATTTGACCTACTGAACAATTTTTTTTTCCAAAGGTCAAAAAGTCACTCATTGACTTTCCTTCTGGTTCCAATAAGTAGCTAAAAGGTCTACAAAAGGTTAACATTTTTTTTTTTTTTACATATTATGGCTGTACAAAGTCCATATTTGACCTACTGAACAAATTTTTGTTCCAGAGGTCAAAAAGTCACTCATTGACTTCCCTTCTGATTCCAATAAGTAGCTTACAGGTCTAAAAAAAGGTTTGGATTATTATTTTTTATTTTTTATTTTTTTACATATTATGGCTGTACAAGAAGTCCATATTTGACCTACTGAACAAATTTTTGTCCCAAAGGTCAAAAAGACACTCATTGACTTCCCTTCTGATTCCAATAAGTAGAATACAGGTCTAAAAAAGGTTTGGATTATTATTATTTTTTTTAATTTTTTTTACATATTATGGCTGTACAAAGTCCATATTTGTTCTACTGAACACATTTTTGTCCCAAAGGTCAAAAAGACACTCATTGACTTACTTTCTGATTCCAATAAGTAGCTTACAGGTCTAAAAAAGGTTTGGAATTTTTTTTTTTTTTTTTTTTTTACATATTATGGCTGTACAAGAAGTCCATATTTGACCTGCTGAACATGTTTTTGCAATAAGAGTCCAAACACACTAAAAAAGGTTTGGAATTTTTTTTTTTTTTTTTTTTTTTTACATATTATGGCTGTACAAAGTCCATATTTGACCTACTGAACAAATTTTTGTCCCAAAGGTCAAAAACTCACTCATTGACTTCCCTTCTGATTCCAATAAGTAGCTTGCAGGTCTAAAAAATGTTTGGATTTTTTTTTAATTTTTTTATTTTATTTTACATATTATGGCTGAACAAGAAGTCCATTTTTGACCTACTGAACAATTTTTTTTCCCAAAGGTCAAAAAGTCACTCATTCACTTTCCTTCAAGTTTCAATTAGTAGCTAAAAGGTCTACAAAAGGTAAACATTATTTTTTTTTTTTTTACATATTATGGCTGTCCAAGAAGTCCATATTTGACCTACTGAACAATTTTTTGTCCCAAAGGTCAAAAAGTCACTCATTGACTTACTTTCTGATTCCAATAAGTAGCTTAGAGGTCTAAAAAAGGTTGGGATTTTTTTATTTTTTTATTTTATCTTACATATTATGGCTGTACAAGAAGTCCATTTTTGACCTACTTAACAATTTTTTTCCCCAAAGGTCAAAAAGTCACTCATTCACTTTCCTTCAAGTTTCAATTAGTAGCTAAAAGGTCTACAAAAGGTAATTTTTTTTTTTTTTTTTTTACATATTATGGCTGTACAAGAAGTCCATATTTGACCTACTGAACAAATTTTTTTTCCAAAGCTCAAAAAGTCACTCATTGACTTTCCTTCTCGTTCCAATAAGTAGCTTACAGGTCTAAAAAAGGTTTGGATTTTTTATTTTTATTTTTGTTTTTTTTTTAATTTTTTTACATATTATGGCTGTACAAGAAGTCCATATTTGACCTACTGAACAATTTTTTTTTCCAAAGGTCAAAAAGTCACTCATTGACTTTCCTTCTGGTTCCAATAAGTAGCTAAAAGGACTACAAAAGGTTAACATTTTTTTTTTTTTTACATATTATGGCTGTACAAAGTCTATATTTGACCTACTGAACAAATTTTTGTCCCAGAGGTCAAAAAGTCACTCATTGACTTCCCTTCTGATTCCAATAAGTAGCTTACAGGTCTAAAAAAGGTTTGGATTGTTTATTTTTATTTTTTTTTTTTTTTTTTTTTTTAACATATTATGGCTGTTCAAGAAGTCCATATTTGACCTACTGAACAATTTTTTTTCCCAACGTCAAAAAGTCACTCATTGACTTTCCTTCTGGTTACAATAAGTAGCTAAAAGGTCTACAAAAGGTTACATTTTTTTTTTTTTTACATATTATGGCTGTACAAAGTCCATATTTGACCTTCTGAACACATTTTTGTCCCAAAGGTCAAAAAGACACTGATTGACTTACTTTCTGATTCCAATAAGTAGCTTACAGGTCTAAAAAAGGTTTGGATTTTTTTTTTTTTTTTTTTTTCACATATTATGGCTGTACAAGAAGTCCATATTTGACCTGCTGAACATGTTTTTGCACTAAGAGTCCATACACACTAATTCACTATACATACTCATTAACTTCAATTTTGATTCCAATTAGTAGTTAAAAGGTCCACATTTGTTATACATGTTTTGGCTGTACAGAAGTCCATATTTGACCTAAAGAACATGTTTTAGGCCTAAGAGTCCTTAAACACTAATTTACTATACATACTCATTGACTTCCCTTTTTATTCTCTTTACTAGCCAACATTCCCACAAAAATGTTTGACATATTATGGCTGTACAAGAAGTCCATATTTGACCTACGAAACATGTTTTTTTCCCAAAGGTCAAAAAGTCACTCATTGACTTTCCTTCTGGTTCCAATTAGTAGCTAAAAGGTCTACAAAAGGTTTAAATGTTTTTTTTTTTTTTTTTTTTTTTACATATTATGGCTATACAGAAGTCCATATTTGACCTACTGAACACATTTTTTTCCCAAAGGTCAAAAAGTCACTCATTGACTTTCCTTCTGGTACCAATAAGTAGCTAAAAGGTCTACAAAAGGTTTGAATTTTTTTTTTTTTTTACATATTAGGGCTGTACAGAAGTCCATATTTGACCAACTGATTAAATTTTTTTCCCAAAGGTCAAAAAGTCACTAATTGACTTTCCTTCTGGTACCAATAAGTAGCTAAAAGGTCTACAAAAGGTTCCATTTTTTTTTTTTTTTTTTTTTTTTTTACATATTATGGCTATACAAAATCCATTTTTGACCTACTGAACAAATTTTTGTCCCAAAGGTCAAAAAGTCACTCATTGACTTTCCTTCTGGTTCCAATAAGTAGCTTGCAGGTCTAAAAAAGGTTTGGATTTTTTATTTTATTTATTTATTTATTTATTTTTTATACATATTATGGCTGTACAAGAAGTCCATATGTGACCTACTGAACACATTTTTTTTCCAAAGGTCAAAAAGTCACTCATTGACTTTCCTTCTGGTTCCAATAAGTAGCTAAAAGGTCTACAAAAGGTTTTTTTTTTTTTTTTTTTTACATATTATGGCTGTACAAAGTTCATATTTGACCTACTGAACAAATTTTTGTCCCAAAGGTCAAAAAGTCACTCATTGACTTCCCTTCTGATTCCAATAAGTAGCTAACAGGTCTAAAAAAGGTTTGGATTATTTTTATAATTTTTATTTTATTTTACAAATTATGGCTGTACAAGTAGTCCATATTTGACCTACTGAACATGTTTTTTTCCCAAAGGGCAAAAAGTCACTCATTGACTTTCCTTCTGGTTCCAATTAGTAGCTAAAAGGTCTACAAAAGGTAAACATTTTTTTTTTTTTTTTTTTTACATATTATGGCTGTCCAAGAAGTCCATATTTGACCTACTGAACAATTTTTTTTCCCAAAGGTCAAAAAGTCACTCATTGACTTACTTTCTGATTCCAATAAGTAGCTTAGAGGTCTAAAAAAGGTTGGGATTTTTTTATTTTTTTATTTTATCTTACATATTATGGCTGTACAAGAAGTCCATTTTTGACCTACTTAACAATTTTTTTCCCCAAAGGTCAAAAAGTCACTCATTCACTTTCCTTCAAGTTTCAATTAGTAGCTAAAAGGTCTACAAAAGGTAAATATTTTTTTTTTTTTTTTTTTTTTTTTTTTTTTTTACATATTATGGCTGTACAAGAAGTCCATATTTGACCTACTGAACAAATTTTTTTTCCAAAGCTCAAAAAGTCACTCATTGACTTTCCTTCTCGTTCCAATAAGTAGCTTACAGGTCTAAAAAAGGTTTGGATTTTTTATTTTTATTTTTGTTTTTTTTATTTTTTTTTACATATTATGGCTGTACAAGAAGTCCATATTTGACCTACTGAACAATTTTTTTTTCCAAAGGTCAAAAAGTCACTCATTGACTTTCCTTCTGGTTCCAATAAGTAGCTAAAAGGACTACAAAAGGTTAACATTTTTTTTTTTTTTTACATATTATGGCTGTACAAAGTCCATATTTGACCTACTGAACAAATTTTTGTCCCAGAGGTCAAAAAGTCACTCATTGACTTCCCTTCTGATTCCAATAGGTAGCTTACAGGTCTAAAAAAGGTTTGGATTATTATTATTTTTTTTTTTTTTTTTTTTACATATTATGGCTGTTCAAGAAGTCCATATTTGACCTACTGAACAATTTTTTTTCCCAACGTCAAAAAGTCACTCATTGACTTTCCTTCTGGTTACAATAAGTAGCTAAAAGGTCTACAAAAGGTTACATTTTTTTTTTTTTTTACATATTATGGCTGTACAAAGTCCATATTTGACCTACTGAACACATTTTTGTCCCAAAGGTCAAAAAGACACTGATTGACTTACTTTCTGATTCCAATAAGTAGCTTACAGGTCTAAAAAAGGTTTGGATTTTTTTTTTTTTTTTTTTTTTTACATATTATGGCTGTACAAGAAGTCCATATTTGACCTGCTGAACATGTTTTTGCACTAAGAGTCCATACACACTAATTCACTATACATACTCATTAACTTCAATTTTGATTCCAATTAGTAGTTAAAAGGTCCACATTTGTTATACATGTTTTGGCTGTACAGAAGTCCATATTTGACCTAAAGAACATGTTTTAGGCCTAAGAGTCCTTAAAGACTACTTTACTATACATACTCATTGACTTCCCTTCTTATTCTCTTTACTAGCCAACATTCCCACAAAAACGTTTGACATATTATGGCTGTACAAGAAGTCCATATTTGACCTACTGAACAATCTTTTGTCCCTAAGGTCAAAAAGTCACTCATTGACTTACTTTCTGACTCCAATAAGTAGCTTACAAGTCTAAAAAAGGTTTGGATTTTTTTTTTTTTTTTTTTTTTACATATTATGGCTGTACAAAGTCCATATTTGACCTACTGAACAAATTTTTGTCCCAAAGGTCAAAAACTCACTCATTGACTTCCCTTCTGATTCCAATAAGTAGCTTGCAGGTCTAAAAAATGTTTGGATTATTATTTTTTTATTTTTTTTTATTTTACATATTATGGCTGTACAAGAAGTCCATTTTTGACCTACTGAACAATTTTTTTTTCCAAAGGTCAAAAAGTCACTCATTCACTTTCCTTCAAGTTTCAATTAGTAGCTAAAAGGTCTACAAAAGGTTAAAAATTTATTTATTTATTTATTTATTTTTTTACATATTATGGCTGTCCAAGAAGTCCATATTTGACCTACTGAACAATTTTTTGTCCCAAAGGTCAAAAAGTCACTCATTCACTTTCCTTCAAGTTTCAATTAGTAGCTAAAAGGTCTACAAAAGGTTAAATTTTTTTTTTTTTTTTTTTTTTTTTTTTTTTTTTTTACATATTATTAGATTAGATTAGATTCAACTTTATTGTCATTACACAAGTACAAGTACAAGGCAACGAAATGCAGTTTAGGTCTAACCAGAAGTGCAATAGCAGCAAGTGCAGGATATACAACGTTTGCATAAGTGCAGGACATGGATATGTACTGAGTATATATAAATATGTCTATAAATAGAGAGATGGTTATTACTATAAACAGAATTTACAGGTGAATATGTACAGTGAATAATATACAGATGGTTAATACTATAAACAGAATTTACAGGTGGATATGTACTATGAATATAATATAATATACAGATGGCTATTACTATAAACAGAATTTTACAGATAGAGGTATACAATGATATGTTAGGCTAAAATTAGGAATATGGCAGTGGATTAAGGTAGTGCAATAAATTATGGACAGAAGCTATCCGAAAAAAAGTGTAAAAGTGCAGTGGAAGTGATTGCATATTACAGTTAGAAGTACGGTGCAAAATACAAATGTAAACAGTAGGTACTGTAAATAACAGTCGGCAGTGCAAATGAGCATAATCCAGTTACGGTGTGGTAGTGCAAAATGAATAAGTAAACAGTTGTTACTGTAATAAAGAGTCGGTAGTGCAAATAACAAAGTGAAGGTGGATGTGAGGTAGGAGAGTTATCAGTATATGAGGGGAGTGGATCAGCGGGGGTTTGAGTTCAATAAAGAGACAGCTCTGGGGAAAAAACTGTTCTTAAGTCTGCTGGTCCTGGTCCGGTGGATCCTGAAACGCCTGCCGGAGGGCAGGAGAGAAAACAGTCTGTGGGCTGGGTGCGAGGAGTCCTTGAGGATGCTGCGAGCTCGATGCAGACAGCGTTTCCTCTGGATGTGTTCGATGGCAGGCAGTGGAGTCCCTGTGATGCGCTGGGCAGTTTTCACCACCCGCTGCAGTGCCTTGCGCTCCGCAACAGAGCAGCTCCCATACCATACTGCGACACAGTTGGTCAGGATGCTTTCTATTGCGCAGCGGTAGAAGTTCACCAGGATAGCAGAGGAGAGCTGATTCTTCCTCAGTGTCCTCAGGAAGAAGAGGCGCTGGTGAGCCTTCTTGACCAGGCTGGAGGTGTTGGTCGTCCACGACATGTCCGCTGAGATGTGGATCCCCAGGAACTTGAAACTGGAGACACGTTCAACAGCCATTCCATTGATGTGGATGGTGTCGTGTGTGCCTCTTGACTCCTTCCTGAAGTCCACGATGAGCTCCTTTGTTTTGGTGGTGTTGAGGAGCAGGTTATTTTCGGTGCACCATGTGGCCAGGTGCTGGATCTCCTCCCTGTAGGCAGTCTCATCGTTGTTGCTGATGAGCCCAATCACCGTTGTGTCGTCCGCAAACTTGACGATAGAATTAGATCCATACACAGGCTTGCAGTCGGAGGTGAAGAGGGAGTAGAGAAACGGACTTAGCACACAGCCCTGTGGTACACCAGTGTTGAGTGTGATGGATGTGGAGCAGGTGGATCCTGAACGAACATTCTGGGGTCTGTCAGTTAGGAAGTCCAAAATCCAGTTGCACATTGAGGTATTGATGCCCAGGTCTCCAAGTTTGGCTATTAACTTGGTTGGGATGACAGTGTTGAATGCTGAGCTGAAGTCAACAAACAGCATGCGTGCGTAAGTGTTCTTATTGTCCAGGTGAGTGAGCACAGAGTGCAGTGCCATGGAAACGGCATCCTCTGTGCTCCTATTGCTGCGGTAGGCAAACTGGTGTGAGTCCAATGTGGATGGTAGAGAGTCTTTTAGGTGTTCCAGGACCAGCCGCTCAAAGCACTTCATGACGATGGGTGTGAGTGCTACAGGGCGGTAGTCGTTAGGGCACCTCGGGTTAGAGTGTTTTGGCACTGGCACAATGGACGTGCGTTTGAAGCATGAAGGTACAGCTGCTTGGGCAAGAGACAGGTTGAAAATGTCTGTAAAAACCTCAGCGAGCTGCTCCGCACATGCCCTGAGAACACGACCAGGGATGTTGTCTGGTCCAGCAGCCTTGTGCGCGCTGATCCGGCTCAGTGACTTGCAGACATCTGTGGAGGAGAGTGTGATTGGTGGGTCAGCTGAGGGTTTGAGCTTGGTGGCAGTTTCTCTGTTGTCTCTTTCAAAGCGAGCATAAAAGTGATTTAGCTCGTTCAGGAAGTTGACATCAGTGGCTGCGGGGGTGGAGTGGGGGGGTTTGTAGTCACTGATGGCCTGGATGCCCTGCCACATGCGTCGAGGGTCAGAGTTGGAAAAGTGACCCTCTATCTTTAGCTTGTAGCAGTGCTTGGCCTTTTTGATGCCCCTCTTCAGGTTAGCTCTGGATGCGCTGTAGGCTTGTGCATCTCCTGATCTGAAGGCAGTATTGCGTGACTTCAGCAGGAGTCGCACTTCCCTGTTCATCCATGGCTTCTGATTTGGGTATGTGGTGATCTGTTTCTGGGTTGTAACACTGTCAATGGTGGTATTGATATGATCCAATACAGAGGAGGTGTAGGAGTCAATGTCCGTGTGAGCGCCACTGGTGGCTTGAGAAGCAAACACACTCCAGTCTGTGTGTAGAAACCTTTCCTGGAGTGTGGAATCAACCCCCGCAGGCCACACCTTGATGGTCTTTACTGATGGCTTCACACGGTTGATGAGGGGTGAATATTTGGGGATGAGGAACAAAGAGATGTGGTCTGACTGTCCCAGGTGGGGGAGGGGTGTCGCAACGTAAGCACCAGCCATGTTTGTGTAAACATGGTCTAAGGTTTTGTTTCCTCTGGTGTGGCAGGAAACATGCTGGTGAAACTTGGGTAGCACTGACTTTAAGTTTGAATGATTAAAGTCACCTGCAACAATAAAAGCAGCTTCCGGGTGATCAGTCTGTTGTTTACTGATGGCTGCATGAAGTTCTTTCATAGCAAGCTTGGCATCAGCATCCGGGGGAATATAGGCTGCAGTTATAATGGTGGAAGTGAACTCTCGCGGCAGATAAAACGGTCTACATTTAACCATGAGAAACTCGAGGTTAGCTGAACAATGACTCCCAACAATAGCAGAGTTTGTGCACCAGGCTTTGTTAATGTAAATGCACAATCCACCACCTCTGGTCTTACCGGAGCCATCTAATGTTCTATCCGCCCGGAGCGTGTGGCATCCCGCTAGCTCAATAGCGGTGTCCGGTATTCCGCCGTTTAGCCAGGTTTCCGTGAAGATTAGGACGTTACAGTTCAAAAGTTTCTTACTGTGTGTGATGCTGAGTCGAATCTCCTCCATTTTGTTCACTAGCGACCGTACATTGGCAAGGAAAATACTGGGTAAAGAGAGCCGATGTGGGGTAAGCTTTAGCTTTAGCCTTAGCTTAGCTCTCAGACCACCGCGTATTCCCCGCCTTTGTTTACGATCTCGGCGCCGCCTGCGAGCACTTCCGCCCGGCCGGGCAGAGTGCATAGCCTCGGGTGTTCTAGCGATCTCAGGAAGGAGTCGAAGATTGTCCATAAAACTGTCGGAAATTCGCAAACCAATATCCAAAATCTCACCACGGGTGTACGATGTTAAGGCACAACTATTCTGAACGAACAGACCCGAGATGAGCAGGAAAAATACCGCAAAATTGCAGAATCTGGAGAGACCCAGAGCCTCGCGAACTACTCGCGCCGCCATCTTGGATCAAATATTATGGCTGTCCAAGAAGTCCATATTTGACCTACTGAACAATTTTTTGTCCCAAAGGTCAAAAAGTCACTCATTGACTTACTTTCTGATTCCAATAAGTAGCTTACAGGTCTAAAAAAGGTTGGGATTTTTTTATTTTTTTATTTTATTTTACATATGATGGCTGTACAAGAAGTCCATTTTTGACCTACTTAACAATTTTTTTTCCCAAAGGTCAAAAAGTCACTCATTCACTTTCCTTCAAGTTTCAATTAGTAGCTAAAAGGTCTACAAAAGGTTAAATTTTTTTTTTTTTTTTTTTTTTTTTTACATATTATGGCTGTACAAGAAGTCCATATTTGACCCACTGAACAATTTTATTTTCCAAAGCTCAAAAATTCACTCATTGACTTTCCTTCTGGTTCCAATAAGTAGCTTACAGGTCTAAAAAAGGTTTGGATTTTTTATTTTTATTTTTATTTTTTTAATTTTTTTTACATATTATGGCTGTACAAGAAGTCCATATTTGACCTACTGAACAATTTTTTTTTCCAAAGGTCAAAAAGTCACTCATTGACTTTCCTTCTGGTTCCAATAAGTAGCTAAAAGGTCTACAAAAGGTTAACATTTTTTTTTTTTTTTACATATTATGGCTGTACAAAGTCCATATTTGACCTACTGAACAAATTTTTGTCCCAGAGGTCAAAAAGTCACTCATTGACTTCCCTTCTGATTCCAATAAGTAGCTTACAGGTCTAAAAAAAGGTTTGGATTATTATTTTTTATTTTTTTACATATTATGGCTGTACAAGAAGTCCATATTTGACCTACTGAACATTTTTTTTCCCCAAAGGTCAAAAAGTCACTCATTGACTTTCCTTTTTTTTTTTTTTTTTTTTTTTTTACATATTATGGCTGTACAAAGTCCATATTTGTTCTACTGAACACATTTTTGTCCCAAAGGTCAAAAAGACACTCATTGACTTACTTTCTGATTCCAATAAGTAGCTTACAGGTCTAAAAAAGGTTTGGAATTTTTTTTTGTTTTTTTTTTACATATTATGGCTGTACAAGAAGTCCATATTTGACCTGCTGAACATGTTTTTGCAATAAGAGTCCAAACACACTAAAAAAGGTTTGGAATTTTTTTTTTTTTTTTTTTTTTTTACATATTATGGCTGTACAAAGTCCATATTTGACCTACTGAACAAATTTTTGTCCCAAAGGTCAAAAACTCACTCATTGACTTCCCTTCTGATTCCAATAAGTAGCTTGCAGGTCTAAAAAATGTTTGGATTTTTTTTTTTATTTTTTATTTTATTTTACATATTATGGCTGAACAAGAAGTCCATTTTTGACCTACTGAACAATTTTTTTTCCCAAAGGTCAAAAAGTCACTCATTCACTTTCCTTCAAGTTTCAATTAGTAGCTAAAAGGTCTACAAAAGGTAAACATTTTTTTTTTTTTTTTTTTACATATTATGGCTGTCCAAGAAGTCCATATTTGACCTACTGAACAATTTTTTGTCCCAAAGGTCAAAAAGTCACTCATTGACTTACTTTCTGATTCCAATAAGTAGCTTAGAGGTCTAAAAAAGGTTGGGATTTTTTTATTTTTTTATTTTATCTTACATATTATGGCTGTACAAGAAGTCCATTTTTGACCTACTTAACAATTTTTTTCCCCAAAGGTCAAAAAGTCACTCATTCACTTTCCTTCAAGTTTCAATTAGTAGCTAAAAGGTCTACAAAAGGTAATTTTTTTTTTTTTTTTTTTACATATTATGGCTGTACAAAGTCCATATTTGACCTACTGAACAAATTTTTGTCCCAAAGGTCAAAAACTCACTCATTGACTTCCCTTCTGATTCCAATAAGGAGCTTGCAGGTCTAAAAAATGTTTGGATTTTTTTTTTATTTTATTTTTTTATTTCACATATTATGGCTGAACAAGAAGTCCATTTTTGACCTACTGAACAATTTTTTTTCCCAAAGGTCAAAAAATCACTCATTCACTTTCCTTCAAGTTTCAATTAGTAGCTAAAAGGTCTACAAAAGGTAAAATTTTTTTTTTTTTTTTTTACATATTATGGCTGTCCAAGAAGTCCATATTTGACCTACTGAACAATTTTTTGTCCCAAAGGTCAAAAAGTCACTCATTGACTTACTTTCTGATTCCAATAAGTAGCTTAGAGGTCTAAAAAAGGTTGGGATTTTTTTATTTTTTTATTTTATCTTACATATTATGGCTGTACAAGAAGTCCATTTTTGACCTACTTAACAATTTTTTTCCCCAAAGGTCAAAAAGTCACTCATTCACTTTCCTTCAAGTTTCAATTAGTAGCTAAAAGGTCTACAAAAGGTAATTTTTTTTTTTTTTTTTTTTACATATTATGGCTGTACAAGAAGTCCATATTTGACCTACTGAACAAATTTTTTTTCCAAAGCTCAAAAAGTCACTCATTGACTTTCCTTCTCGTTCCAATAAGTAGCTTACAGGTCTAAAAAAGTTTTGGATTTTTTATTTTTATTTTTATTTTTTTTTATTTTTTTTTACATATTATGGCTGTACAAGAAGTCCATATTTGACCTACTGAACAATTTTTTTTTCCAAAGGTCAAAAAGTCACTCATTGACTTTCCTTCTGGTTCCAATAAGTAGCTAAAAGGACTACAAAAGGTTAACATTTTTTTTTTTTTTTACATATTATGGCTGTACAAAGTCCATATTTGACCTACTGAACAAATTTTTGTCCCAGAGGTCAAAAAGTCACTCATTGACTTCCCTTCTGATTCCAATAAGTAGCTTACAGGTCTAAAAAAGGTTTGGATTATTATTATTTTTTTTTTTTTTTTTTTAACATATTATGGCTGTTCAAGAAGTCCATATTTGACCTACTGAACAATTTTTTTTTCCAAAGGTCAAAAAGTCACTCATTCACTTTCCTTCAAGTTTCAATTAGTAGCTAAAAGGTCTACAAAAGGTTAAATTTTTTTTTTTTTTTTTTTTTTTTTTTTTACATATTATGGCTGTCCAAGAAGTCCATATTTGACCTACTGAACAATTTTTTGTCCCAAAGGTCAAAAAGTCACTCATTCACTTTCCTTCAAGTTTCAATTAGTAGCTAAAAGGTCTACAAAAGGTTAAATTTTTTTTTTTTTTTTTTTTTTTTTTTTACATATTATGGCTGTCCAAGAAGTCCATATTTGACCTACTGAACAATTTTTTGTCCCAAAGGTCAAAAAGTCACTCATTGACTTACTTTCTGATTCCAATAAGTAGCTTACAGGTCTAAAAAAGGTTGGGATTTTTTTATTTTTTTATTTTATTTTACATATGATGGCTGTACAAGAAGTCCATTTTTGACCTACTTAACAATTTTTTTTCCCAAAGGTCAAAAAGTCACTCATTCACTTTCCTTCAAGTTTCAATTAGTAGCTAAAAGGTCTACAAAAGGTTAAATTTTTTTTTTTTTTTTTTTTTTTACATATTATGGCTGTACAAGAAGTCCATATTTGACCCACTGAACAATTTTATTTTCCAAAGCTCAAAAATTCACTCATTGACTTTCCTTCTGGTTCCAATAAGTAGCTTACAGGTCTAAAAAAGGTTTGGATTTTTTATTTTTATTTTTATTTTTTTAATTTTTTTTACATATTATGGCTGTACAAGAAGTCCATATTTGACCTACTGAACAATTTTTTTTTCCAAAGGTCAAAAAGTCACTCATTGACTTTCCTTCTGGTTCCAATAAGTAGCTAAAAGGTCTACAAAAGGTTAACATTTTTTTTTTTTTTTACATATTATGGCTGTACAAAGTCCATATTTGACCTACTGAACAAATTTTTGTCCCAGAGGTCAAAAAGTCACTCATTGACTTCCCTTCTGATTCCAATAAGTAGCTTACAGGTCTAAAAAAAGGTTTGGATTATTATTTTTTATTTTTTATTTTTTTACATATTATGGCTGTACAAGAAGTCCATATTTGACCTACTGAACATTTTTTTTCCCCAAAGGTCAAAAAGTCACTCATTGACTTTCCTTATGTTTTTTTTTTTTTTTTACATATTATGGCTGTACAAAGTCCATATTTGACCTACTGAACAAATTTTTGTCCCAAAGGTCAAAAAGACACTCATTGACTTCCCTTCTGATTCCAATAAGTAGAATACAGGTCTAAAAAAGGTTTGGATTATTATTATTTTTTTAATTTTTTTTACATATTATGGCTGTACAAAGTCCATATTTGTTCTACTGAACACTTTTTTGTCCCAAAGGTCAAAAAGACACTCATTGACTTACTTTCTGATTCCAATAAGTAGCTTACAGGTCTAAAAAAGGTTTGGAATTTTATTTTGTTTTTTTTTTTACATATTATGGCTGTACAAGAAGTCCATATTTGACCTGCTGAACATGTTTTTGCAATAAGAGTCCAAACACACTAAAAAAGGTTTGGAATTTTTTTTTTTTTTTTTTTTTTACATATTATGGCTGTACAAAGTCCATATTTGACCTACTGAACAAATTTTTGTCCCAAAGGTCAAAAACTCACTCATTGACTTCCCTTCTGATTCCAATAAGTAGCTTGCAGGTCTAAAAAATGTTTGGATTTTTTTTTAATTTTTTTATTTTATTTTACATATTATGGCTGAACAAGAAGTCCATTTTTGACCTACTGAACAATTTTTTTTCCCAAAGGTCAAAAAGTCACTCATTCACTTTCCTTCAAGTTTCAATTAGTAGCTAAAAGGTCTACAAAAGGTAAAAATTTTTTTTTTTTTTTTTTACATATTATGGCTGTCCAAGAAGTCCATATTTGACCTACTGAACAATTTTTTGTCCCAAAGGTCAAAAAGTCACTCATTGACTTACTTTCTGATTCCAATAAGTAGCTTAGAGGTCTAAAAAAGGTTGGGATTTTTTTATTTTATCTTACATATTATGGCTGAACAAGAAGTCAATTTTTGACCTACTGAACAATTTTTTTTCCCAAAGGTCAAAAAGTCACTCATTCACTTTCCTTCAAGTTTCAATTAGTAGCTAAAAGGTCTACAAAAGGTAAACATTTTTTTTTTTTTTTTTACATATTATGGCTGTCCAAGAAGTCCATATTTGACCTACTGAACAATTTTTTGTCCCAAAGGTCAAAAAGTCACTCATTGACTTACTTTCTGATTCCAATAAGTAGCTTAGAGGTCTAAAAAAGGTTGGGATTTTTTTATTTTTTTATTTTATCTTACATATTATGGCTGTACAAGAAGTCCATTTTTGACCTACTTAACAATTTTTTTCCCCAAAGGTCAAAAAGTCACTCATTCACTTTCCTTCAAGTTTCAATTAGTAGCTAAAAGGTCTACAAAAGGTAATTTTTTTTTTTTTTTTTTTTTTACATATTATGGCTGTACAAGAAGTCCATATTTGACCTACTGAACAATTTTTTTTTCCAAAGCTCAAAAAGTCACTCATTGACTTTCCTTCTCGTTCCAATAAGTAGCTTACAGGTCTAAAAAAGTTTTGGATTTTTTATTTTTATTTTTGTTTTTTTAAATTTTTTTTACATATTATGGCTGTACAAGAAGTCCATATTTGACCTACTGAACAATTTTTTTTTCCAAAGGTCAAAAAAGTCACTCATTGACTTTCCTTCTGGTTCCAATAAGTAGCTAAAAGGACTACAAAAGGTTAACATTTTTTTTTTTTTTACATATTATGGCTGTACAAAGTCCATATTTGACCTACTGAACAAATTTTTGTCCCAGAGGTCAAAAAGTCACTCATTGACTTCCCTTCTGATTCCAATAAGTAGCTTACAGGTCTAAAAAAGGTTTGGATTTTTATTTTATTTTTATTTTTTTTACATATTATGGCTGTACAAGAAGTCCATATTTGACCTACTGAAAAAAAATTTCTCCCAAAGGTCAAAAAGTCACTTATTGACTTTCCTTCTGGTTCCAAAAAAGTAGCTAAAAGGTCTACAAAAGGTTTTTTTTTTTTATTTTTTTTTTTTTTTTTACATATTATGGCTGTACAGAAGTCCATATTTGACCTACTGAATACATTTTTGTCCCAAAGGTCAAAAAGTCACTCATTGACTTTCCTTCTGGTACCAATAAGTAGCTAAAAGGTCTACAAAGGGTTACATTTTTTTTTTGTACATTTTATGGCTGTACAAAGTCCATATTTGACCTACTGAACAAATTTTTGTCCCAAAGGTCAAAAAGTCACTCATTGACTTCCCTTCTGATTCCAATAAGTAGCTTACAGATCTAAAAAAGGTTTGGATTTTTTTTTTTATTTTTTTTTTTTTATTTTTTTTTTGCACATTATGGCTGTACAAGAAGTCCATATTTGACCTACTGAACAATTTTTTTTTCCAAAGGTCAAAAAGTCACTCATTGACTTTCCTTCTGGTTCCAATAAGTAGCTAAAAGGTCTACAAAAGGTTACTTTTTTTTTTTTTTTACATATTATGGCTGTACAAGAAGTCCATATTTAACTTACTGAACATATTTTTGCCCAAGAGTCCTTGAACACTAACTTACTATACATACACACTCTTTGACTTCCCTTCTGAATCCAATTGCTAGCCAAAAGTTCCACAAAAAGGTTTTAATTTCTTTCACTATACATACTCATTGACTTCCATTCTGATTCCAATTAGTAGTTAAAAGGTCCACATTTTTTTAATACATGTTTTGGCTGTACAGAAGTCCATATTTGACATAAAGAACATGTTTTAGGCCTAAGAGTCCTTATACACTAATTTACTATACATACTCATTGACTTCCCTTCTTATTCCCTTTACTAGCCTAAATTCCCGCAAAAAATGTTTGACATATTATGGCTGTACAAGAAGTCCATATTTGACCTACTGAACATATTTTTTTCCAAACGTCAAAAAGTCAACCATTGACTTTCCTTCTGGTTCCAATAAGTAGCTAAAAGGTCTACAAAAGGTTTGGAATTTTTTTTTTTTTTTTTTTTTTATACATATAATGGCTGTACAAGAAGTCCATATTTGACCTGCTGAACAATTTTTTTTTCCAAAGGTCAAAAAGCCACTCATTGACTTTCCTTCTGATTCCAATAAGTAGCTTTAAGGTCTAAAAAAGGTTTGTTTGTTTTTTTTCCTTTTTTTTCTTTACATATTATGGCTGTACAAGAAGTCCATATTTGACCTACTGAACACATTTTGTTCCCAAAGGTCAAAAAGTCACTCATTGACTTTCCTTCTGGTTCCAATAAGTAGCTAAAGGGTCTACAAAGGTTAAATTTTTTTTTTAACCTATTTTGGCTGTACAAAGTCCATATTTGACCTACTGAGCAAATTTTTGTCCCAAAGGTCAAAAAGTCACTCATTGACTTCCCTTCTAAATCCAATAAGTAGCTTACAGGTCTAAAAAAGGTTTGGATTTTTATTTTATTTTTTTATTTTTTACATATTATGGCTGTACAAGAAGTCCATATTTGACCTGCTGAACAAATTTTTCTCCCAAAGGTCAAAAAGTCACTTATTGACTTTCCTTCTGGTTCCAAAAAAGTAGCTAAAAGGTCTACAAAAGGTTTACATTTTTTTTTTTTTTTACACATATTCTGGCTGTACAGAAGTCCATATTTGACCTACTGAATAAATTTTTGTCCCAAAGGTCAAAAAGTCACTCATTGACTTTCCTTCTGGTACCAATAAGTAGCTAAAAGGTCTACAAAGGGTGACATTTTTTTTTTTTTTTTTTTTTTTTTTTTGCATATTATGGCTGTACAAAGTCCATATTTGACCTACTGAACAAATTTTTGTCCCAAAGGTCAAAAAGTCACTCATTGACTTCCCTTCTGATTCCAATAAGTAGCTTACAGATCTAAAAAAGGTTTGGATTTATTTATATATTTATTTATTTTTTTGCACATTATGGCTGTACAAGAAGTCCATATTTGACCTACTGAACAATTTTTTTTTCCAAAGGTCAAAAAGTCACTCATTGACTTTCCTTCTGGTTCCAATAAGTAGCTAAAAGGTCTACAAAAGGTTATTTTTTATTTATCTTTTTTATACATATTATGGCTGTACAAGAAGTCCATATTTGACCTACTGAACACATTTTGTTCCCAAAGGTCAAAAAGTCACTAATTGACTTTCCCTCTGGTACCAATAAGTAGCTAAAAGGTCTACAAAGGGTTTGAATTTTTTTTTTTTTTTACATATTATGGCTGTACAGAAGTCCATATTTGACCTTCTGAACACATTTTTTTTCCAAAGGTCAAAAAGTCACTCATTGACTTTCCTTCTGGTTCCAATAAGTAGCTTACAGGTCTAAAAAAGGTTTAATATTTTTTATTTTTTATTTTTTTTTTTTACATATTATGGCTGTACAAGAAGTCCATATTTAACTTACTGAACATATTTTTGCCCAAGAGTCCTTGAACACTAACTTACTATACATACACACTATTTGACTTCCCTTTTGAATCCAATAGCTAGCCAAAAGTTCCACAAAAAGGTTTTAATTTCTTTATATTATAATTTTTTTTTACATGTTATGGCTGTACAGAAGTCCATATTTGACCTACTGAACAAATTTTTTTCCCAAAGGTCAAAAAATCACTTATTGACTTTCCTTCTGGTTCCAATAATTAGCTAAAAGGTCTACATAAGGTTAAATTTTTTTCTTTTTTTTTCTTTACATATTATGGCTGTACAAAGTCCATATTTGACCTACTGAACAAATACGTTTGGCCAAAAGGTCAAAAAAGTCACTCATTGACTTCCCTTCTGATTCCAAAAAATAGCTTACAGGTCTAAAAAAGGTTTTTTTTTTTCTTTTTTTTCTTTCTTTACATATTGTGGCTGTACAAGAAGTCCATATTTGACCTACTGAACAATTTTTTTTTTCCAAAGGTCAAAAAGTCACTCATTAACTTTCCTTCTGGTTCCAATAAGTAGCTAAAAGGTCTACAAAAGGTAAACATTTCTTTTTTTTTTTTTTTTTTTACAGATTATGGCTGTACAAAGTCCATATTTGACCTACTGAACAAATACGTTTGGCCAAAAGGTCAAAAAAGTCACTCATTGACTTCCCTTCTGATTCCAATTTGTAGCTAAAAGGTCCACAAAAGGTTTTATTTTTCTTTTATTTTTTTTACATATTATGGCTGTACAAGAAGTCCATATTTAACTTACTGAACATATTTTTGCCCAAGAGTTGAACACTAACTTACTATACATACACAATCGTTGACTTCTCTTCTGAATCCAATTGCTAGCCAAAAGTTCCACAAAAAGGTTTTATTGTTTTTTTACTATTATTATTTTTTACATGTTATCGCTGTACAGAAATCCATATTTGACTTACTGAACAAATTGTTTTCCCAAAGGTCAAAAAGTCACTCATTGACTTTCCTTCTGGTTCCAAGAAGTTGCTAAAAGGTCTACAAAAGATTTAAATTGTTTTTTTTGTTTTTTTTTATGAATTATGGCTGTACAGAAGTCCATATTTGGCCTTCTAAACATATTCTTGGCCCAAGGGTCAAAAAAGTCACTCATTGACTTCCCTTCTGGTTCCAATTAGTAGCTAAATGGTCTACAAAAGGTTTAAAAAATTTATTTATTTATTTATTTATTTTTTTTATACATATTATTGTTTTACAGAAGTCCATTTTTTACCTACTAAACACATTTTTGTCCCAAAGGTCAAAAAGTCACTCATTGACTTCTCTTCTTGTTCCAATTAGTAGCTAAAAGGTCTAAAAAAGGTTCAATTTTTTTGTTTACATACTATGGCTGTACAGAACATATTTGACCTACTGTACATATTTTTGGCCCAAAGGTAAAAAAGGTCACTCATTCCTTCCCTTCTGATTCCAAAAAGTAGCTTACAGGTCTACAAAAGGTTTTTTATTTTGTATATATTATGGCTGTACAGAAGTCCACATTTTACCTACTGAACATGTTTTCATCCCAACAGTCCTTAAACACTAACTATGTTATGGCTATGCTATGTAATTCGTATTTGACCTACTGAACATATTTTTGGCCCAAGAGACCTCAAACTTAATATATATACTCATTGACTTCCCTTCTATTCCCATTAGTAGCCAAAAGCTCCACAGAAATATTTTAAAGTTTTTATTTATATATTTTTTTAACATGTTAGTGTTGGACAAGAAGTCCATATTGGACCTACTGAACAAATTTTTGGGCCAAGATTCCATAAATACTAAATTAAATACTCATTCAATTCTCTTCTAAATCCAATTACTAGCCTAAAGTTCTACAAAAGGGTTTTTAAAGTGTTGTTTTTATTTTAACATGTTATGGCTGTACAGAAGTCCATATTTGACCTTCTGAATATGTTTTTGGCCAAAGCCACACAATATTTTCAACTATATATTTTCAAAGACTCCTTATGTTAAATCAGCCACTTACTGTGTAGTCCACTTACTGAACTACTGAACATATTTCTGTCTGAATATTCATCAGTCCATAAGTAGTCCATAGTCCATATGTCCATTTTTGACCCTTTGTCCACAAAAGGATATCAGAAGGGAAGTCAATGAGTATGTATAGTAAATTCATGATCGAGGCCAGAAATTTGTTCAGTTGGTCATATATATACTGTATGTCTGATTTAATATCAAAAGGGGTCTATGAAAATACATAGCAAATGGAAACTTTTGTGAACCCTTTGGCAAAAAATGTGTTCAGTAGGTCAAATGTGGACTATTGTCTGATTTAACATGAGAAGGAATCATTGAGAGTATATAGTTGAAAACCTTTGTAGACACCTTGGCCAGAAACATGTTCAGTAGGTCAAATATGGACTTCTGTTTAGCAATAACATGTAAATTAAGTTTCAATACACAATTATAGACTCTTTATGATGATAAATCAGCCATAGTCCATTTTTTTTTTACCAAAGTGTCCTTGAAAACTGTACTACTCATTGACTTCCATGTTACAACAGCCGTACATTAGAACCTGATGTAACATAAGAATGAGTCAATGAGTATGGATAGTAAGTCAATGTTCAAGGACGAAAAAAAATATGGTCGGCGGGCAAATATGGACTACTGATTCACCATCAAAAGGAGTCTATGAGAATATATAGAAAATAACCCTTTGTGGACCCTTCGGCCAGAAATAAGTTCAGTAGGTCAAATATAGACTAATTTAATGCTTAGAGTCTAAAAGTATGGATAGTAAGTCAATGTTCAAGGAGACTTTAAACATGTAAGTAGAATTAATATGTACCTAATGTATGGAGTCAATGAGTATTTATAGTAATTTAATATTTGAGGACTCATCGGCCAGAAACATGTTCAATAGGTCATAATGTGCTACATTCCGGCTGATTTAACATGAGGAGTCAAAGGGAATTATAAGACATTTTATGTTTGAGGATTCGTCGGTGAGAAAGATGTTCAACAGGACATAATTATCTGCTTCCTGGCAAGACAACTCGTTCCGAGGTGCATTGAGGAGATAGACCTTTTGAATAGACAGATGTTGCCATGCACTTGCTAATGCAAAAGCACTTATCAGCTATTTTATGCATGGCAAAAGCACTAATCTCTTCAATGCACAACGAGTTCTTGTATCCAATGCAATGCGACAGCACTTGTCTCTTCAATGCACGAGTCTTGTATGCAGTGCAATGCAAAAGCACTAATCTCTTCAATGCACCCCGACTTCTTGAATGCAATGCAATGCAAAATCACTTGTCTCTTCAATGCACAAAAAGTTCTTATATCTAATGCAATGCAACAGCACTTATCTCTTCACTGCACAACGAGTCTTGTATGTAGTGCAACGCAAAAAGCACTAATCATTTCAATGCACACCGAGTTCTTGAATGCAAAGAAAGGCAAAATCACTTGTCTCTTCAATGCAAAATGAGTTTAGTATGCACTGCAATGCAAAAGCACTATTCTCTTAAATGCACACCGAGTTCTTGAATGCAATGCAATGCAAAAGCACTAATCTGTTCAATGCACACCGAGTCTTGTATGCATTGCAATGCAAAAGTACTAATCTCGTCAATGCACAAGTGTTTTTTAATGCGATGCAATGCAAAATCTCTTGTCTCTTTAATGCACAATGAGTTTAGTATGCATTGCAATGCAAAAGCAAGTTCTTGAATGCAATGCAAATCACTTGTCTCTTCAATGCACAAAAAGTTCTGATATGCAATGCAATGCAAAAGCACTAATATCTTCAATGCACAAGTCTTTTTTAATGCGATGCAATGCAAAATCACTTGTCTCTTCAATGCACAAAAAGTTATTATATGCAATGTAAGCACTAATCTCGTCAATGCACAAGTTTTTTTTAATACAATGCAATGCAAAAGCACTAATCTGTTCAATGCACACCGAGTCTTGTATGCATTGCAATGCAAAATTACTAATCTCGTCAATGCACAAGTGTTTTTTAATGTGATGCAATGCAAAATCTCTTGTCTCTTCAATGCACAATGAGTTTAGTATGCATTGCAATGCAAAAGCGAGTTCTTGAATGCAATGCAAAATCACTTGTCTCTTCAATGCACAAAAAGTTCTTATATGCAATGCAATGCAAAAGCACTAACATCTTCAATGCACAAGTCTTTTTTAATGCGATGCAGTGCAAAATCACTTGTCTCTTCAATGCACAAAAAGTTCTTATATGCAATGTAAGCACTAATCTCGTCAATGCACAAGTTTTTTTTTAATGCAATGCAATGCAAAAGCACTAATCTGTTCAATGCACACCGAGTCTTGTATGTATTGCAATGCAAAATTACTAATCTCGTCAATGGACAACTGTTTTTTTAAGCGATGCAATGCAAAATCACTTGTCTCTTCAATGCACAATGAGTTTAGTATGCATTGCAATGCAAAATCACTATTCTCTTAAATGCACACCGAGTTCTTGAATGCAATGCAAATTCACTTGTCTCTTCAATGCACAAAAAGTTCTTATATGCAATGCAATGCAAAAGCACTAATCTTGTCAATAAACACCGAGTCTTGTATGCATTGCAATGCAAAATTACTAATCTCGTCAATGCACAAGTGTTTTTTTAAGCGATGCAATGCAAAATCACTTGTCTCTTCAATGAAAAATGAGTATAGTATGCATTGCAATGCAAAAGCACTATTCTCTTAAATGCACACCGAGTTCTTGAATGCAATGCAATGCAAAAGCACTAATCTGTTCAATGCACACCGAGTCTTGTATGCATTGCAATGCAAAAGTACTAATCTCGTCAATGCACAAGTATTTTTTAATGCGATGCAATAAAAAATCTCTTGTCTCTTCAATGCACAATGAGTTTAGTATGCAATGCAATGCAAAAGCACTAATATCTTCAATGCACAAGTCTTTTTTAATGCGATGCAATGCAAAATCACTTGTCTCTTCAATGCACAAAAAGTTCTTATATGCAATGCAAAAGCACTAATCTCGTCAATGCACAAGTTTTTTTTAATGCAATGCAATGCAAAAGCACTAATCTATTCAATGCACAATGTGTTTTGTGTGCATTGCAATGCAAAATCACTTGTCTCTTCAATGCACAAAAAGTTCTTATATGCAATGTAATGTTTCAATTCACAAAGCACTAATCTCGTCAATGCACAAGTTTTTTTTAAATGCAATGCAATGCAAAAGCACTAATCTGTTCAATGCACACCGAGTATTGTATGCATTGCAATGCAAAATTACTAATCTCGTCAATGCACAAGTGTTTTTTAATGCGATGCAATGCAAAATCTCTTGTCTCTTCAATGCAAAATGAGTTTAGTATGCATTGCAAGGCAAAAGCGAGTTCTTGAATGCAATGCAAAATCACTTGTCTCTTCAATGCACAAAAAGTTCTTATATGCAATGCAATGCAAAAGCACTAACATCTTCAATGCACAAGTCTTTTTTAATGCGATGCAATGCAAAATCACTTGTCTCTTCAATGCACACAAAGTTCTTATATGCAATGCAAAAGCACTAATCTCGTCAAAGCACAAGTTTTTTTTAATGCAATGCAATGCAAAAGCACTAATCTATTCAATGCACAATGTGTTTTGTGTGCATTGCAATGCAAAATCACTTGTCTCTTCAATGCACAAAAAGTTCTTATATGCAATGTAAGCACTAATCTCGTCAATGCACAAGTTTTTTTTAATACAATGCAATGCAAAAGCACTAATCTGTTCAATGCACACCGAGTCTTGTATGTATTGCAATGCAAAATTACTAATCTCGTCAATGCACAAGTGTTTTTTAATGTGATGCAATGCAAAATATCTTGTCTCTTCAATGCACAATGAGTTTAGTATGCATTGCAATGCAAAAGCGAGTTCTTGAATGCAATGCAAAATCACTTGTCTCTTCAATGCAAAAAAGTATTGTATGCATTGCAATGCAAAAGCACTAATCTGGTCAATGCACAAGTTTTTTTTTAATGCGTTGCAATGCAAAATCACTTGTCTCTTCCATGCACAATATGTTTTGTATGCATTGCAATGCAAAACCAATATTCTCTTCAATGCACACCGAGTGTTTGAATGCAATGCAATACAAAATCACTTGTCTCTTCAATGCACAATGAGTTTCGTATGCATTGCAATGCAAAAGCACTATTCTCGTCAATTCACAAGTTTCTTTTAATGCTATGCAATGCAAACGCACTAATCTATTCAATGCACAATGTGTTTTGTGTGCATTGCAATGCAAAATCATTTGTCTCTTCAATGCACACCGAGTTATTGTATGCAGTGCAACGGAAAAGCACTACTCTCTTCAATGCACAATGCGTTTTGTTTGCATTGCGATGCAAAACCACTTTTCTCTTAAATGCAAAAGCACTAATCTCTTCGAAGCATTAGTTCGTGCAATGCAATGCAAAAGCAAATATGTTTTTTATCTCTTTAATACATAAGTTAGTTATTGCATGCAATGCACGGCAACAACACGTTTGGTGTGTTCTCTTTTCAATACACAAACAGAACAAGCTTATTCTTGTATGTACTGCAAAAGTTAACATGAGGTGTTATCTCCTTAATACGCAAAGCATTGTTAGATGGTGCAAAATATGTCATCCCTGTATAAAACAATTTATTGAAACGCACTGAAACAAAACATATGTTATCCTGTAATGCACAACTTAATTATTTTGAACATATTTTTGACCAAAGAGTCCTTAAATATTAAGTTGCTATACATACTCATTGAGTCCATATTTTACATTAAGCCATAGAGAAGCCATAACTCCTAATTCCAATCAGTAGCTAAAAGGTCAACAATTTTTATTTTTTTATTTACATGTTTTGGCTGTACAGAAGTCCATATTTGAATCACTAAACATATTTTTGTACCAACAGTCCTTAAACACTAACTTACTATATATACTTGTTGATTTCCCTTCAGAATCCAGTTGCTAGAAAATAAGTTCCACAAAAAGTTTTTAAAGGTTTTATTTTATTTCATTTTGTATGTATTTTAAGTTATGGCTGTACAGATATTTATATTTTTCCTACTGAATACATTTTCGTCCCAAAGGTCAAAAAGTCACTCATTGACTTTCCTTCTGGTTCCAATTAGTAGCTAAAAGGTCTACAAAAGGTTTAATTATTATTATTTTTTTTACATATTATGGCTGTACAGAAGTCAATATTTGACCTACCGAATACACTTTTGTCCCAAAGGTCAAAAAGTCACTCATTGACTTTCCTTCTGGTACCAATAAGTAGCTAAAAGGTCTACAAAAGGTTAACATTTTTTTTATTTATTTTTTTTATTTACATATTATGGCTGTACAAGAAGTCCATATTTAACTTACTGAACATATTTTTGCCCAAGAGTCCTTGAACACTAACTTACTATACATGCACACTCTTTGACTTCCCTTCTGAATCCAATTGCTAGCGAAATGTTCCACAAAAAGGTTTTAATTTCTTTACATTATAATTTTTTTTTACATGAAATGGCTGTACAGAAGTCCATATTTGACCTACTGAACAAATTTTTTTCCCAAAGGTCAAAAAGTCACTCATTGACTTTCCTTCTGGTTCCAAATAGTAGCTAAAAGGTCTACAAAAGGTCAACAATTTTTTTTTATTTATTTTTTTATTTTTTTACATATTATGGCTATACAGAAGTCCATATTTGACCTACTGAACACATTTTTTTCCAAAAGGTCAAAAAGTCACTCATTGACTTTCCTTCTGTTTTTTTTTTTTTTTTTTACATATTATGGCTGTACAAAGTCCATATTTGACCTACTGAACAAATTTTTGTCCCAGAGGTCAAAAAGACACTCATTGACTTCCCTTCTGATTCCAATAAGTAGAATACAGGTCTAAAAAAGGTTTGGATTATTATTATTTTTTAATTTTTTTTTACATATTATGGCTGTACAAGAAGTCCATGTTTGAACTACTGAACAATTTTTTTTCCCAAAGGTCAAAAAGTCACTCATTGACTTTCCTTCTGGTTCCAATAAGTAGCTAAAAGGTCTACAAAAGGTTACTTTTTTTTTATTTTTTATACAGATAATGGCTGTACAAAGTCCATATTTGACCTACTGAACAAATTTTTGTCCCAAATGTCAAATGTCAAAAAGTCACTCATTGACTTTCCTTCTGGTACCAATAAGTAGCTAAAAGGTCTACAAAAGGTTCCATTTTTTTTTTTTTTACAGATTATGGCTGTACAAAGTCCATATTTGACCTACTGAACAAATTTTTGTCCCAAAGGTCAAAAAGTCACTCATTGACTTTCCTTCTGGTTCCAATAAGTAGCTTACAGGTCTAAAAAAGGTTTGGATTTTTTTTTTTTTTTTTTTTTTTTTTACATATAATGGCTGTACATGAAGTCCATATTTGATCTACTGAGTCACTTATTGACTTTCTTTATGGTTCCAATAAGTAGCTAAAAGGTCTACAAAAGGTTTGAATTTTTTTTTTAATTTTTATGGCTGTGCAGAAGTCCATATTTGACCTACTGAACAATTTTTTTTTCCAATGTTCAAAAAGTCACTCATTGACTTTCCTTCTGGTTCCAATAAGTAGCTAAAAGGTCTACAAAAGGTTTGAATTTTTTTTCTTTTTACATATTAGGGCTGTACAGAAGTCCATATTTGACCTACTGATTACATTTTTGTCCCAAAGGTCAAAAAGTCACTAAGTGACTTTCCTTCTGGTACCAATAAGTAGCTAAAAGGTCTACAAAAGGTTCCTTTTTTTTTTTTTTTTTTTTTTTTTACAGATTATGGCTGTACAAAGTCCATATTTGACCTACTGAACAAATTTTTGTCCCAAAGGTCAAAAAGTCACTCATTGACTTTCCTTCTGGTTCCAATTAGTAGCTAAAAGGTCAACAAAATTGAAGTCCATATTTAACTTACTGAACATATTTTTGCCCAAGAGTCCTTGAACACTAACTTACTATACATACATACTCTTTGACTTCCCTTCTGAATCCAATTGCTAGCCAAATGTTCCACAAAAAGGTTTTAATTTCTTTACATTATAATTTTTTTTTACATGAAATGGCTGTACAGAAGTCCATATTTGACCTACTGAACATATCTTTTTCCCAAAGGTCAAAGAGTCACTCATTGACTTTCCTTCTGGTTCCAAATAGTAGCTAAAAGGTCTACAAAAGGTCAACAATTTTATTTTAATTTTTTTTTTTTTTTTTTTTACATATTATGGCTATACAGAAGTCCATATTTGACCTACTGAACACATTTTATTCCAAAAGGTCAAAAAGTCACTCATTGACTTTCCTTCTGGTTCCAAATAGTAGCTAAAAGGTCTACAAAAGGTTAACATTTTTTTTTTTTTTTTTTTTTTACACATTATGGCTGTACAATAAGTCCATATTTGACCTACTGAACAAATTTTTGTCCCAAAGGTCAAAAAGACACTCATTGACTTCCCTTCTGATTCCAATAAGTATAATACAGGTCTAAAAAAGGTTTGGATTATTATTTTTTTTTTTTTTTTTTTTACATATTATGGCTGTACAAGTAGTCCATATTTGACCTACTGAACAAGTTTTTTTCTCAAAGGGCAAAAAGTCACTCATTGACTTTCCTTCTGGTTCCAATTAGTAGCTAAAAGGTCTACAAAAGGTTACATTTTTTTTTTTTTTTTTTTTTTACATATTATGGCTGTACAAAGTCCATATTTGACCTACTGAACACATTTTTGTGCCAAAGGTCAAAAAGACACTCATTGACTTACTTTCTGATTCCAATAAGTAGCTTACAGGTCTAAAAAAGGTTTGGAATTTTTTTTTGAAATTTTTTTTTTTTACATATTATGGCTGTACAAGAAGTCCATATTAGACCTGCTGAACATGTTTTTGCACTAAGAGTCCAAACACACTAATTCACTATACATACTCATTAACTTCCATTCTGATTCCAATTAGTAGTTAAAAGGTCCACATTTTTTATACATGTTTTGGCTGTACAGAAGTCCATATTTGACCTAAAGAACATGTTTTAGGCCTAAGAGTCCTTAAAGACTACTTTACTATACATACTCATTGACTTCCCTTCTTATTCTCTTTACTAGCCAACATTCCCACAAAAACGTTTGACATATTATGGCTGTACAAGAAGTCCATATTTGACCTACTGAACAATCTTTTGTCCCTAAGGTCAAAAAGTCACTCATTGACTTACTTTCTGACTCCAATAAGTAGCTTACATGTCTAAAAAAGGTTTGGATTTTTTTTTTTTTTTTTTTTTTACATATTATGGCTGTACAAAGTCCATATTTGACCTACTGAACAAATTTTTGTCCCAAAGGTCAAAAACTCACTCATTGACTTCCCTTCTGATTCCAATAAGTAGCTTGCAGGTCTAAAAAATGTTTGGATAATTTTTTTATTTTTTTATTTTATTTTACATATTATGGCTGTACAAGAAGTCCATTTTTGACCTACTGAACAATTTTTTTTTCCAAAGGTCAAAAAGTCACTCATTCACTTTCCTTCAAGTTTCAATTAGTAGCTAAAGGGTCTACAAAAGGTTAAAAAAATTTTTATTTATTTATTTATTTTTTTAACATATTATGGCTGTCCAAGAAGTCCATATTTGACCTACTGAACAATTTTTTGTCCCAAAGGTCAAAAAGTCACTCATTCACTTTCCTTCAAGTTTCAATTAGTAGCTAAAAGGTCTACAAAAGGTTAAAAATTATTTTTTTTTTTTTTTTTTTTTTTACATATTATGGCTGTCCAAGAAGTCCATATTTGACCTACTGAACAATTTTTTGTCCCAAAGGTCAAAAAGTCACTCATTTACTTACTTTCTGATTCCAATAAGTAGCTTACAGGTCTAAAAAAGGTTGGGATTTTTTTATTTTTTTATTTTATTTTACATATGATGGCTGTACAAGAAGTCCATTTTTGACCTACTTAACAATTTTTTTTCCCAAAGGTCAAAAAGTCACTCATTCACTCTCCTTCAAGTTTCAATTAGTAGCTAAAAGGTCTACAAAAGGTTAATTTTTTTTTTTTTTTTTTTTTACATATTATGGCTGTACAAGAAGTCCATATTTGACCCACTGAACAATTTTTTTTTCCAAAGCTCAAAAATTCACTCATTGACTTTCCTTCTGGTTCCAATAAGTAGCTTACAGGTCTAAAAAAGGTTTGGATTTTTTATTTTTATTTTTATTTTTTTAATTTTTTTTACATATTATGGCTGTACAAGAAGTCCATATTTGACCTACTGAACAATTTTTTTTTCCAAAGGTCAAAAAGTCACTCATTGACTTTCCTTCTGGTTCCAATAAGTAGCTAAAAGGTCTACAAAAGGTTAACATTTTTTTTTTTTTTTTACATATTATGGCTGTACAAAGTCCATATTTGACCTACTGAACAAATTTTTGTCCCAGAGGTCAAAAAGTCACTCATTGACTTCCCTTCTGATTCCAATAAGTAGCTTACAGGTCTAAAAAAAGGTTTGGATTATTATTTTTTATTTTTTATTTTTTTACATATTATGGCTGTACAAGAAGTCCATATTTGACCTACTGAACAAATTTTTGTCCCAAAGGTCAAAAAGACACTCATTGACTTCCCTTCTGATTCCAATAAGTAGAATACAGGTCTAAAAAAGGTTTGGATTATTATTATTTTTTTAATTTTTTTTTACATATTATGGCTGTACAAAGTCCATATTTGTTCTACTGAACACATTTTTGTCCCAAAGGTCAAAAAGACACTCATTGACTTACTTTCTGATTCCAATAAGTAGCTTACAGGTCTAAAAAAGGTTTGGAATTTTTTGTTTGTTTGTTTTTTATACATATTATGGCTGTACAAGAAGTCCATATTTGACCTGCTGAACATGTTTTTGCAATAAGAGTCCAAACACACTAAAAAAGGTTTGGAATTTTTTTTTTTTTTTTTTTTTTACATATTATGGCTGTACAAAGTCCATATTTGACCTACTGAACAAATTTTTGTCCCAAAGGTCAAAAACTCACTCATTGACTTCCCTTCTGATTCCAATAAGTAGCTTGCAGGTCTAAAAAATGTTTGGATTTTTTTTTTATTTTTTTATTTTATTTTACATATTATGGCTGAACAAGAAGTCCATTTTTGACCTACTGAACAATTTTTTTTCCCAAAGGTCAAAAAGTCACTCATTCACTTTCCTTCAAGTTTCAATTAGTAGCTAAAAGGTCTACAAAAGGTAAACATTTTTTTTTTTTTTTTTTTACATATTATGGCTGTCCAAGAAGTCCATATTTGACCTACTGAACAATTTTTTGTCCCAAAGGTCAAAAAGTCACTCATTGACTTACTTACTGATTCCAATAAGTAGCTTAGAGGTCTAAAAAAGGTTGGGATTTTTTTATTTTTTTATTTTATCTTACATATTATGGCTGTACAAGAAGTCCATTTTTGACCTACTTAACAATTTTTTTCCCCAAAGGTCAAAAAGTCACTCATTCACTTTCCTTCAAGTTTCAATTAGTAGCTAAAAGGTCTACAAAAGGTAATTTTTTTTTTTTTTTTACATATTATGGCTGTACAAGAAGTCCATATTTGACCTACTGAAAAAAATTTTTTTCCAAAGCTCAAAAAGTCACTCATTGACTTTCCTTCTCGTTCCAATAAGTAGCTTACAGGTCTAAAAAAGGTTTGGATTTTTTATTTTTATTTTTGTTTTTAAATTTTTTTTTTACATATTATGGCTGTACAAGAAGTCCATATTTGACCTACTGAACAATTTTTTTTTCCAAAGGTCAAAAAGTCACTCATTGACTTTCCTTCAAGTTCCAATAAGTAGCTAAAAGGACTACAAAAGTTTAAAAAAAAAATTATTTATTATTTTTTTTTTTTAACATATTATGGCTGTCCAAGAAGTCCATATTTGACCTACTGAACAATTTTTTGTCCCAAAGGTCAAAAAGTCACTCATTCACTTTCCTTCAAGTTTCAATTAGTAGCTAAAAGGTCTACAAAAGGTTAAAAATTATTATTATTATTTTTTTTTTTTTACATATTATGGCTGTCCAAGAAGTCCATATTTGACCTACTGAACAATTTTTTGTCCCAAAGGTCAAAAAGTCACTCATTTACTTACTTTCTGATTCCAATAAGTAGCTTACAGGTCTAAAAAAGGTTGGGATTTTTTTATTTTTTTATTTTATTTTACATATGATGGCTGTACAAGAAGTCCATTTTTGACCTACTTAACAATTTTTTTTCCCAAAGGTCAAAAAGTCACTCATTCACTTTCCTTCAAGTTTCAATTAGTAGCTAAAAGGTCTACAAAAGGTTAATTTTTTTTTTTTTTTTTTTTTTACATATTATGGCTGTACAAGAAGTCCATATTTGACCCACTGAACAATTTTTTTTTCCAAAGCTCAAAAATTCACTCATTGACTTTCCTTCTGGTTCCAATAAGTAGCTTACAGGTCTAAAAAAGGTTTGGATTTTTTATTTTTATTTTTATTTTTTTAATTTTTTTTACATATTATGGCTGTACAAGAAGTCCATATTTGACCTACTGAACAATTTTTTTTTCCAAAGGTCAAAAAGTCACTCATTGACTTTCCTTCTGGTTCCAATAAGTAGCTAAAAGGTCTACAAAAGGTTAACATTTTTTTTTTTTTTACATATTATGGCTGTACAAAGTCCATATTTGACCTACTGAATAAATTTTTGTCCCAGAGGTCAAAAAGTCACTCATTGACTTCCCTTCTGATTCCAATAAGTAGCTTACAGGTCTAAAAAAAGGTTTGGATTATTATTTTTTATTTTTTATTTTTTTACATATTATGGCTGTACAAGAAGTCCATATTTGACCTACTGAACAAATTTTTGTCCCAAAGGTCAAAAAGACACTCATTGACTTCCCTTCTGATTCCAATAAGTAGAATACAGGTCTAAAAAAGGTTTGGATTATTATTATTTTTTTAATTTTTTTTACATATTATGGCTGTACAAAGTCCATATTTGTTCTACTGAACACATTTTTGTCCCAAAGGTCAAAAAGACACTCATTGACTTACTTTCTGATTCCAATAAGTAGCTTACAGGTCTAAAAAAGGTTTGGAATTTTTTTTTTGTTTTTTTTTTTACATATTATGGCTGTACAAGAAGTCCATATTTGACCTGCTGAACATGTTTTTGCAATAAGAGTCCAAACACACTAAAAAAGGTTTGGAATTTTTTTTTTTTTTTTTTTTTTTACATATTATGGCTGTACAAAGTCCATATTTGACCTACTGAACAAATTTTTGTCCCAAAGGTCAAAAACTCACTCATTGACTTCCCTTCTGATTCCAATAAGTAGCTTGCAGGTCTAAAAAATGTTTGGATTTTTTTTTAATTTTTTTATTTTATTTTACATATTATGGCTGAACAAGAAGTCCATTTTTGACCTACTGAACAATTTTTTTTCCCAAAGGTCAAAAAGTCACTCATTCACTTTCCTTCAAGTTTCAATTAGTAGCTAAAAGGTCTACAAAAGGTAAACATTTTTTTTTTTTTTTTTTTACATATTATGGCTGTCCAAGAAGTCCATATTTGACCTACTGAACAATTTTTTGTCCCAAAGGTCAAAAAGTCACTCATTGACTTACTTTCTGATTCCAATAAGTAGCTTAGAGGTCTAAAAAAGGTTGGGATTTTTTTATTTTTTTATTTTATCTTACATATTATGGCTGTACAAGAAGTCCATTTTTGACCTACTTAACAATTTTTTTCCCCAAAGGTCAAAAAGTCACTCATTCACTTTCCTTCAAGTTTCAATTAGTAGCTAAAAGGTCTACAAAAGGTAATTTTTTTTTTTTTTTTACATATTATGGCTGTACAAGAAGTCCATATTTGACCTACTGAACAAATTTTTTTTCCAAAGCTCAAAAAGTCACTCATTGACTTTCCTTCTCGTTCCAATAAGTAGCTTACAGGTCTAAAAAAGGTTTGGATTTTTTATTTTTATTTTTGTTTTTTAAATTTTTTTTTACATATTATGGCTGTACAAGAAGTCCATATTTGACCTACTGAACAATTTTTTTTTCCAAAGGTCAAAAAGTCACTCATTGACTTTCCTTCTGGTTCCAATAAGTAGCTAAAAGGACTACAAAAGGTTAACATTTTTTTTTTTTTTTACATATTATGGCTGTACAAAGTCTATATTTGACCTACTGAACAAATTTTTGTCCCAGAGGTCAAAAAGTCACTCATTGACTTCCCTTCTGATTCCAATAAGTAGCTTACAGGTCTAAAAAAGGTTTGGATTATTATTATTATTTTTTTTTTTTTTTTTAACATATTATGGCTGTTCAAGAAGTCCATATTTGACCTACTGAACAATTTTTTTTCCCAACGTCAAAAAGTCACTCATTGACTTTCCTTCTGGTTACAATAAGTAGCTAAAAGGTCTACAAAAGGTTACAATTTTTTTTTTTTTTTACATATTATGGCTGTACAAAGTCCATATTTGACCTACTGAACACATTTTTGTCCCAAAGGTCAAAAAGACACTGATTGACTTACTTTCTGATTCCAATAAGTAGCTTACAGGTCTAAAAAAGGTTTGGATTTTTTTTTTTTTTTTTTTTTTTACATATTATGGCTGTACAAAGTCCATATTTGACCTACTGAACAAATTTTTGTCCCAAAGGTCAAAAACTCACTCATTGACTTCCCTTCTGATTCCAATAAGTAGCTTGCAGGTCTAAAAAATGTTTGGATAATTTTTTAATTTTTTTATTTTATTTTACATATTATGGCTGTACAAGAAGTCCATTTTTGACCTACTGAACAATTTTTTTTTCCAAAGGTCAAAAAGTCACTCATTCACTTTCCTTCAAGTTTCAATTAGTAGCTAAAAGGTCTACAAAAGGTTAAAAAAAATTTTATTTATTTATTTATTTTTTTAACATATTATGGCTGTCCAAGAAGTCCATATTTGACCTACTGAACAATTTTTTGTCCCAAAGGTCAAAAAGTCACTCATTCACTTTCCTTCAAGTTTCAATTAGTAGCTAAAAGGTCTACAAAAGGTTAAAAATTATTATTATTTTTTTTTTTTTACATATTATGGCTGTCCAAGAAGTCCATATTTGACCTACTGAACAATTTTTTGTCCCAAAGGTCAAAAAGTCACTCATTTACTTACTTTCTGATTCCAATAAGTAGCTTACAGGTCTAAAAAAGGTTGGGATTTTTTTATTTTTTTATTTTATTTTACATATGATGGCTGTACAAGAAGTCCATTTTTGACCTACTTAACAATTTTTTTTCCCAAAGGTCAAAAAGTCACTCATTCACTTTCCTTCAAGTTTCAATTAGTAGCTAAAAGGTCTACAAAAGGTTAAATTTTTTTTTTTTTTTTTTTTACATATTATGGCTGTACAAGAAGTCCATATTTGACCCACTGAACAATTTTTTTTTCCAAAGCTCAAAAATTCACTCATTGACTTTCCTTCTGGTTCCAATAAGTAGCTTACAGGTCTAAAAAAGGTTTGGATTTTTTATTTTTATTTTTATTTTTTTAATTTTTTTTACATATTATGGCTGTACAAGAAGTCCATATTTGACCTACTGAACAATTTTTTTTTCCAAAGGTCAAAAAGTCACTCATTGACTTTCCTTCTGGTTCCAATAAGTAGCTAAAAGGTCTACAAAAGGTTAACATTTTTTTTTTTTTTTACATATTATGGCTGTACAAAGTCCATATTTGACCTACTGAACAAATTTTTGTCCCAGAGGTCAAAAAGTCACTCATTGACTTCCCTTCTGATTCCAATAAGTAGCTTACAGGTCTAAAAAAAGGTTTGGATTATTATTTTTTATTTTTTATTTTTTTACATATTATGGCTGTACAAGAAGTCCATATTTGACCTACTGAACAAATTTTTGTCCCAAAGGTCAAAAAGACACTCATTGACTTCCCTTCTGATTCCAATAAGTAGAATACAGGTCTAAAAAAGGTTTGGATTATTATTATTTTTTTAATTTTTTTTACATATTATGGCTGTACAAAGTCCATATTTGTTCTACTGAACACATTTTTGTCCCAAAGGTCAAAAAGACACTCATTGACTTACTTTCTGATTCCAATAAGTAGCTTACAGGTCTAAAAAAGGTTTGGAATTTTTTTTTATTTTTTTTTTTATACATATTATGGCTGTACAAGAAGTCCATATTTGACCTGCTGAACATGTTTTTGCAATAAGAGTCCAAACACACTAAAAAAGGTTTGGAATTTTTTTTTTTTTTTTTTTTTACATATTATGGCTGTACAAAGTCCATATTTGACCTACTGAACAAATTTTTGTCCCAAAGGTCAAAAACTCACTCATTGACTTCCCTTCTGATTCCAATAAGTAGCTTGCAGGTCTAAAAAATGTTTGGATTTTTTTTTTATTTTTTTATTTTATTTTACATATTATGGCTGAACAAGAAGTCCATTTTTGACCTACTGAACAATTTTTTTTCCCAAAGGTCAAAAAGTCACTCATTCACTTTCCTTCAAGTTTCAATTAGTAGCTAAAAGGTCTACAAAAGGTAAACATTTTTTTTTTTTTTTTTTTACATATTATGGCTGTCCAAGAAGTCCATATTTGACCTACTGAACAATTTTTTGTCCCAAAGGTCAAAAAGTCACTCATTGACTTACTTACTGATTCCAATAAGTAGCTTAGAGGTCTAAAAAAGGTTGGGATTTTTTTATTTTTTTATTTTATCTTACATATTATGGCTGTACAAGAAGTCCATTTTTGACCTACTTAACAATTTTTTTCCCCAAAGGTCAAAAAGTCACTCATTCACTTTCCTTCAAGTTTCAATTAGTAGCTAAAAGGTCTACAAAAGGTAATTTTTTTTTTTTTTTTACATATTATGGCTGTACAAGAAGTCCATATTTGACCTACTGAACAATTTGTTTTTCCAAAGGTCAAAAAGTCACTCATTGACTTTCCTTCAAGTTCCAATAAGTAGCTAAAAGGACTACAAAAGGTTAAAAAAAAAATTATTTATTATTTTTTTTTTTTTAACATATTATGGCTGTCCAAGAAGTCCATATTTGACCTACTGAACAATTTTTTGTCCCAAAGGTCAAAAAGTCACTCATTCACTTTCCTTCAAGTTTCAATTAGTAGCTAAAAGGTCTACAAAAGGTTAAAAATTATTATTATTATTTTTTTTTTTTTACATATTATGGCTGTCCAAGAAGTCCATATTTGACCTACTGAACAATTTTTTGTCCCAAAGGTCAAAAAGTCACTCATTTACTTACTTTCTGATTCCAATAAGTAGCTTACAGGTCTAAAAAAGGTTGGGATTTTTTTATTTTTTTATTTTATTTTACATATGATGGCTGTACAAGAAGTCCATTTTTGACCTACTTAACAATTTTTTTTCCCAAAGGTCAAAAAGTCACTCATTCACTTTCCTTCAAGTTTCAATTAGTAGCTAAAAGGTCTACAAAAGGTTAATTTTTTTTTTTTTTTTTTTTTTTACATATTATGGCTGTACAAGAAGTCCATATTTGACCCACTGAACAATTTTTTTTTCCAAAGCTCAAAAATTCACTCATTGACTTTCCTTCTGGTTCCAATAAGTAGCTTACAGGTCTAAAAAAGGTTTGGATTTTTTATTTTTATTTTTATTTTTTTAATTTTTTTTACATATTATGGCTGTACAAGAAGTCCATATTTGACCTACTGAACAATTTTTTTTTCCAAAGGTCAAAAAGTCACTCATTGACTTTCCTTCTGGTTCCAATAAGTAGCTAAAAGGTCTACAAAAGGTTAACATTTTTTTTTTTTTACATATTATGGCTGTACAAAGTCCATATTTGACCTACTGAACAAATTTTTGTCCCAGAGGTCAAAAAGTCACTCATTGACTTCCCTTCTGATTCCAATAAGTAGCTTACAGGTCTAAAAAAAGGTTTGGATTATTATTTTTTATTTTTTATTTTTTTACATATTATGGCTGTACAAGAAGTCCATATTTGACCTACTGAACAAATTTTTGTCCCAA
Source organism: Gobio gobio (assembly GCF_949357685.1). NCBI lineage: Eukaryota > Metazoa > Chordata > Actinopteri > Cypriniformes > Gobionidae > Gobio > Gobio gobio. Next base: position 31,473,200 of record NC_137099.1, on the reverse strand, counting down.
AGGTCAAAAAGACACTCATTGACTTCCCTTCTGATTCCAATAAGTAGAATACAGGTCTAAAAAAGGTTTGGATTATTATTATTTTTTTAATTTTTTTTACATATTATGGCTGTACAAAGTCCATATTTGTTCTATTGAACACATTTTTGTCCCAAAGGTCAAAAAGACACTCATTGACTTACTTTCTGATTCCAATAAGTAGCTTACAGGTCTAAAAAAGGTTTGGAATTTTTTTTTTTTTTTTTTTTTTACATATTATGGCTGTACAAGAAGTCCATATTTGACCTGCTGAACATGTTTTTGCAATAAGAGTCCAAACACACTAAAAAAGGTTTGGAATTTTTTTTTTTTTTTTTTTTTTACATATTATGGCTGTACAAAGTCCATATTTGACCTACTGAACAAATTTTTGTCCCAAAGGTCAAAAACTCACTCATTGACGTCCCTTCTGATTCCAATAAGTAGCTTGCAGGTCTAAAAAATGTTTGGATTTTTTTTTTATTTTTTTATTTTATTTTACATATTATGGCTGAACAAGAAGTCCATTTTTGACCTACTGAACAATTTTTTTTCCCAAAGGTCAAAAAGTCACTCATTCACTTTCCTTCAAGTTTCAATTAGTAGCTAAAAGGTCTACAAAAGGTAAACATTTTTTTTTTTTTTTTTTTACATATTATGGCTGTCCAAGAAGTCCATATTTGACCTACTGAACAATTTTTTGTCCCAAAGGTCAAAAAGTCACTCATTGACTTACTTTCTGATTCCAATAAGTAGCTTAGAGGTCTAAAAAAGGTTGGGATTTTTTTATTTTTTTATTTTATCTTACATATTATGGCTGTACAAGAAGTCCATTTTTGACCTACTTAACAATTTTTTTCCCCAAAGGTCAAAAAGTCACTCATTCACTTTCCTTCAAGTTTCAATTAGTAGCTAAAAGGTCTACAAAAGGTAATTTTTTTTTTTTTTTTACATATTATGGCTGTACAAGAAGTCCATATTTGACCTACTGAACAAATTTTTTTTCCAAAGCTCAAAAAGTCACTCATTGACTTTCCTTCTCGTTCCAATAAGTAGCTTACAGGTCTAAAAAAGGTTTGGATTTTTTATTTTTATTTTTGTTTTTTAAATTTTTTTTTACATATTATGGCTGTACAAGAAGTCCATATTTGACCTACTGAACAATTTTTTTTTCCAAAGGTCAAAAAGTCACTCATTGACTTTCCTTCTGGTTCCAATAAGTAGCTAAAAGGACTACAAAAGGTTAACATTTTTTTTTTTTTTTACATATTATGGCTGTACAAAGTCTATATTTGACCTACTGAACAAATTTTTGTCCCAGAGGTCAAAAAGTCACTCATTGACTTCCCTTCTGATTCCAATAAGTAGCTTACAGGTCTAAAAAAGGTTTGGATTATTATTATTATTTTATTTTTTTTTTTAACATATTATGGCTGTTCAAGAAGTCCATATTTGACCTACTGAACAATTTTTTTTCCCAACGTCAAAAAGTCACTCATTGACTTTCCTTCTGGTTACAATAAGTAGCTAAAAGGTCTACAAAAGGTTACATTTTTTTTTTTTTTTTACATATTATGGCTGTACAAAGTCCATATTTGACCTACTGAACACATTTTTGTCCCAAAGGTCAAAAAGACACTGATTGACTTACTTTCTGATTCCAATAAGTAGCTTACAGGTCTAAAAAAGGTTAGGATTTTTTTTTTTTTTTTTTTTTTTACATATTATGGCTGTACAAGAAGTCCATATTTGACCTGCTGAACATGTTTTTGCACTAAGAGTCCATACACACTAATTCACTATACATACTCATTAACTTCAATTTTGATTCCAATTAGTAGTTAAAAGGTCCACATTTGTTATACATGTTTTGGCTGTACAGAAGTCCATATTTGACCTAAAGAACATGTTTTAGGCCTAAGAGTCCTTAAACACTAATTTACTATACATACTCATTGACTTCCCTTTTTATTCTCTTTACTAGCCAACATTCCCACAAAAATGTTTGACATATTATGGCTGTACAAGAAGTCCATATTTGACCTACGAAACATGTTTTTTTCCCAAAGGTCAAAAAGTCACTCATTGACTTTCCTTCTGGTTCCAATTAGTAGCTAAAAGGTCTACAAAAGGTTTAAATGTTTTTTTGTTTTTGTTTTTTTTTACATATTATGGCTATACAGAAGTCCATATTTGACCTACTGAACACATTTTTTTCCCAAAGGTCAAAAAGTCACTCATTGACTTTCCTTCTGGTACCAATAAGTAGCTAAAAGGTCTACAAAAGGTTTGAATTTTTTTTTTTTTTTACATATTAGGGCTGTACAGAAGTCCATATTTGACCAACTGATTAAATTTTTTTCCCAAAGGTCAAAAAGTCACTAATTGACTTTCCTTCTGGTACCAATAAGTAGCTAAAAGGTCTACAAAAGGTTCCATTTTTTTTTTTTTTTTTTTTTTTACATATTATGGCTGTACAAAATCCATTTTTGACCTACTGAACAAATTTTTGTCCCAAAGGTCAAAAAGTCACTCATTGACTTTCCTTCTGGTTCCAATAAGTAGCTTACAGGTCTAAAAAAGGTTTGGATTTTTTTTTTAATTTTTTTTTAATTTTATTTTTTATACATATTATGGCTGTACAAGAAGTCCATATGTGACCTACTGAACACATTTTTTTTTCCAAAGGTCAAAAAGTCACTCATTGACTTTCCTTCTGGTTCCAATAAGTAGCTAAAAGGTCTACAAAAGGTTTTTTTTTTTTTTTTTTACATATTATGGCTGTACAAAGTTCATATTTGACCTACTGAACAAATTTTTGTCCCAAAGGTCAAAAAGTCACTCATTGACTTCCCTTCTTATTCTCTTTACTAGCCAACATTCCCACAAAAACGTTTGACATATTATGGCTGTACAAGAAGTCCATATTTGACCTACTGAACAATCTTTTGTCCCTAAGGTCAAAAAGTCACTCATTGACTTACTTTCTGACTCCAATAAGTAGCTTACATGTCTAAAAAAGGTTTGGATTTTTTTTTTTTTTTTTTTTTTTACATATTATGGCTGTACAAAGTCTATATTTGACCTACTGAACAAATTTTTGTCCCAAAGGTCAAAAACTCACTCATTGACTTCCCTTCTGATTCCAATAAGTAGCTTGCAGGTCTAAAAAATGTTTGGATTATTTTTTTATTTTTTTATTTTATTTTACATATTATGGCTGTACAAGAAGTCCATTTTTGACCTACTGAACAATTTTTTTTTCCAAAGGTCAAAAAGTCACTCATTCACTTTCCTTCAAGTTTCAATTAGTAGCTAAAAGGTCTACAAAAGGTTAAATTTTTTTTAATTTTTTTAAAATTTTTTTTATACATATTATGGCTGTCCAAGAAGTCCATATTTGACCTACTGAACAATTTTTTGTCCCAAAGGTCAAAAAGTCACTCATTCACTTTCCTTCAAGTTTCAATTAGTAGCTAAAAGGTCTACAAAAGGTTAAATTTTTTTTTTTTTTTTTTTTTTTTTTTTTTTTACATATTATGGCTGTCCAAGAAGTCCATATTTTACCTACTGAACAATTTTTTGTCCCAAAGGTCAAAAAGTCACTCATTGACTTACTTTCTGATTCCAATAAGTAGCTTACAGGTCTAAAAAAGGTTGGGATTTTTTTATTTTTTTATTTTATTTTACATATGATGGCTGTACAAGAAGTCCATTTTTGACCTACTTAACAATTTTTTTTCCCAAAGGTCAAAAAGTCACTCATTCACTTTCCTTCAAGTTTCAATTAGTAGCTAAAAGGTCTACAAAAGGTTAATTTTTTTTTTTTTTTTTTTTTTTTTTACATATTATGGCTGTACAAGAAGTCCATATATGACCCACTGAACAATTTTTTTTTCCAAAGCTCAAAAATTCACTCATTGACTTTCCTTCTGGTTCCAATAAGTAGCTTACAGGTCTAAAAAAGGTTTGGATTTTTTATTTTTATTTTTATTTTTTTAATTTTTTTTACATATTATGGCTGTACAAGAAGTCCATATTTGACCTACTGAACAATTTTTTTACCAAAGGTCAAAAAGTCACTCATTGACTTTCCTTCTGGTTCCAATAAGTAGCTAAAAGGTCTACAAAAGGTTAACATTTTTTTTTTTTTTACATATTATGGCTGTACAAAGTCCATATTTGACCTACTGAACAAATTTTTGTCCCAGAGGTCAAAAAGTCACTCATTGACTTCCCTTCTGATTCCAATAAGTAGCTTACAGGTCTAAAAAAAGGTTTGGATTATTATTTTTTATTTTTTATTTTTTTACATATTATGGCTGTACAAGAAGTCCATATTTGACCTACTGAACATTTTTTTTCCCCAAAGGTCAAAAAGTCACTCATTGACTTTCCTTCTGTTTTTTTTTTTTTTTTTACATATTATGGCTGTACAAAGTCCATATTTGACCTACTGAACAAATTTTTGTCCCAAAGGTCAAAAAGACACTCATTGACTTCCCTTCTGATTCCAATAAGTAGAATACAGGTCTAAAAAAGGTTTGGATTATTATTATTATTTTTTTAATTTTTTTTACATATTATGGCTGTACAAAGTCCATATTTGTTCTACTGAACACATTTTTGTCCCAAAGGTCAAAAAGACACTCATTGACTTACTTTCTGATTCCAATAAGTAGCTTACAGGTCTAAAAAAGGTTTGGAATTTTTTTTTTTTTTTTTTTTTACATATTATGGCTGTACAAGAAGTCCATATTTGACCTGCTGAACATGTTTTTGCAATAAGAGTCCAAACACACTAAAAAAGGTTTGGAATTTTTTTTTTTTTTTTTTTTTACATATTATGGCTGTACAAAGTCCATATTTGACCTACTGAACAAATTTTTGTCCCAAAGGTCAAAAACTCACTCATTGACTTCCCTTCTGATTCCAATAAGTAGCTTGCAGGTCTAAAAAATGTTTGGATTTTTTTTTTATTTTTTTATTTTATTTTACATATTATGGCTGAACAAGAAGTCCATTTTTGACCTACTGAACAATTTTTTTTCCCAAAGGTCAAAAAGTCACTCATTCACTTTCCTTCAAGTTTCAATTAGTAGCTAAAAGGTCTACAAAAGGTAAAACATTTTTTTTTTTTTTTTTTTACATATTATGGCTGTACAAGAAGTCCATATTTGACCTACTGAACAATTTTTTTACCAAAGGTCAAAAAGTCACTCATTGACTTTCCTTCTGGTTCCAATAAGTAGCTAAAAGGTCTACAAAAGGTTAACATTTTTTTTTTTTTTTTACATATTATGGCTGTACAAAGTCCATATTTGACCTACTGAACAAATTTTTGTCCCAGAGGTCAAAAAGTCACTCATTGACTTCCCTTCTGATTCCAATAAGTAGCTTACAGGTCTAAAAAAAGGTTTGGATTATTATTTTATATTTTTTATTTTTTTACATATTATGGCTGTACAAGAAGTCCATATTTGACCTACTGAACATTTTTTTTCCCCAAAGGTCAAAAAGTCACTCATTGACTTTCCTTCTGTTTTTTTTTTTTTTTTTACATATTATGGCTGTACAAAGTCCATATTTGACCTACTGAACAAATTTTTGTCCCAAAGGTCAAAAAGACACTCATTGACTTCCCTTCTGATTCCAATAAGTAGAATACAGGTCTAAAAAAGGTTTGGATTATTATTATTTTTTTTAATTTTTTTTACATATTATGGCTGTACAAAGTCCATATTTGTTCTACTGAACACATTTTTGTCCCAAAGGTCAAAAAGACACTCATTGACTTACTTTCTGATTCCAATAAGTAGCTTACAGGTCTAAAAAAGGTTTGGAATTTTTTTTATTTTTTTTTTTTTACATATTATGGCTGTACAAGAAGTCCATATTTGACCTGCTGAACATGTTTTTGCAATAAGAGTCCAAACACACTAAAAAAGGTTTGGAATTTTTTTTTTTTTTTTTTTTTTTTACATATTATGGCTGTACAAAGTCCATATTTGACCTACTGAACAAATTTTTGTCCCAAAGGTCAAAAACTCACTCATTGACTTCCCTTCTGATTCCAATAAGTAGCTTGCAGGTCTAAAAAATGTTTGGATTTTTTTTTAATTTTTTTATTTTATTTTACATATTATGGCTGAACAAGAAGTCCATTTTTGACCTACTGAACAATTTTTTTTCCCAAAGGTCAAAAAGTCACTCATTCACTTTCCTTCAAGTTTCAATTAGTAGCTAAAAGGTCTACAAAAGGTAAACATTTTTTTTTTTTTTTTTTTTTACATATTATGGCTGTTCAAGAAGTCCATTTTTGACCTACTTAACAATTTTTTTCCCCAAAGGTCAAAAAGTCACTCATTCACTTTCCTTCAAGTTTCAATTAGTAGCTAAAAGGTCTACAAAAGGTAATTTTTTTTTTTTTTTTTACATATTATGGCTGTACAAGAAGTCCATATTTGACCTACTGAACAATTTTTTTTTCCAAAGCTCAAAAAGTCACTCATTGACTTTCCTTCTCGTTCCAATAAGTAGCTTACAGGTCTAAAAAAGGTTTGGATTTTTTATTTTTATTTTTGTTTTTTAAATTTTTTTTTACATATTATGGCTGTACAAGAAGTCCATATTTGACCTACTGAACAATTTTTTTTTCCAAAGGTCAAAAAGTCACTCATTGACTTTCCTTCTGGTTCCAATAAGTAGCTAAAAGGACTACAAAAGGTTAACATTTTTTTTTTTTTTACATATTATGGCTGTACAAAGTCTATATTTGACCTACTGAACAAATTTTTGTCCCAGAGGTCAAAAAGTCACTCATTGACTTCCCTTCTGATTCCAATAAGTAGCTTACAGGTCTAAAAAAGGTTTGGATTATTATTATTTATTTTTATTTTTTTTTAACATATTATGGCTGTTCAAGAAGTCCATATTTGACCTACTGAACAATTTTTTTTCCCAACGTCAAAAAGTCACTCATTGACTTTCCTTCTGGTTACAATAAGTAGCTAAAAGGTCTACAAAAGGTTAATTTTTTTTTTTTTTTTACATATTATGGCTGTACAAAGTCCATATTTGACCTACTGAACACATTTTTGTCCCAAAGGTCAAAAAGACACTGATTGACTTACTTTCTGATTCCAATAAGTAGCTTACAGGTCTAAAAAAGGTTTGGATTTTTTTTTTTTTTTTTTTTTTACATATTATGGCTGTACAAGAAGTCCATATTTGACCTGCTGAACATGTTTTTGCACTAAGAGTCCATACACACTAATTCACTATACATACTCATTAACTTCAATTTTGATTCCAATTAGTAGTTAAAAGGTCCACATTTGTTATACATGTTTTGGCTGTACAGAAGTCCATATTTGACCTAAAGAACATGTTTTAGGCCT